>NC_058410.1:103231573-103245993 GCF_002201575.2 Neomonachus schauinslandi | reverse complement strand
TTTCTTTCTTTCTTTCTTTCTTTCTTTCTTTCTTTCTTTCTTTCTTTTTCTTCTTATGATTATTCTCAAGTCCTAAATCATTCCAAGATAAAATTGCAGGAAAATGCACTGGCTCCAAGAAACTTGTGGAAAGTCTCCTAGAAACTCGTTGATATGGAAAGGATGAATATTGAACGCGATGAAAGCAATCACTCTGGTGGAGTCCCAGAAGATTTAAATCCATAAACATAAGCCTTGTGAGGTTTGGGAACTACAATAGGCAATATAAATAAATCATCGGTAAAACAATAACCTGAAGGGATAAAATGCGAAAAGAGATAGGAAAATGAAAGAAATTACTTTTGCCAGTGTGTTTCTCAAATAATGGGAGGGAGGATGAGGAAATAAATAATAGATTGGGTGTTTCTAAGAAGTCTTACTAACAGTTTAGCACAGTGTTTTAAATTTCTGAAATTTTTACCACAGAGAGTAAGAGCTTATACAATCCGTGCTGATGAGTTGCCTGCCATTTGAATTCACACACACACACACACACACAAACACACACACACGTGCATTTTTCAAGCCAGGTCTTTTAAAATCTCCCCTTAAGAAGACCTAGGAAATGGAAAACAACATCAGTTATTGGCTTACTTTACCCAAGCAATGAAAACCATGCAAAATGCTTAACTTTTTGGTGCAGACATTTTTCTGGTGTCAGACCCTCATCTTTAGATTCAATGACATCAACGCAGTTCTGTCTACAAAATCTCGCATGGGACATGGGCAATAGAATTAAAGGAATGGACTGCCTTTGACAGCAACATCAAAAACTGAAAAACACAATGACAATCTCATTTTTAAATAGGTATAAGGGCACCTGGGTGGCTCAGTCTGTTAAGCATCGCCCTCTTGATTTCTGCTCAGGTCATGATCTCGGGGTCCTGGGATGGAGCCCCGCATCAGGCTCTGTGCTCAGTAGGGAGGCTGCTTCTCGCTCTTCCTGCCCACCCCTCCCCCACTCTCTCTAGCTCATAAATAAGTAAGTAAGTAAGTAAATAAATAAATAAATAAATAAATAAATAAATTCTTTTTAAAATAAATAAATAGATACAATTTGATTTAAAAGTGAGACCACAGCCATGTTTCTTGAGTTTGGGAGAGAAGTAGTAAGGTAGGAATCTGAATGTAGGAAAATGAGTATTCAGAGAAACTAAGATCATATGAACTTTAAGAGTACAGGTCAAATGAGGGCCAACAATTATAGTGTAGAGTTGCAGGGTCAGATCTGGTTTGTAAAAGACGTAATCCTGAAGAATCAATGCAGAAGAACCAGAAGCTGAAGGATCAGAAAGGTCAGACAATGTCTGGGATGCTCCGCTGTCAAATTGTTCTCCTTTCCCTGTGATTCCCTTAGCTCTGAAAATTGGTTTTATTAACCCAGTTTCAGTCCAATTACCTTTTTAATTCTTTAAATTTACTCTTGGCTTAGGTACCCAAAAGCTTTAATGTCTTTCTAAAATTACCTCATTTTTTTAAAGTGTCTTTAAAAGCTCAGTGTCTTTACTTTTAAAGATGCTCTGTGTGAACATCAAAATGTTTCTCTTTTGCAAATCTACTAACAATGAGTCTTGGGAAATAGCCCCAAGTTTATAACCATCAGTGTGACCAGCCTAAGCAATGCACAAGTGCTTGGCCAAGTGCTCCTAATGACATGAAAGGCCCCAGGACAGCCAGTCAGCCTATACCTTGAAGTGATGATCATACTTTGCATTTGGAAAGTATGCTTAGTATCGTTAGTGTCTACTTTGATTGACTAGATTTTAACTTACAATGTATGCTCATTTTAACAAATAAAAGCCTACAAAAGTATGCTATAAAAGTATAGGGACGTTAATAATCTTTCTCCTCATCACCTCCATTTCAACCCCCCTCCCCCACCCAACACACCCCACTCCCACTTTCATGTCAACACTTTGAATGCCAACCAATCCAAGTGCTCTTGAGCACCATTTAGTGCAAGGTGGAACTCAGGACAGAAAGGAAGCAATTATAAGGGCCCCTTCTTCTCTTCCGTGGACCAATAAACTTGGGCTGGGTACAACTAGACACCCCCTGGGGCTGTCTAGAGGATCCCACCCTCTGTAACTCTTCCTTTTTATACGGCAAGTATTGGGATGTGCTTGCAAGTAGGGAAAAAATAGCCTTGAGCCTTGGGGACCCAAAGGATGAGTGTGGGTTCCCGCTCCGTTACAAGATTCTAGCAACCGATAGTCTTGGGGGAAATTGAGTTGGAGTGCAGATTCACCATCCCTCCCTGGGGGAAGGAGCAATCCCTGGCCCAGCCAGCTTAGTGCCAGCAATGAAAAGAGAGACTCAGGAGCTAAAGAGCCAAGCATTCGGTGAACAGCTTTCTTTGTGTTTATCCATGTATGTACATCTATATCTGTATGTAGATCTAGACACATATGTATAAATCTGTGTGTTACATCCTCCATATATCTATATAGTGTATGTTTGTGACACAACATAAATACAAAAGGTTTGTTTTTTATATTATCAAGGCAAATAAGGAAAAGGGATCCTACTAGAAACATTATTTTGCAACTCGTTTTTTCACTAAATGTATCATGCCTTTCCCTGATCAAAGTTGAGGAAATTAAGGACCAGAGAGATAAAATGAGTACCCCATAACTAGGACTCATTTAGTGACTGAGCAGAACTGAAATCTTTATGCCTTCATCCACCCCACTGCCTGGTCTAGACTCTACCTCACAGCAGCGCAGACCCTGCCCCCGAGATGAGATTGATCTCTGTGAGACCCTCTTCCGGGCAAAGCTCCACAACTTCTGGTCTCCTGCAGAAATGCAATTTCATTCCAGATCCTGCAGAGCTGAAGCATCTGACAAGGCAAGCTGTCCTTTGTGTTCCTATTTAGCAAAAGGAAGACAAGGGAGGGTCCTTAGGCCTAAAAGTATCAGAAGCCCCAGAGGCAGAACAAATAAGTGGTACTGAGGAGTTGACTCTAAAATTTCTGTCCGCTGGGGCGCCTGGGTGGCTCAGTCGTTAAGCGTCTGCCTTCGGCTCAGGTCGTGATCCCAGGGTCCTGGGATGGAGCCCCACGTCGGTCTCCCTGCTCCGCGGGAAGCCTGCTTCTCTCTCTCCCACTCCCCCTGCTTGTGTTCCCTCTCTCGCTGTCTCTCTCTGTCAAATAAATGAATAGAATCTTAAAAAAAAAAAATTAAATAAATAAATAAAAATTCTGTCCTCTCTAATCCTTGTCACGAAAGGCTGTATGTATCTAATACAGATATCTATTTACCATAGTGGAAGATGGCAGCTTTTTTTCGTGAACCTCAAAGATGACAATACAATAAATTTGTCTCTTCTTAGCCCAGTGCTATTGTTCAGTTAGGGGGGTGTTTTCTCCGTGTCTTTTCTTGTTCTGTATAATTTAAACAAAAAAATTCAGAGGACAATTGTCAGATAGTACATTACATTTCTCAGGATTTTTTTTTTTTTAAGATTTTATTTATTTATTTGACAGAGAGAGAGATAGCGAGAGCAGGAACACAAGCAGGGGGAGTGGGAGAGGGAGAAGCAGGCTTCCCGCGGAGCAGGGAGCCCGATGCGGGGCTCGATCCCAGGACCCTGGGATCATGACCTGAGCCGAAGGCAGACATTAACGACTGAGCCACCCAGGCGCCTCTCAGGATTGTTTAAGAATAGAGAATGTGTATGCCCATAATGAACTCCTGGCGCCTATCGTTAAATAAGGTAATGATATTAACATGTGTATAAGATCTTCTAAATGAACTGTGAACTATTATATTGCAACCATTGAGAAACAACATTCTATCAATAACTAGTCTCCTTGCTTCTTTGTTCACATCCTTTCAATATATTCTCAACATAGTAGCCAGAACGATGCTGTTAAAATAGAAGACAAGCTGACCCATTGACTCCCAACTATGCTATAATGACAGCAATGCTAAGTGCTTTGAAGAAAAATGAAGCAGGATAAGGGACTAGAAAGGGAGAGGTGCCATTTCAGATGAAGTAGTCGGAGAAGGCCTCACTGACTAGGCACCACTGGAACAGAGTCTGAACTAAGTGAGGGAGCGAGATGTGGATAGAAAAGGGGCTGAAAGAAAGACCGGATTTGAATCCATAGCAGACAAACACCACCATCTCAACACCCTACTTAAAGAAATGTACGTCTGCGTAAATGGGCACTCATTACTTTCCTTTCCTACACAGCCACACCATTGCATCCTTCATATCTGGTCACCAAAAATGGTATTAAATGAAAAATTCCTACATAACTGCAGCCATCGACTCTCAAAGTTCTTTAAATGGCCTAAAGGTCCTCTCTCTCCGTCCTGCCTCCAACCCTCTCACCTCAACCCCTTGCACAATTCCCTCTCTGACCCTAGTTCCTCCTACCCTCCCCCTTGTCAATCAACTCAGCCTCTCTGGCCTCCTTAGTGTTCCTGGAACTTCCTAGCTTCAGGATCTTTGCACCATGTTGTCATTGGTCCAGAATGCCCTTCCCCCACTTGGTTTTTATGACTTGCTCCCTCACCTCTTTCTGGTCTTGACTCAAACGTTGCCTTCTCAGGAGTCTTTCCCTTTTTCTTTCTAAAATTGCCGCCCCTCCCCACCGCACACACTCAATTCCTTATCTCTCTCCCTTGCCTTATTTTTCTCCTTATGGCTTCACATCATCCATCCAGCACACTATAGACTATCAGAGTCTTATCTAATTTTCTTATCTCTCCATGAGGTCAGGGATTTCTTTTTTGGGGGGGGATTGGTTGGGTTTGGTTTTGGTTTTTTGGTTGTTTGTTTTGGTTTTTTGGTTGTTTGTTTTGTTTTTGTTTTTTTTTCTCACTGCTTTATCACCAGCACCTAGGACAGTACCAAGCAACAGGTAAGGCACTCAATAAATACTGGTTGGTTGAATGAATGAATGAATGACAACCGTACTCAACAAAATGATCAGCTTTTTTTTTTTTAAAGATTTGATTTATTTATTTGTCAGAGAGAGAGAGAGAGAGCACAAGCAGGGGGGGCGTCAGGCAAAGGGAGAAGCAGGCTTCCCACTGAGCAGAGAGCCCGATGTGGGACTTGATCCCAGGACCCTGGGACCATGACCTGAGCCGAAGGCAGACGCTTAACAACTGAGCCGCCCAGGCACTGAAAATGATCAGCTTTTTGACACTACTTAGCATTCCAGTGAGTCACATCATAGTCATGGAGACTTGAAGCCAGTTTTTCCAACTGAAAGCCCACAGGCCACAGAAGAGTTAACCCAGGTTTAGTTTAGGACAGGTCAAATACACTGCGAATATCCTATATCAGAGATTGCCAGGGTCCAGGAAAGTTACCAGGTTGGGATGTTAAGGCAGCCAAATATTCCAAGGGGAGCCAAGCTACAAATAGAGCTCGTGTATGGAGTAGCTCCAGCTGGAGAGTTGTGTGACCCACTAGGGCGAAAGGCCTCCAGCTCCTCAGGAGGGACTTGCTGGAGAGCGGGCTGGACATGGTTATGTTGGCTTCCAACAGAGCTGCTCTTCCAGCCTTCCATCCAAGAACACCCACTGTAGTGGGTTCACATCTGGCCTTTTCCCTCCTCCTCCTCTGTGCTTTTACAACCAGAGTCCTCTCAACTCTGCTCCCCTTCAGGGACTTGCTGTTGCCCTCCAGTGGGAGGGGAGACAAGACCTGTTTGTCTTTATTGCAATGTGAGCAGAGCAAGCCCTGGTCACCCTATGGCTTCCCCATAACCAGATGGGAAACGCAGCCACTGGGAGACTCCTTTGAAGATCTTCACCCCCTTGTTACCATCCTGTGGCATATCTAACACTCTTTGGTTTCAATAAATGCTGGTTCATGCATTAATGATCTATTATTTACGACTCTGGTCAATATAGAGCACTTATTCCAGAGTTCTCTGCAAGACTGTGGGGCATTTACCTTCTAGATTATGCTCTAGGGATCTGTGGATAAAAGTAAGCCTGTCTTGGGGCACCTGGGTGGCTCAGTTGTTAAGCATCTGCCTTCAGCTCTGGTCGTGATCCCAGGGTCCTGGGATGGAGCCCCGCATCGGGCTCCCTGCTCAGTGGGAAGCCTGCTTCGCCCTCTCCCACTCCCCCTGCTTGTGTTCCCTCTCTCACTGTGTCTCTGTCAAATAAATAAATAAAATATTTTTTTAAAAAAATGTAAGCCTGTCTCAGATGTCATGTTTCAGAATCCTAAGTATCAAAATCCATAATTGGCTGCCTCCTTAAGAACAAAGAAAATGATGGCTTGTCTGCTCCAAGAAGGATATGCAAGAGGAACACAAACAAAGAATTGTTGCTATAGGGAAATGAGATTTTAAAATGACCTGAGAAAACCCGATGGTAGGGTGCCCTGGGGTGAGCGCTGCCAATGTGCAAACCAGGCTGAGAGCGTGGCTAATCAATGCTTACACAGGCTCTCGGGCAAGCCTGTAGGGTCCCTCAGGATGCTGGAGAATTTTGAAGATAATCACCTGTGACACTCAGCCTTTCCTTGAGACACAATTTTAAACAACTGACCCTATTTCAGCTGAGTGGATGCCAAAATTGAATTTCTGCTCAGTTGGAACCCAAATTCATTCCTAGCCATCTCTCAAGTGAGTTGGCAATCGTTGCTCTGAATTCTTTGTCCCACTTAGGCAGAATTAATTTGGAGTCATTTTGAAGTCTTTCCCCTTTGGACTGGGACGTGGCGAGGAAGCCCCATGGGTCGGTCGGGTCTCACGTCAACCTCTCTGTCTATGCGTCTGCTTGGCTTTCTGTTTCCTTTGAAACCTTGCTCACTTAATATGGAGAACAAGGCTCCACTAAGCTACCTTCTGCTTGGGGTTCACCTCAATTCCACGAGTATTTGTTGAGTAAACACCACAGGTCGGGTACTCTGTGAACTCAAAGGCAGTGGGGATGACATTTACGGAGGGTCCAAGCTCTGGAGTCAGACTGGCTTCTAATTCTGGTCAAGGATAGCAGAGGGCAAATGATTAAATTCATATAGCCAGTGCAGGAAGGAGCAGAAGGAAAGTAGGCACCAGTTTCAAAATGTATATTAAAGGAAGTAAGTGCTGTGAGCACTGGGAAAGCACATCACGGTTTCTGCCTCGAGGTTTCCTTCCCATCATCTATCATCCAAGCCTCGGTGCTCACATAATTAGAAAATTCAGGGTGTTTTGTTCTCTCCGTGGTAAGCATGCCTAATTGAAATTCCATTGCATTCCAGTCCAATCACATGAGATCAACATATAAATTAAAGGCAGTTTGAATCTCTGAGATGAGATGTAACTTTTGACTTTTCCACTTGAAGGAACAGAACAGTATCATTACCACTCTACTGAATAACACCCCCCCCCAAAAAAAGCTTCTCCCCGCCCTCCCCACACTCCCATGGTCTGCAAAACAAAAAAGACAGGGAAAATCATGCCTAAAGTTTGACAGAGGAGTAGTCTGATTTACTAATAAAATTGCTCCCAGTAGGTATAATTTTATGATGCACCGTGAGTCTCTCTCTCTTTAAATATATATATGATATATATATGTAATAGTCATACATATATGTACTAATGTATATTATGCATATGTAAGAGTAATCTGTGTATGTAATAATGGTAATAATGCATATGTGTATGCACATCTATGTAATCGTCTAATAATGTAGCAACTATTGTCAGTGGGCAATCTATTTAACCTCTACAATAAACCTTTTGCCCACACGAAGTTCCTTTAGGTCAGTGACCCTCTAAATATAAACAGTCCATGCAAAACCCCCCTCATGGTTGTTCAGAGCTCCAGGAAACAAGTGACATGGGAGTGAAGCAGATATTTAAGGCATCAACTGTCCTCCATAAGTGAGCATTTCTGGTTTTCTGACTTGAACATGTAGATATTTTCAACCTTTTAATTCTAAGCTGCCTTCTGCTTGGTCTCCTCTGGTGGGACACACACCCAGTGAATAGGACCTGTCTCGTCCAAAAAAAAACAGCACTGAGCAGGCCACTTTCCTCACATCTCACCTGGGACAAACCAGTTTGCCTATCTTTGCCTGACAGCCACATGTGGAAATGTACACAAACGGTCACTTTACTGAAGCTCCTAAAATGTCCATTAAAAACTATTTCTCTATTAGTTTACTAACACCAGTCTCTCTTTTAAAACCAGTTTCTGGTCAATAAAATGCTGGAGTCAAATGACTGTGTAATCAAATTCTTTCCATATCCCACTGATACGGCTTGATGATTTTAATTAATGATCGCTTTTAACTCTTTCATGCGATTTTTTTTCCTAAAACATTTATGATGCCAGTATTTCAAATAGGAATTTCCCCTCTGGGCAACTTTGGCAGACCATATTTTTCCCCCCTTCCAAGGTGAGCTTACGTTGATTGTGATTTCATAATATCACTGATATGGTGTTCCCTTTTTAAGAAAGTAGATTAATTGAAAGTGGGGGAGAGTACAGGTGTGTAAAGGGGAAAACATTCTCTTTTTATATAGTTATTGAGTAATTTGCAGAAACCATCTACATCTCTTCTGTAAAATGGGGGGGGCTGAACTGAATTTCCTTTGTGTCTCCCCAGCTTTACCATTCTGTGAGTCTAACACCCACTTGACTTTGAACTCCTGGGGAGCAGTCAACAAGTATTAATCATCTCAGCATTTCCAAAGCCTCTCCCAAGGTCTGGCACCCAGTAGGGCCTTCTGTGTTAATAAATGAGTTAATCACCTTGCCTTTTTATATGCTTCACTCCAATTCCTTCCGAACATAACAAGAATCATATGTCGCCATTAATGGCTCACAATTCTGTTCTAGGGATCACAGGATCGTAAGTGCAAAATTTTCCTATTTTGTGTTTTATTCTGTTGCCAGAGGGCACATACACATACACTAAGTACCTACGTAGTGCTGAAGCTTTTGCTCGAGGTGAACCCGTTCATTAGTTCACACAATAAATATTTGTGGAACACCTGCCAGGTAAATGGTATTATGATGCTGAACTACACAGAGTTTTTTTCTATCAAGGAACTTCCAGTGTAATGAAAAAGTCAGACAAGTTAATATAAAATAAGTGCTCTGAGGGGTAAGCTCAGGTGCCGTGGGAACTGAGAAGCCGACCCGGTCTGAGGACTTCAGGGAAGGTTTCCCAAAGAAAATAATAAACAAACTCAGAACTTACAGCTAAATGGAGTTAACAAAGTCCAAGTGGGGAGGAGGGTGGATGGCCCTGAAGGCAGTGAGCCCTACAGGTTGCTGAGTTGGTGTTTATTTACCGGGCAGCAAAGGATCCTGGGAGGAAGTTCAAGCAGGGAAGTGACACGATCTAATTCTATTTTAGAAAGATCTCTCTAGACAGTTGGAAAGGGACAAGACCAGGAAAGGGACACTAAAGATGAAGACAGTGGCAGCAGCCATGAAGAGAATTGGGTGGATTCTGGATATATTGAGAAAGATAGATAATGAATGTTTATGTGTGCATGTTGGAGGGTGATCAGGAACAGACAAGTCTGAGTTTTGCTTGGAGAAACTGGGTGGATGGTGTGTCATTCACTCTGATAAGAAACATCTTCTAAAGCAGCAGTACTTTGGGAGGGGAGAGAAGTGATGATGAATTCCATAGGGTAGCCAAGGGATATCCAAGATGAGATTCCCAATAGTCAGTGAACCAGATGGGTCTGGATTTCAGGAGAGAGTTTGGGGTTGGAAATATAGAATTAATAGTCACCAACATAGCGATGGAAACTGTAGCTATTAGAATGTCTTGAGGAGGAGAAGAGAGTGGAGGAACTCCAAGAAATACCAGTCTTTAAAGTCACTCAAATACTTTGCTTGCTGATTAATATCACCTGCTCAGTCCCTAGAGCTAAGAACCAGATTGACCCTAGGTCTTAAAGGATCTGGCAAGTCACTTCCCGTCGCGGGCCCATCTGGGAGCTCTGCAGAGGCCAAAGCCAAGCCCAAGGCACTTAAGGATGTCTCGCATACATTACCAATTATTCAACCAAAAGAAATTTGCAAGTATTGCTTTGTCATATGAGTGTGGAGAATAAGAAATATTACTATGAAATACATGGGAGCTAAAGCATGTTCCTGATCTTAATGCAAGAGCCTTTTTATTGATTTCATCAAACACCACAGACAGAAGGTACAATACCAAAAAAATCTATCTAGTGTAGAGATCCCTTGTTTGTCACTAAACTGTTACTGGGGTGGGGGTAGGACAGAGGCAGCACAATTCTCTGCTTTTACCAACTTCCCAAATCACAGACACAATTTAATCAAGGAGGAGGAGATGACAGCTCTGATAGATGAGCAAGAGTGATGTCTACCAAGAGCCACAACCAAAAAGAGCACTTAGATCCTTGGTAACAAACTGAAATCAAGAGCTTTTGGCATCACTCTTGAGTATTATATGTATGATGTCTCAATAGTCGTAAATGGTAGTCTTGGAGGCATTTTAATAAGCAGGGTTAGGCAGAAATTCATAACCAAGCAAATAATAACTCTTTTTATAATTTTATAAAACCCTGGGAAGATTGGAGTTATTTTCTTAGTTTGTTTTGTTTCACATAATCTGAAGTATTCCAGAGCCATTTAAGATCTCATCTGTTGAGAATTCTCAAGCTCTTGTCAACTTTAGAACAAATATTTTGATTTATGAAGGAGCTTAAATCAGATAAGAGATCTGAGGGGGGAGCAGAACCATCCAAAAATTGTTATCTTAAAAGACTTAGTTATTTTCTTGATCATGCATCTGCTACAAACTCACATTTTAAAAAGCTAACTTTTTGCAGGCCCTCCAGTTCTGAGGATATAATGAATTCCTAAGATTAGACATCTCAGTAAATATAGACAGGTGGATTAGTGGCAAATAATAGAGTACCGAAAATGGAATCATATATCCTGCTTTAAAACCTCTCATGGTTTTGAACTCTTTGAACTTTAACAGGAATCTGGACATTATACATTGGCCCAATGAATTTGTAAATAAAAATCCATCACTTTTAATTTTCTTTGTAGAGGGGTGTTCTAATGGAAATGAAGCTCTATTTTTTATTGAATACTGAATGTTTCTTATATTTCAAACACTTTACATTTACCAACTCATTCAATCCTCACAGCCTTACAAAGTGGGCACTATTATCAGCCCCATTTTCCAAGTGAGTAAACTGAGATACAGAAATGCCAACCAACTTCCCAAAAGTTGCATAGGTAATAATAGTAGTATTTAGAGTCTGGGTTCAAAGTCTTCATGCTTAGTCATTGTCATCTTAGAGGCAAGATTCCCCCATGTTTTCCACAGAACACGCACATCAGAGTCACTTAGAGAGCTTGTTTAAAAATCCCAGTTCCCAGGGAAAACTCTTCCTCCATGCTCTGCCTCACAGGTGGGCCCATCCTTCCCATCACCTTCCAAAGCCTGTGGATCTCCTACGCCAGTATGTCTCAGACTCAGAGCTCATCAGAATCATCTTTAGAGCTTATTAAAAATGCGGGTTCTAGAGAGTAATTTTTTTAAGTTTATTTATTTTAAGTCATCTCTATACCCAGCATGAGGCTCTGACTCACAACCCAGAGATAAGAGTCACGTGCTCTTCCTACTGAGCCAGTCAGGATGCCCCTAGATATTAATTTTTTGAAACTTTATGGTTAGCTCGATGGAAGCTTCCAGAGTTTTCCTGTTTCTTCAATCCTTCTGTATTTTGAGAAAGAGGTTTATTGCATCTTTCCAGGAAACACAATATACCAAGAGTCCAGGTCTGGATGATGGGAGGGAGACTCCAAACTGCTGCTATGCACGGTAACACAGAAGTTTGTCTTCATTGGGAAGGTAGCTGCAGCTCTGCGGATCTGTTTTTCATGGAGGTGTGGGATGAGGTCCAACAAACGAAGCATCCGAAGGTCTGATTTCTCCGTAGGGGAGTCGTGCTCAAGTGTATTCCTGCTGAAAAAAGACACACTGAACACTGCAACACAGCAGCATAAGTTTAAGGAGGGACACAGTCCATAGAGAAAACAGACAGATGTCTGGTTGATGGATTCTGAAAGAATTACAACCACCATCTCGTTTTATGGTGACTCATCTCCACGATTGGCTTATTAGTTACCTTGTTTTTAAAACTATTTTAGTGGTTGCTGTCTACATCCTTTCGCATTACAGTCTACCTTCAAATAATATATAACCACTTCTTGTATAGTGTGAGAACCTTACACGGTATTCTCTGTTTGCTTTTTCCTCTCCTTTGTGCTCACGTTTCCACGCATTCTGCTTTTCCATATATTATAAACTCCATTATACACTGTTGGCATTTTCACTTTCAACAATCACTTTAAAAAGTCATTAAAACTAAGGGAAGGGAGGCTTTTTCAAAATCTCCATTTTTACCATCTCTGGTGTTATTTCTTTGTTTGAAATCAGGTTCCGTCTGAAATTATACTCCTTCTGCCTAAGGATCCCCTTTAACATTCCAGTGCCAGGTGGCTGGCCCTTAGCTCCCTCAGCTTTCCTTTGTCTGAAAATACATTATTTTGCTTTCGTTTTTGAAAGTTGTTTTTACCAAGTATATCATTTCAAGTCAGCAGTTTTTCTCTCAGTATACGAAAGATGTTTTCCCATTATCTTCCAGTTTGCTTAGTTTCTGATGAGATGACACTTGTTGAATTTTTTTTTTAAGATTTTATTTATTTATTTGACAGAAAGAGAGAGAGCGTGCACACAAGCAGGGGGAGCAGAAAGCAGAGGGAGAGGGAGAAGCAGACTCCCCGCTGAGCAGGGAGCCCGATGTGGGCTTGATCCTGGGACCCTGGGATCATGACCTGAGCCAGCCAGGTGCCCCTGAAGAAGACTTTTTAAAAAGGTCTTTGATTATAACTTTTTAACATTTGATGAGTTATTTTGGCTTTCCTAGAAATTCAAGGAAACATTTTAATCACTAAATACATCAAGTCTAAATTTCTTGCCCTGACGTTTTTCTTGCTAGTATTATATTGTTAGTATCTGGTAGGCCTTAAGATATTCATACACTTGTGTTGTTCTGTACTCAACCAGGGTGATATAGTTCTTTCAATTATGATATATGATTTATATTTATTGAATTAATTTCACTTTTCCAATCACTGATGAGAAAATTTCTACTTGTCTAAAATCATGGCATTTTATCAAGATTGCTCAGAAGACTGAAGTCCAGCGTTCTAAATGTTCTCACTTCATAGAGTTGTATTCAGATTGTAGCAGGTGATAGGACTGGGGGGCTGATGACTACCTATCTCATCTATTTTGTCTGGGTTTCTGGGAAGGCAAGAGTCAGGACTGTTAAAGAGGAGAGGAGTTTTATGCACAAAAAGTTTGTGTAATGATGTGGAAAAAACTAGAAGAGAAGTAGGTGACATGTCATCTGTCCCTCTGGATGAAGCCTCATGTACAACCTTGATTATATCTTTCTACAGACTGTGAGCCCCTGTCTTCTTGCACTTTCTACAATTATATTTGTGTGGGGTTATTTGATTAATGTTTGAATTCTCCAGACATAAGCTCTGTGAGTTTTTGTTCACTGTTTATTCTTATCATCTGAAGTAGTGCCTGGCATATAATAAATACTTATCAGGTATTTGTTAGATGAATGACTGAATGAATGAATGACCTCATAACTTATTCCTGCTAGAATCAGATACCAAGGAGAAATACTTAAAACTGCAAATAGGGGAATGTTGATAATGAAGGAGGCTATACATGTGGGGGGGGGTGTGGGTATGTGAGAAATCTCTGTATCAATTTTGCTGTGAACCTGAAACTGCTCTAAAAACTAAAGTCTATTTTAAAAACTGCAAATAATTATGTTATTTTAATTGTTTTTTTCACTAGATGATGGAGATTAATAAAATGATGGAGATTAATAATCTTCAGCTACTGTTACAAATAGTGTGGCTTTATAACACGAATACAGTTTTGAGCAGTAGAAAATTTCTGCTGTAATGAGTCTCTGCTCTAAAAACGTTATGATCATTCTGGGGTGCCTGGCTGGATCAGTCGGTAGAGCATGTGATGCTTGATCTCAGGGTCATGAGTTCAAGCCCCCCATTGTGCGTGCAGCCTACTTTAAAAATAAAGAAATTGTGACTATGTCATGATATTCTGCTATTGATTTATATTATAACCTGTATTTCATGCAATAGAGATTAAGTGGCAGCCTCGGGGTATAGCACGACTCCACAAGGCACCATCTACATGGGCTACAAATGAACATAATCCCCTGGAGTCGTGTAGTAAGGTCATCCTGGTTAGGGTCCTAGGTAAAACAACAGGGCTAAAATAAGAAGAAAGAAAGAAAGAAAGAAAGAAAGAAAGAAAGAAAGAAAGAAAGAAAGAAAGAAAGAAAGAAAGAAAGAAAG
>NC_058410.1:103231414-103231563 GCF_002201575.2 Neomonachus schauinslandi | reverse complement strand
AAGAAAGAAAGAAAGAAAGAAAGAAAGAAAGAAAGAAAGAAAGAAAGGAAGGAAGGAAGGAAGGAAGGAAGGAAGGAAGGAAGGAAGGAAGGAAGAAAGAAAGAAAGAAAGAAAGAAAGAAAGAAAGAAAGAAAGAAAGAAAGAAAGAA
>NC_058410.1:103228272-103231404 GCF_002201575.2 Neomonachus schauinslandi | reverse complement strand
GAAAGAAAGAAAGAAAGAAAGAAAGAAAGAAAGAAAGAAAGAAAGAATAAAACAACCAGGCTGATGATGGACTTTGTGAGACTTTGGAGCTACGATTGAAAATGAGGAGTTTTCATTTTCTGGGTGGCTCAGTCTGTTAAGCATCTGCTTTCCACTCAGGTCATGATCTCAGGGTCCTGGGATCGAGCCCCACATCGAGCTCTCTGCTCAGCGGGAAGCCTGCTTCTCCCTTTCCACTCCCCCTGCTTGTGCTCTCTCTCTCTGACAAATAAATAAATAAATAAAATCTTTAAAAAAAAAAAAAAGAAAGAAAGAAAATGAGGAGTTACTTCAAATAAGGGCAAAATTTCCTTGGAAGTGGATGGAAGTGTTCTAAGATTAGATTGTTGTTGGGGTGCCCGGCTGGCTGGTTCAATCAGTAGAGCATGTGACTCTTGATCTCAGGGTCATGAGTTCAAGCCCCATGTTTGGCATAGAGATTACTTTAAAAAATTAGATTGCTGTGATGGTTGCATAACTTTGTAAATCTACTAAAAGTCATTAAATTGTAACTTAAAAATGAGTGAATTTTATGTTGTGTAAATTATACTTCAGTTAAGCTGCTTTCTTAAACAAACACTGCGTTCAGGGAAGTGTCTTCTATCCCTGCCTTCAACCCTGTTCTCTCCCACCGCCTTCAGGAAATTATGTTTATTAGTTCTTGGTTTATCCTACCAGTTTCCCTTTGACAAATCAGCAAATACCTATGTATGAAGAAATACCTTAAGTGATTTTAAAATGTTGCCTTATTGGGGCGCCTGGGTGGCTCAGTAATTGGTTGTCTGCCTTCGGCTCAGGTCATGATCCCAGGGTCCTGGGATCGAGCCCCAAACCGGGCTCCATGCTCAGCGGGAAGCCTGCTTCTCCCTCTCCCACTTCCCCTGCTAGTGTCCCCTGTCTCGCTGTGTCTCTCTCTGTCAAATAAATAAATAAAATCTTTTAAAAATAAATAAATAAATAAAATTTAAAAATAAAAATAAAATGTTGCCTTATGCCTGAGTGGCTCAGTGGGTTGGGCGGCCGACTCTTGATTTCAGCTGGAGTCATGAATCTCAGGGTCTTGAGATGGAGCCCTGTGTGGGCTCCCTGCTCAGTGGGGAGTCTACTTCTCTCCCTCTCCCTTACCCTCTGCTCCTCCCCATGCTCACATGCAGGCATGTGTTCTCTCTCTCAAATAAATAAATAAAATCTTTTTAAAAAATGTTGCCTTAAATACCGGTGATTGAGAAAAAGTGGATCAAATTGAGAGACAAGGAGAAACGCCTTGTAAACTTTATGAGGATTCTGAAAGAAGAGTAATTCTGGGGAATGCAAAAGTTTTAAAATTTATAACATTGGTTTCAATGTGCCTCATTATTTGTGAAACATACGCTTTCCATTAACTTGAGTGAGGGCGTTACAAATTAAGAAAAAGAAGAAGGACAGAGAGGGAAATAACAAAATTGCCTTGTGGGAGAGCAGGAAGAAACAATTAGCAACAGTGGGGAGGGAAGGTTGTAAGAGGAGTTTGGGGTGTGCGTGTGTGTGTGCGTGTGTGTGTGTGTATCTTTAGTGGGATTTGCTGAGCTGGAACAGTGACTATCAAAAAGAAAATCTGGTATATTACAAGTTCACCCTGCTTTTGAAGGAGAAAGCAGGCAGGCTTGCATTGGACAGTTCCCCATATCGGCCACGAGGTGGCGACATCCACCCAAGACGGTTCTCTTTTGAGACCTAGGATAGAGGCTGTATGGCTGTTAAGTACACAATTGTTGAACATACAGCACACTTTTTTTTTTTAGCAGACTTTATTTTCCAAGCAGTTTTAGGTTCGCAGCAATGTTGAGCAGAAGGTACGCAGATTTCCCATATACCCTGTGAACCCCCTACACACAGACCTTGCCCATTATTAACAACCCCCACCAGAGTTCACACATCATTATTAGCCAAAGTCGTCCTTTTACATTAAGGCTCACTCTTGGTGTTGTACATTCTATGTGTTTGGACAAATGTATAATGACATGCATGCGCCATTAGGCAGTTTCACAGCTCTGAAAATCCTGTGCTCTGCCTATTTCATCCCTCCCTCCCTAACCCCTGGCAACCCCTGATATTTTTACTGTCTCCATAATTTTGCCTTTTCCGAAATGTTAGATAGTTGGAATCGTACAGCATGTAGCTTCTTTCACTTAGTAACATATATTTAAAGTTTCTCCGTGTCTTGTCATGGCTTACGAGCTCATACAGTATGTATAAATCTAAGAATACAAGCCAGGCAGGTAAATGAAAAGCAAAATCTGCTCCACGGTTAACATTAACTTTTCCTCTCACTAAATCTTCCAGTTGAGGAATTTCCTGACATGAAAATGGGTTTGGTCCCCAAAGTGAGAAATCGTAAGACATTTTGTCTTCAAGACAAAAACCTACTTAAACTGTAATTTTGTTGTCAGCCCTTAAGAAATTAATCATCATACTTTTCAGTATTTCCATGGGGAAGGTTGTGATACAACTAAGTATGCCAAGAGACTGTCGTCTCATCTACCCACTCCACCGGGTGGTGGGGATTCCTTCAGCTCTAAGCCAGAGTGGCAAATCGTAGTGTGCGCCAAGGATAAAAGGTATGGTGGGCTCTTTTGTTCTTCTCACTTCATCAGGCAGGAACCATCAGCTTCCGTTTTCAGTGGCGTCTCCAAGAGGATTTTAATCCTCCCAGTGGCCCCTATATCGAAAAAATGTACGTGACCCATGATCGCCTTAAAATCGCATAAACTTTTTAAGGTGTTCCAAGGGCTTTTTGTCTGGTTAAGTTTGGGGTTTTTTGTTAATTTTTTTTTTTAAGATTTTATCTATTTATTTGAGACAGAGAGAATGAGAGACAGAGAGCACGAGAGGGAGGAGGGTCAGAGGGAGAAGCAGACTCCCCACCGAGCAGGGAGCCCGATGCGGGACTCGATCCCGGGACTCCAAGATCATGACCCGAGCCGAAGGCAGTCGCCCAACCAACTGAGCCACCCAGGTGCCCCACCCCACCATGTTTTTTTGTTTTTTTGTTTTTTTGTTTTTAGAGAGAGAGAATGAGAGACAGAGAGCACGAGAGGGAGGAGGGTCAGAGGG
>NC_058410.1:103228112-103228262 GCF_002201575.2 Neomonachus schauinslandi | reverse complement strand
TGAGAGACAGAGAGCACGAGAGGGAGGAGGGTCAGAGGGAGAAGCAGGCTCCCAAGGAGCAGGGAGCCCGATGCGGGACTCGATCCGGGGACTCCAGGATCAGGACCTGAGCCGAAGGCAGTCGCTTAACCGACTGAGCCACCCAGGCGC
>NC_058410.1:103039946-103228102 GCF_002201575.2 Neomonachus schauinslandi | reverse complement strand
GACCTGAGCCGAAGGCAGTCGCTTAACCGACTGAGCCACCCAGGCGCCCGGTTTTTTGTTAATTTTAACAGGAAACAGGAAACGGGTAAAACACCAAACAAAGAGAAAGTTGCAAAGTTTCAAACAATGCTACAATAAATAGTCTCACAAAGAGAGTTGTCCCTGGTATTCATTGAAATGTAAATGAATTCAGCTTTGATCTTTCTCCTTCCTTTACAGCCCCAGTTAGCTTTGTTCTTGGACACCCTCCCAACCCTTATCCTCCAAGAGATTTCTCCATCCTTACCTCCCATTCGACCTCACCTCCTTCTTTTATTTAATACTTACAGGAAAAGCTGTAGATAGGTATAGAGGATACAAAAATAACGAAATGAGCTTTAATTACACTCAGAAGAAAACAGGTTTTTGGCCCAAGTTTTCCTTCATCAGAAAGGAAGGCTACAGGGGGGCTTTTCCTTACTGGAGCAGGGGATGAGGACCAAAACTTAGGCCAAAGCTACAAGATGCTACAGAGTAGACAGTTCAAAGTCCGACAGTCACAGGATGGGAGTGATGAGGTACTTGATACATGCTGCACATCCGGTAAACTCTATCCTATAGTACTGAGGGTCTGCCTATTGAGAAATCTCTGCCTATTTAATTAATGCCATCCATTTGAATTAGGGCTTTTATTTTAAGTCTGAATTAAATATATTGAGGCAGGTCTTGTCAATGCCTCAGCCAGCTGCCAGATTAGGACCCCTTTGCCCAAGGACTTTATCGAGCCACAGGTGTCCACCCTGCTGCACCTGCTCAAGGGAATGAGCAGATGTCTAAGGAGAAGCCCTTTAAGAATAGCTGATGGGATCTGGTAGACCAGTTTTCCTTTTCCTTCACCCAACCAGGGAATTAGCTCTCAGGTTATGTTATACTGGATCCCAGAGTTCCCAGCTAAATTATGTTTCAGCTGTGCATGGTGGTATCTGGCTTGGTAACATAAACCGTCTTGCTTGCTTTTCTTCCCCACTTGCCAACAATGGTTCTGGGGATCCCAAACACGCTACTCACTCTCAAATCCTTGTCTCCCAGCGTCTGCTGTTAGGGAAGTCCAAATTAAGAATATATAGATGTGTGTGTGTGTTTATTGTGGAAAAATACATATAACACAAAATTTACCACTTCAACCATTTTTCAGCGTATACTTCACGGCATTAAATACATCCACACTGTTGTGTAACCATCACTACAATCCAGCTCCAGAACTTTCTTATCATCCCAAATGGAAACTCTCCCAGTAAATAATAACTCCCCCCATCACTTTCCCCCAAGCCACTTTACTGCCCTTGCTTCTCAGCCCCAGTATCTACTCTTCTACCTTCCTCTCCACAAATCTGACTATTTCAGGTACCACACATAAGTGGATTTATACACCATGTGTCCTTTTGTATCTGGCTCACTTCATTTGGCATAATGTCTTCAAGGTTCATCCATGTTGTAGCATGTATCCTTTTTTAAGACTGAAAATATTTCATTGTATGTAGTACCCCATTTGGTTTAGCAATTCATCCATGGATGGACATTTCTGTCCACCTTTTGGCTATTGTGAATAATGCTGCTGTGAACATTAGTATACAAGTAGCTGTTCAGGTCCTTGCTATCAATTACTTTGGTATATATCCAGAAGTGGAATTGTTGGATCATATGCTAATTCTATATTTAGTCTTTCGAGGAACCTCCATACTGTTTTCCATAGTGATTGCACCATTTTGCATTCCCACCAGCTATGCATAAGGCTCCAATTTTTCTACCTCTTTGTCAAGACTTGTTATTTTCAGATATATAGTTTGTAAATATTCTTTCCCATTCTGTGGGCTGGCTTTTCACTCTTGATAATGCCCTTTGATGCACAGAAGTTTTTAGTTTTTATAAAGTTCAACTTGTCTATTTTCTTGTTGTTGCCTATGCTTCTGGTTTCATATCCAAGAAATCACTGTCAAATCCAATGCCATGAAGATTTTCCCTGATGTTTTCTTTTGAGAATTTTATAGTTATAGGTCTTATGTTTAAGTATTCGATCCATTTTGAGTTAATTTTTGTATATGGTATAAAGTAAGAATCCAACCTCATTCTTTTGGTAAATAATGTGGTCAATAAGTTAATTTTTAAAATAAAGCCTCAACAATTATGAAATAACAAGAATAGTTTTGCTAAAGACAAGGGGGAATAGTCTACTATCTTTAGTAGTCCTCCTCCATTCTTATTTACATGGTGGATTTCTGGTCAATTACCCATGCCATTTTAAAAGAGCTAATTCAAAGACAGGTAAAGAATGATAATTCTGAAATCTGTGGGGACTGAATAACGAGGGCTGCCTAGTACACAAATGAGTGGGTTTTTTTTTTTTTCTGAGTACACATATTTATTATCCTTTCCATCTGAAAACCTATGAAATGCCAAAAAAAAATTATTTTTATTTTTTTTTATTATTCTTATGTTAATCCCCATACATTACATCATTAGTTTTAGATGTAGTGTTCCATGATTCATTGTGCATAACACCCAGTGCTCCATGCAGAATGTGCCCTCTTTAATACCCATCACCAGGCTAACCCATCCTCCCACCCCCCTCCCCTCTAGAACCCTCACTTTGTTTTTCAGAGTCCATCGTCTCTCATGGTTCGTCTACCCCTCTGATTTCTCCCCCTTCATTCTTCCCCTCCTGCTACCTTCTTCTTCTTCTTCTTTTTTTTCTTAACATATATTGCATTATTTGTTTCAGAGGTACAGATCTGAGATTCAACAGTCTTGCACAATTCACAGCGCTTACCAGAGCACATACCCTCCCCAGTGTCTATCACCCAGTCACCCCATCCCTCCCACCCCACCCCCCACTCCAGCAACCCTCAGTTTGTTTCCTGCGATTAAGAATTCCTCATATCACTGAGGTCATATGATACATGTCTTTCTCTGTTTGACTTATTTTGCTCAACATAATACCCTCCAGTTCCATCCACGTCATTGCAAATGGCAAGATTTCATTCCTTTTGATGGCTGCATGATATTCCATTGTATATATATACCACATCTTCTTTATCCAACAAATGAGTGGTTTTAACTTCAGTATCTCCTTCCTGACTTTGGAGGGGCAGATTATAATATTTAAGAGATGAGGATATTCTTCATAAAGGATATGAAGAAGCAAAATAGTGTTCAAAAATGTGAACAAATGAGGGGTGTCTGGCTGGCTCAGTCAGTAGAGTATACGACTCTTGATCTTGGAGTCATGAGTTCAAACCCCATGTTGTGCATAGAGCTTATTTTTTTTTTAAAGTAAGCAAATTAGGAAAAAATAAAAAATAAAAAAAGCTGTAGGAGCAAGTCTTGCTCTGAGGCCTTAACAATAAACCTCCAACCATTTTTTTTAAGCCTCAAATTAGTCCTAAGTTTTGTGAAAAATCTGTCAATCACATTTAATGTTTTAGATCTTTGGGGAAAAATTAGAAGATAAGTTTGGTTTTAAAAAATTATAAGGAAGAAAGAAACAAAAAGAGCTTAGAAAGCGCTGTATTTCCGCTTTAATAGAATGAGTTTTTTAAGCCTCAAGTTACCTAATGAAAAATTAGTATTACTATGAGTCACTAGGAGGGAGATAACAATTTAAAAAGTAAAAATAAGTAGAAGATCAGGAGTAAACATTTCAGAACCACTCATTTCTTCTTTAACCAAAGTTGTCCTCGCATTGGCTTTTTTCTCTGCTCTAAAGTTTTAAATCGATATTTCCTGCAAAGGAAATAAACAAAGGGACAGGTACATAGAGACAATCCACTTTCTAAATGTCTTCCCTACACTAAGTATTATTACGCTTTGCAACCAATTAAAGAGGAATTTCCCTCAGTGATCAGACTCCTTGGCTTGGTTGTTATTGCTTCTTGTCCAAAAATGCTCTGGGTCTGTAGCAGCCTGGCAAACCCTCTTTCCCCTTGGATAATCATTAGCCAGCATATCAAATCCCAATCACTTACAATTAGATCATGTTGACTCTCCCTTCCAGAAGTACAGCAAGAGTAAAAAAGGAAGGAAGCAATTTAAAAGCAGGCTTCAGTTTCTTCTGACTTTCTAGATTGGATAACTTTGGCTTGCTTCATTTTTCCCAAGAAATAGCGCAAATGATTGTACAATTAGACATCATATTACTTATAAACAATTATAAGTTTCCCTTGGAGATCCTATGCCCCAAATGAATAACAAATTGATGAAAGGCAGGAAGACAAAATAAAAAGTCAGCAAGAAGCCAAGATATATTTATTAGATACGGTACTTACTTTTGTGCTTAGCAACGATGGCTAATTTGATGTTTTGTTAGTTGAGTTTGACTTGAAGTTTCTTATAGTAGAGTTTAACTTCAGTATCTCCTGCTTCTGATCTTGGCAAATATTTTATCAACATACTAAGAAAAAAACCAGCAACCTCCCTCCTCCCCCAGCCTCCAGCCTTCATCTTTCTCCTCTGCATTTTGTATGTTATTCTTTGTCCTGTTAAAGAGTGAGCGGGTGAGATTCTTGGCCCCTCCTTGCCCTCCCCTCCACCAGTTCCAAAGCTGATGAACAATTAAGATGCAATATGGCTTCCAGGGGTTATATCAGATGCTCAGTTAATCATAGCATCAGGATTCAAATATTTAGAATTGTCCAGAAGAGAGCTGTGGGTGACTGAAACCCCAGGCTTCTGAATTCTGAGTCATCTCCCTGGAATGGAATACGTACTGTAAATATGTTCACACCCACCCAATCTATCTCAACGGCTACAAGTTGTCTTGAACAAAGCAGGTATTGCCCTGCATTGGCCCTCGGGTTTTCCTTCCTGAAGACAAAATTTTCTCGGTGGGAAGACTCAGACATATTTGCTAAAACCTCTGAACCATCAGGAAGTTTTAAAAAAGGCTTTTCCTTCGCAGTCCACTTATTCCAGCATACAAAAGCTATAACTAAGCTCTAACTTAGTCTTCTTCAACCTATCCAGCTATATTGCAAAATGTAAAGTATGTTTTTTAGTAATGAATTAAAATACTGGCGGTTGGCATCGATCGCTAATATTCCTTTATTTGTGTGCATAAACCTACTCTGAATTACATAGCCATTTTTCCTTTGTGATGTCATCCTTCTACCACTTTGTTTCTGGATTGTCTCCCTGTGGCATAATTTAACTTGGGCTTCAGTAATAAAATGCATTATAATTTAATATGGGTGGGTAAAATAACAAATAGTAAAAATATATTGAAAGCAAAGTATTTGCATTATTTATCATTATTTTTTTTTTAAGATTTTATTTATTTATTTGACAGAGAGAGAGATAGCGAGAGCAGGAACACAAGCAGGGGGAGTGGGAGAGGGAGAAGCAGGCTTCCCGCCGAGCAGGGAGCCCGATGTGGGACTCGATCCCAGGACCCTGAGATCATGACCTGAGCCGAAGGCAGACGCTTAACGACTGAGCCACCCAGGCGCCCTATTTATCATTATTTTAAAATTGTTTTCTCTATTGAGTTTATTGCCCGATAAATATTTACATATAGTTTAACTATGTGTGTGTACACATATATATACTTAATAGCCACTCTTTTTTTTTTTTTTGAGAGAGAGAGAGAGAGCACAAGCTCAGTGCAGGGGGAGGGGCAGAGGGAGAGGGAAAGAGAGAGAGAGAGAATCTTAAGCAGGCTCCACACCCAGCACAGGCTCGATCTCACTACCCTGAGATCATGGCCTGAGCTGAAATCAAGAGTCAGACACCCAACGACTGAGCTACCCAGGCGCCCCTACTTAGCAACTACTCTTACGGGTTATTACCCTTACTTTGGCATCACAATCTCAGTCCTAATAGGTATTTGAAGGGGAAAAAAAGTGTGTGAGGGGAGGATGTTGAACAGATCAATGAAATTATACAGATAGTAGTCGAACCAGGACTGGAGTATATTTTTGTCCTTCAGTTTGCTTCTTAACACACCCTCACTGATCAAGGTAACCCATTACCCAAAGTAAAATAAAACCAAACACTCCATTCAAAGGGCATTTACTATTCTCCACTGCTGATTTTTTTTTTTTAAAGATTGACTGATTGATTGATTGAGAGAGTAGAGGGAGGTGCAGAAGGAGAGGGAGAGAGAATCCCTAGCAAACTCCACGCTGAGCATCGAGCCCAACGCATGACCGTATGATCATGACCTGAGCCGAAACCAAGAGTTGGACACTCAACCAACTATGCCATCCAGGCGCCCCTCACTGCTGATTTTTCCCCCCAAAATTCAACATCATCCTCTGTATAATATATCATTTCTCTGCCCTATGATAGCCGGGTCTACCTAGCTTTGCACATGGGTTTTGTTTGTTTGTTTGTTTTTGTTTATTGGTTTGTTTTCAGGTCTATGCAGCGGCATCTTGGCAAAAACCCTTATTATTATTGCTATTAAACTTCACTGGAGCTTACTACAAGGCAGTTTTGAGTCTGATGTAACTCTGTCCATCTGTGTTCTGTACAGAGTTCTCCTTGCTAGAAAACCTTAATACATCTGACTTGGTTTCACCAATAACATTTTCTCCAGCATGTGCCTAAAGACAATATTAAAGAGAGGTTCCCGGAACTACTTATAAACTCGTTTTGAGAACTGAGTATGACCTCCCCAAGCCTCGTCTAATCTTATCATGGAAAGGGAAGCAAAATCTGTCAAGGTTTAAGTTCCTTTATCTGTCACATAAGGAAACTAGGCTACATGACATTAAGATCTTTTGAGTTCCATGAATGCTGATTTTTTACTTTCTGTAATATTTTAAGACCATATAACCACAGAAATGGGATGTATCTTTAGAGATTTATTTTACATACTTGATTCTAATGAGATTTCTCCCTTTCAGAAGAGCTTATTTTCCCTATCCCAAACTCCTTACTCAGGGTAGTTAGAGATGGCTTTATATATATCAAATAATCCACAGAACAGTTCATTTCCTATGAAATAAAACAAGAACCCAGACCGGAACTTAAGTGTCTTTCTTTGGGTTTCCAAAAAAGTTAGAGCGAAGTCCAAATTTGCGATGTTTCCAAGGTCAGTGCTAAATGTTATATTTTTTTATATAATGTTGGACATAACACTGCTTAGATGATCATTCTCCCTCCTTTGTTTGGTGACTAGAGAACTAGATCTGACTTGTCATTTACATTCCTTGTCAATGTGATGCAAGAATTGTGTCCCCACATGAGTCAGTCTGTAATGTTTACTGAGTGAAAAATAGCTACAGCTTTCAAAGGTAGGAGTATCAGGAAATAGAATGGACATAAAAGATATATATCCCTTCTGGGCAGCTTTCAATCTCATTAAAAAAAAATAGAGACAGATACGTTTGCTTTATCTAAACTGTAGAAATTCACAATTACTCGCAGTAGTTAGTGACATTATACAAAATTAATACTGTGTGACAGGGTGTGGTTATTAGAGCAACTGAGACTGGTTGGGGTGAAGAAGAAAAAAATCCTTTTTCAAGCAGTGTGAGTTTTAAAGTGAGGGAGGGTTGTGTGGAGGTGGGAGAAGGAGGGACATTTTGGGGCAGAGGAATGGTACATGGTATGACTCTGAGATAGGTGCGAGTATGTGGAGAATTATAGGTGATTCCATTTAGAAGGAATGGTAAAATTACCTTTCAATGTTGGATATCTTATTAACTCTCATTCATTTACTCATACAGTAAATACTAAGTACCTGCTATGTAACATTTATTGTGCTTGATGTCATGTAACTAGCTAGAAATACCGTTACTGCAATGATGAATTCCAAATAAACATCCTCCCTTTCTTTTTTTTTTTTTAAGATTTTATTTATTTATTTGAGAGAGAGAATGAGAGAGAGAGAGAGCATGAGAGGGGGGAGGGTCAGAGGGAGAAGCAGGCTCCCTGCCGAGCAGGGAGCCCGATGGGGGACTCGATCCCGGGACTCCAGGATCATGACCTGAGCCGAAGGCAGAGGCTTAACCATCTGAGCCACCCAGGTGCCCTAGAGTGGTTTATTCATATAGGGATTTGTTTACCTAAAGGACTAAGAATCCAAGGTTTGCTATAAGAAAGTAGGCATCCTTCGTTCCCCTGCTTCTTCATTCCTTAGTACTGATTGCTGCAGTTTCAAGCACTCTATGCACTCCAGATATAAAGAAATAGGAAGCTGAGAGTTTCTGTTTATCTAGATCTCATCTGCCAAACTGAGTCACATGGCCAGCCTTAACCACAAGGCAGTCTGGGAAGGGGAGTTTTTGGTTGGGGAAAGGGTAGGTAGAAGAAGGCTGGGATGGATGTTGAGTGTGCCCCTGACACAGATTCCAACTCCAAAGTCCTACCTCCCCTTTCTTATTCCTCTGTATGAGTTGCAGTCATTCTTTTTTTTTTTTTTTTTGAGTTGTGGTCATTCATAACCACTTCTACAACTGCAGTTGGATGGATTGAGTATACATGTTTGGGAGTGAGGGCTGCTCCTGATCAAAGAGTGGAAAAGAAGAACCCTCCATGCCCCCTGTCTCTGGGAAGATTTACCTCTTCCTAGCATTTTTATGCTAAAATTCTGTTTTATTGTTATGCTAAAAATGTCTGTTGCCTTTCCAGCCTGAAGCCACATTGAGAAAAAGCCACTTTCTATTCCTTTGTTCTCCGTGGATGGCAGACTCTACAAGAGAAGAAAGAGATTGGAAAGAGGATCATTCTCCCATGCTTGATACGTACATTTGGATGGATAATCATCACGTCAAACTCAACAGCCTACATCCTTATCTTATTCTTGCCCTTCCATAACTACTTCTTTGCCCCTACAAATGCTTCCCTTATCTGGCTTCCCGATTTTTGTTACTGGCACTATTCAATCACTCAACCCCAAAGCTCAGAGTCATATTGACAATTTCTCCATCGCCTCCTTCCTTATAGCCACTGGAAGTCCCAAAAGGAAAGAGGTAAGAGTATGGTGCTAAAAATATGTTTGAAGAGGGGCACTGGCTGGCTCAGTCAGAAAAACATGTGACTCGATCTCGGAGTCATGAGTTCAAGCCCCACACTGAGTGTAGAACTTACTTAAAAAAAGTAATAAAAATAAAAATATGTTTGAAGAAATAATGGTTGACATTTAACAAAAAAGATACATAAAAAGAACACATGAAAAGATACTCAATACGGTTAACCATTAGTGAAATGAAAATTAAAACCATAATGGTTTTAAATGGTTTTAAAACCACCTCAAATCTATGAAAATGGCTTTAAAAAATACTGACAGTACCAAGTGCTAATAAGAATGCAGTGCTGTTGGAACTCTCATACACCGCTGGTGGTGAAACAAAATGGGATGGCCCTTCTGGAAAGCCATTTGGCCATTACTTAAAAAGTTAAACGTACCCCTGCCATATGACCCAGCAATCCACTCCTGCGGTACTCACCCTAGAAAAATGGAAGCTATGTTCACACAAAAATCTGTACATGAATGTTTTTAGTAGCTCTATTCATAATAGCCACAAACTGGAAAGAACCCAAATGTCCTTCAGTGGGTGAATAGCTAAACGAGCTGTGGTGCATTCATCCAATGAAACACTACCCAGCAATATAAAGAAACAAACGACTGAGACATGCAGCAATTTGGATGAATCTCAAAAGCATTATGCTGAATGAAAGAAGCCAGTCTCAAAAGCTTATGTACTGTATAAATGCATTTATATCATTCTCAAGAGGACAGAACTGTAGGGTTGAAGAACAGATCAGTGATTGCCAGTGTAGGGATGGGGAGATGGTGTGACTATAAAAGAATAGCCTGAGAGGCTTTGGAGGCGGTTCATGAAACTTTTCTGTATCTTGATTGTGGTGGTGGTTATACTAATCTCTACAATATGTTCTATACACACCACAAAACAACTGTACACCAAAAAAGTACATCTTAATATATCATAATTTAAGAAGGGGATAATGTATAATTGTAATAGCAAGTACTCTTCGCACAAACAATTCAACTGATGGGAATAGAGGAGAGCTAGAAAGTAGCGAACTGGCCATGGGCCTCTGCCAGAATGCTACAGAGAGAACGGAGAGGATCGGCTAATCTGGACATTTGGTTAAATGGAAGTGTGATAGGAGAGTCTCTGCTACACTTCCATAATTTCACTCTTTCTTGTGTTTTTTTAAGATCTATTTATTTTAGAAAGAGATTGTGTGGGAGCTGGGGGAGGAGCACGATGAGGGGCATGAGCTCACGACTCTGAGATCATGACCTGAGCTGAAAGCAAGAGTCTGATGCCTAACTGACTGAGCCACCCAGGTGCCCCTTCTCACTTTTTCTTTAAAAAAACAAAACAAAACACAACATTTTGATCATTTGAATTCTCCAAATTAAAAAAAAAAACCTGTAGAAATGTCCTTCATCTTTCTTTTTAAAGATTTTATTTATTTATTTGAGAGAGAGAGAGCACGCACACAAGTGGGGGAGGGGCGGAGGGAGAGGGAGAAGCAGACTCCCCGATGAGCAGGGAGCCTGACGCAGGGCTCGATCCCAGGATCCGGGGATCATAATCGGAGCCGAAGGCAGCCGCTTAACCAACTAAGCCACCCAGGTGCTCCTCCTTCATCCTTTGATTACTGAACATCAGGAAAACTTCTTCAGGGCACATGAACTCCCAGATATGCTTTACTTTAAATATGGGCTGTTTCAAATTCTTTCCCAGTTCAAAGTCCTCAGTTCCTCCTCACTGCCTTCGGTTAAACTTGATGATCCTTGTTACCCTCCCGTGGGGGGACAGCTTACGTAGTGCTAGTCTGGCTAAATCTCCATTGACCAGAAGTAACCTGCATGATGGGTGACAGAACGGAATAGTAACTCCAGGGAAGCATTTATTTGCATCTCAAGAATATTTTTGAATATGAGCTCCACTGAGGTTAGATCTTGAGAATGTTCCTTCTGGAGATAGATCAGGAGGAGACACCTATCTTGGAAACTTTAGCGAACTTTCCACCTTCCTATTTCCCTGTATTCATCATCTTTTCCCTCTCCAAAAGTCTCAGAAGAGTGGACCCTTCTCAAAGGCTAACAATCCTTCCATGCTCTGAATTCTACAAAGTTCCCGCAGTCAAAATCTCTTCTTTTGTGCGATGGAGCACATTTTTCTATACTCCAAAACCATTTAATCTTGTGTAATCATTTCTGTGAACATTTAGAGATTTAAAAATGAATGGAGAGATAGGGGGACATATTTTCATACATCCTCTATAGACATTTGTTAAATCATTCTCCAGCTGCTTCTTTCAGCATAAACAGATAATTTACCTTCTCTAAAGAGATTTATTTACTATTCCTTTACTATCACTATTGCTTTACTCAGAAACTTTTCTATCAGTATGTAGAGACTCCATCTAGGGATAAGATGCTGTTAAGAGCGTTTCTGTCTACGTAAGCCAACAGGTGTAGAGAAGAGGAGGCTGAGGTCTATAGAAGTAGCACTACAGGATGGAACGTCCTTGAAGATCCTCATACTGAAAGTTTTCCCACATGACCGTGAGCATGTAAAGCATAGCGTTGAGGAGAAACCTGTCAGCATCAGATCATGACTGTGGCATTTTTTTTTTCTTTTTCTACAGAACGCTTTGAGGCTGTGACTTTTACTCCATGAGAGGAAGCTGTAGGAAGAAGTCTTGGACCCAAGAAACAGGAAGAGACCACAAGAAATGCCCACTGTCTCAACTATCTTCAGCTGTCCCAACGCTGACCTTAAAGGAACCCAATATTAGTCTGTTAGGAAGCAGGGCATGGAGCCTGTCTGGCCAGGAATGGATACTAGGAAGTGGCTGAAAGCCTTTGGGCCTCTCTTCTCCCACACTTCACACCCACTCACGAGCCCTTCTTGGCAGTCAGGACTTTGAACTCATCAGACCCAAGTCTGGCCTCATGGAAGAAATAATAATACCTATAGCAAGGACATTGGGCAGAGGATAAGAATAAGCAGAAAGTTTTGACTTACATTCTGTGTGCCTATTCTTAAACGAAGTATTTAGCATGGAGAGATCTAAAAGTCAACACCAGCTAATTGTGACAGAGTAGCTTTCTGAAAAATGACTTCTCTTCTGAGTTGAAACTTTATATATGTACTCTTGCCCACCCACCTAGCCTCCTTTCTGGGGGGGAAAAAAAAAAAAGATTTCCTCTACATAATTTCCTTCCCCAACTCTCCTTGCCACTTAAAGATTTTATTTATTTATTTATTTATTTATTTATTTATTTATTTATTTATTTAAAGAGTGTGAGAGAGCCTGAGTGGGTGAGGGGCAGAGGGAGAAGCAGAGAGGGAATCTCAAGCAGACTCCCCCACTGAGCGCAGGGGCCCTGCACAGGGCTCAATCTCACCACCCTGAATCATGACCTGAGCCAAAATCAAGTCAGATGCTTAACTAACTAAGCCAACCAGGTGCCCCTCTGCTTTCCACTTTAAAATAATGATAACACTACATGAGATGTGATTTATTGTGCGAAAGGCAAATGCAGAGTTGATTCTGCAAAATACTTCTTACGCCCTTACTCTGTGCAAAGCAGTGCTAGGCACTGGGGCTGCAACCTGCAAGGATTCTGCACCCCCTACCCTTTTGACACTTTCCCCCTAGAACAGTCTTCTTTTATCTTTTTACATTAACTTCCCTCCAAGGAAACACTTCAGATATTTTTTTTCCTAACCACCCCATCATGAAATTTTACTACCACAGAGATACTATGTATCTGTTTTATATTGTGTCTACTCTCTGCTTTATACATAGAAAGATTTTTTTTTCCCTTCCAAGAACCAATTTTTACCTTTGGGGTGATTTTATCCTTGTGAAAAATGCATGCTCTAGGGCAAAGACCGATAATAAGCAAATAAAGAAGAAAAGTAATTGTGATAAAGATGGAGGAAATACAAGAGGCTAAACATTCAGGTATGGTTACTTTTTAAAAATTTTTACTTAAATTCTCATTAGTTAGCATACAGTGCAATATTGGTTTCAAGACAGTATAGTTGCTTTAGATAAAGATACCCAGTTGCTTTCACTGACTGAACGAGAAATTGGAAACAGTTAATCTGCAGGCTTTCCTTATCTCTCTTTCTTCTCTACCTCACTTGGTGGGGAATATTGGACTGTTTAGTTGTCCTATGCGGCTTTATACTTGCAGGCAAGCCCCAGGGAAGGATGCCCATAGCTTCCTGGTCTCATTTTCCCTGGAGCCCAGTTGCTTAAGTTCTCCATCTGAAACTTGAAAGGCAAAGAAAGACTGAATGTAATCCATGATGTACAAATAATTTCTCTCTTCCTGTTTTTCAGACAAACTCACGTTATGTCGTGCTGCCTCCCTTAATCATGCCGAGTTACACCCCAAACACCAGAGTTACCAAAGGCACTCATTCGAGCAATTCAATGTTCTTGGTCATTTATTTCTGCACAGCTGGGTAGGCCATTGTTCTTAGTAAGGGTGTGAGGCTATCAAAGATCAGTTTAACTTGTCATGATTGTGCTGGAACAAAGCATATATAATTGCCTAATGCTCTCTCCACATAGATGTGCTCCAGAAAAATAATAAAGACAGGACAGCTGAATGCTGAAAAGCAATATAATGTTCTGGTTATATGCCCTGGTATGGGTTTTAGAGTCCAGACCTCTGCTTGCAAATTGGCAGGTAATATAAGTAACTTAGAGTAACTCTAGACTCAGTTTATCCCTATGTAAAATGAGAATAATGCCACTATCATACTGGGTTGTTACAAGGAATAATGAAAGTAATATATGTAAATTATTTAGGATAATACTTAGAGTGTAGTAAGCCTTCTATAAATAGCTGCTGTTATTATAACTGTTTCTGTAAGCCAACTGTGTTTTGTTTTGGCAATCCTTCCTAATTTTGCTATTTTTTAGACTAAAAAGGTTAAAATTTGGTTAAAATCAAAGCAGGATCTCTGGCATTTAATCATGGACATGGCATTTTGTCTAATATGTCTTGGTTACATTTGCCCTTCAGTTACATTTGTTAATACTTTTTTTCTAAATTAATCTGTTACTGGGGCTCCTGGCTTGCTCAGGGGATAGAGCGTGTGACTCTTCATCTCGGCGTTGTGAGTTTGAGCCCCACATTGGGTGTAGAGATTACTTAAAAATAAAAAATCTTGGGCGCCTGAGTGGCTCAGTTGGTTAAGCGACTGCCTTCGGCTCAGGTCATGATCCTGGAGTCCCTGGATCGAGGTCCGCATCGGGCTCCCTGCTCAGCAGGGGGTCTGCTTCTCCCTCTGACCCTCTTCCCTCTTGTGCTGTCTCTCATTCTCTCTCTCAAATAAATAAAATCTTTAAAAAAAATAAAAATAAAAAAATAATAAAAAATCTTTAAAAAAAATAAAAATTAATTAATCTCTTAGTTTATTTTCCTCCTTTGGCTGCTAAGTTACACTATATAAATGAAAATTTTACTACCTTTCATCAATGCTATGAGATGGTGAATTAAACACTAGTAGATCTGCTGACTTCAGTCCTCGAGGAAGCTTGCACAATTTGAGTCCTTGAACATTCAAAATCAAACCCTCTGCCTTCCCAATTCTTCCCTGAACATCTATCAGCTCTGAGATCCCTATCTGGCTTAGTAGCATCACCAACCTGATAATCATCTATACTAATCCTCAGGGCTATCTCTTCTCACACACAATCCAATTTCTCATCGTGTCTATGGGGTGTTTCTGTTGTGTGTTCCTACCTCTCCATTCGTTTCCCAAAACATAGCCAAGTGTATTTCCTCAAGAGGGGTGTCATTTCCACATGCCAGACATGTGCTCAAGCACAATGGAATGGACATTCATTGTGTTTGGGGCCACCGGGCACGTTTAAACACCCTTCCTACCTTTGCGATAGCTCTCTTAGCCTATTTAGTTAGGAATCAGGAATTCGGCCAGCACCAGATCTGGTTTTGTGGGGCATGAAGCCAATAAAATTTTAGGGGCCTCCTTCAATAAAAAGCAACAAAATAATGAATTTAAAATTAGGTTTAAAAATTAAGTGCTTGTTTCAAATTAGAAAAGAAATCAAAACAGATTATAAATTTTAAAAAGCTGACCAGTACCGCAACCATCACAAATCAAAAAAAATAGTAATTCTTTTTGACTACATCTTCACATGACAATGATTTTATAATATTTTTTTAAGACTTTATTTGTTTATTTGAGAGCGAGCACAAACAAGGGGAGCAGCAGAGGGAGAGGGAGAAGCAGGCTCCCCGCCGAGCAGGGAGCCCGATGCGGGGCTCGATCCCAGGACCCTGGGATCACCACCTGAGCTGAAGGCAGATGCTTCACTGACTGAGCCACCCAGGCACCCTATAATATTTTTTCTACACAAGAATAGAAAGAAGGGCACTGGGCTGGCTCAGTCGGTAGGGCATGTGACTCTTAATCACAGGGTTATAATTTCGAGCCCCACGTTGAGTGTAGAGATTACTTAAAAATAAAACCTTAAAAAAAATAGAATAGAAAGATATTTTAGTCTTTCCTTTAGCAAGGTTGGTCAAGAAAAAATTTTATTGGGGCGCCTGGGTGGCTCAGTCGTTAAGCGTCTGCCTTTGGCTCAGGTCATGATCCCAGGGTCCTGGGATCGAGCCCCGCATCGAGCTCCCTGCTCCGCGGGAAGCCTGCTTCTCCCTCTCCCACTCCCCCTGCTTGTGTTCCCTCTCTCGCTGTCTCTCTCTCTTTAAAAAAAAAAAAATTTTAAAAAAAAAAAAAAAAAAAAAAAAAATTTTATTGATTGTTTAGAAAGTTTCTTTAAAGCTTCACAAATCATGGTTGATCATGTTGTGTGCATTTAGTAAGTGTGGTGGGGAAGACAGAATTGCAGTTATGGTATCTCTCTTTTGCAAATTGTCCCAAACCTATGACCTTTCTAGGACTCTCCCGGGGCCTTGGAAGGGCTCTGTGCATGTGAGGGGTCCTAACGCTCCAGCTTCATAAGCACCGTGTTCATGCCATCTCTCCATGCATTGAAGCTTCACTAATCAGCTATAATCATGAAGATTTCACCCCAGAAGCAAACGAAGGCAGGAAGCAGGAGCCTTTGCAATCTACCATTTCACAGCAATGACAACAGAGGCATTGCTCTTCCAGAACCTGCTTGGTGAATTTTCTTTGTTGGGTCCCCGGAGTGACTGGCATGGGCAATGGTGCCTTCTCCCCCAAGCAGCCTCACGATATGATGTGGGGCGTGGATCCAGGCTGCAGAGCCTCTGGGCCCGACTTTCCAGCCCTCTTGGAGATTCCATGAGGTACCAAACATACTTTACTACATTTAAGTTATTTTCTGGGCCCCTGGCTGGCTCAGTCGGTGCGGCATGCTACTCTTGATCTCGGGGTTGTGAATTGGGGCCCCACACTGGGTGCAGAGATTACTTAGAAATAAAATATTTAAAAAATAGAGTAGTTTCTGTTTGCAACTGCAAATCCTAACTGATACATGTGAGACTGTGCTCTGTGGGGCTAAGGCTGGGGCTGAGGCATCACGAGCCCACCTGAGAGAATAGAATAATCCAAGGATGGAAAAGTGAATCTGACCAGAGTGCACAGGCAAAAACTAGCGTCCAAATGCTAAAAGAGTTAAGGATGAAGGTCAAATGCCTGGGGCTCAGAGTTGAAGGTGGAAGTCAGGGAGCCAAAAATCTTGATCGGTGGAGAGATGAAAGCAAAGGAGATTGAGAAAAGGTAAGGAAAGGTAGGTCAAGACCTTGTTTGTTAGGCCTGTAGTTGGATGATATATAGGAGGGTGGGTGGGTGGGGGCTTGAGAAGCAATAAGAGCCTGGCCAATACTGTTAACTCAGGCTTTCATTAGCTTGCACTTGGACACACAAAAGCCTTCTAACCTCGCCCACCTTGTTTTCTGTCCTGCAGTAAGTTGTTTATACGAATCATCACTTGGGGCCATCGTTATTGCCCTACTTAAAACAAAATCAATTGTGGCTCCCCATGGCCCATAGAACATCACCGAACTCATTAGCCTGGCACTTCTGACCCTCTCTCATCTAGGTCAGTCCATTTCTCCAGTTCATTCCTCATTAATCTTCTCGTACTCCGTACTAGAGCCACGCTTAACTGTTTGGTGTTTCCTAGACATGCATTTCATTTTACCATGTGCGTGCTAGTTCTTTCTGCCTGGGAGCCCTCCCTGTTACTTCTCAGCACATCCAAATGCTCTTGTCTTTCAAAGCAGTTCAAATGTCACATTTCTTCAGCAGCAACATTTCTTCCCCTGGAGCTTAACACTGACTGTAACTTTCATGAGACTTTTTGCTTTCCTTCTTGCCTTACAGTTACTTAGGCACATATTTTTATTTCCTCTAAGAAGCCATAAAGTTACCCTGGATCAGAATTCTTGGCACAGGGCCTCGTATATTACAGATGTCCCAAATAGTGTCAAACAGAGAATCAAATGAAGCACCTCCTGACACATAATTCTCCGTAGAACCTAAAACAGGTGATGGTGGCCTAAGGTGTGGTAGGAAAAGTGAAATGCAAATTGTTACATGTATCTCTGTTAAGTGTTCACTAATTTATTAAAGATCAGAGTTTTCCTTTACCAAAACCACTTTCAGCCTTGGTTTTAATAATCTTTAAAAAAAGGTATTAGGGGAGGAGAGGGGGAGGGACACTAAGCAATAACTTCAGAACATTCTCCTTACTCTGATTTAATTGCAAAATAAACACCTCCCACAGCAATTTGTAATGCAGAGGAGCGCTTGTGTCCACATGGGGGGAAAAATGAGTTTTGTATTTCACTCCTGCCAGACATAGCGACATAAGTAATTGCACTTCAACAAACTGAATAATAGGAATGTAGTTTTTGGAGATCACCTTAAGAAAAATGAAAAGAAGAAGATGACATTCCTTTAATTTCTCAAATAGAATTACTTTGTGTTTTAATTAAACACATTGTTCTACCAGCAGCACTGCCCCCAAATTTTGATTAGCAAGTGATATGCTTGTTCTATTATAAAAATCTAAGAAATTTTTATTTCTCAGATTCTGTGCAAATAAAATTATATTTCTTTGCCAACATGTTAAATGAATGCAGCAATCTCAGGACATCTGGGTGGCTCAGTCAGTTAAGCATCTGCCTTCGGTTCAGGTCATGATTCCAGGGTCCTGGTTTCAAGTCCTGCATGGGGCTCCTTGCTCAGCAGGGAGCCTGCTTCTCCTTTTGCCTGCCTTCCCCCCTGCTTGTGCTCTCTCTCTCTCTGATGAATAAATAAAATCTTTAAAATAAATAAATAAATAAATAAATAAAGTAATCTAAATTTCAAATCTTTTGTAGAGGTTCTTTTGCATAACTTCCCCATATCAGAGCTGTAAGTGATGCTTTTCCTTATTAGAAATTTATAGGAAATATTCTTGAGAGCCTTCTAATTTCCCCTATCAGTGTAAATCCTACATATATCAAACATAAAGGGAGGGATATCGAATCATAAAAAGAAACTTCTTCAACATAAAATCTCTATGAACATGAAATAACTTCAGTAGAATAAAGAAGAAAAATTCTGATAAAAAAGTGTTTAAATCTCTGCCCATACTTGGGGGAAAGAAAATGAGACTAAAGTCTAAACCAAAAGTTTTGGGGATTCATCTGTCTGGGGCCATTTTTTTCTTTTCCATTAAAGCCTATCTGGGACATTTAATACATACCTTAAATATTTAAAAACAAATTCTAATGTGAGATCCAAACAAAGCAAATGACCCATTAGACAAATGTGGGGGTTTCAATGCCAACAAAGTTAGAAGATAGGAAAGGTGAATGGTGGGGGTAGGGAATGAAATCATTTTGCTACTATTTTTATAAAACTCAGAAAATTAATTTTCCTCATCAATAGCTGGGGATTCAGTTAGTATAAACACGGAATGATATCTAAGATTTTAAAAATGCCACAATTTTTCTTAGTTTGTTTGAATACTTTCAGATGTATATATTCCCCAGATAAAGAAAACACACTGTGTGAAAGATAATTTAGCTTTCTGTCTATAAGTCAAGATTGTTGTTTTCATCATTTTGTATCATAAATGGAGTCTATGGAGGCCATCAGGCTGAAAGGGAATTTATGTTCTAAGATATATTTTCCTTCATAAATCCTTTATATTTGCTGCTAGGCTTTGGAGCACATGCCTTTAAGGCCTCTTGGGAAAGGCCTTTATTTGGTTGAACCATGAAATTGCCAATATGTTAATCATTTTTAACCTATTAAGCATCAATTTCTCCTGGCTTAACCTAACATAATCAAAGGTCAAGTCAAAAGCTGAAGAGGTTTTCTGTCAACTTTCTTTATCAGCATCCTGTGACATTTGCAGAACTCTTACCATCTTCAAAATAATGAGATGTAGGCTATGCTGAGCCACTTTTCCCTGTCCCCACACAAAGCGGAGTGATTCCTTATTTCCTTCCTCTGCCATTGACTGTAGCTCACGGTCTTGTTTTCCGTTGTCACTTTCTCCAGAAAGCAGAGCCACACCTCTAAGAGAATGTCATCCTGCCCTGATGACTTCTCTGGTAATGTAACTTTTTGATCGTCTACTTCTGGTCCACTGTTATCAAAGCTCCACCTATTGCTTTGTATTGAATTAACTTTTAGTACATGATGAGGAAAAATACTTGGGATTTTGAATCACTGAGTTTTAGAGTGAGAGACAAATCTTAGCAATTGCTTAGCCTAACTGTCCTATAATGAATATCGATGGTTGCTTGTTCCTTCTGTCAGCCCAATTTTCACCTGGTCTTCCATCCTCTCCAATGCCGCCAGTGTGTTTTGGCAATGGGCTTGACTTAGCAGTGGGAATGATCTCATTGGTTCAGATTCTCAGTCTAAGCTAATCTGTTCAGCTGGATCCTTGTTATTAGGACGGGTGTTACCGGCTGAATTGTGTCCCTCCAGAATTTACATGTTGAAACACTAATCCCCAGTACCTCAGAATGTGACTGTATTTGGAGCTAAGTCCTTTAAAGAGGTAATTAAGTTAAAAGCAGATCACTGAGGTGGGTCCCGGTCCAATATGACCAATGTCCTTATAAGAGAAAAAATTGAACCTGGACACGTACAGAGGAAAGAGAAGTAGAAGACCCAGGGAGAAGATAGCCATCGACAAGCCAAGGAGAGAGGCCGCAGAAGAAACCAATCCTATTGAAACCTTGATCTTGGACTTCTAACTTCCAGAACTGTGAGAAAATAAATTTCTGTTTTTTAAGCCACCCGGTCTGTGGCATTTTGTTTTGGCAGCCCTCATAAACTAATCCAATGGAGTAGGCATTGGAATGGGACCCAATTTGAGACAACAGGGAGGGAAGTTTTTGGAAACCTCTAGGAAAAGAATATTCCTTGTTTAAAGGAGAATACCAGAAAAGACACTCTTCTTCTCCATGTTGTGAGGTGGAGATGTGAAGCTTGTAATTCTGCAGCCAAATTTGTCACCAAGAGGAATGCTACTCTGAAAATGAGCCAACACTCAGAGATGCGCCTAGCTGGGAAAATTGTGAAAACAGTTGCTGGAATTACTTAATTAAGCCAACCTCAAAGCCTGCTCAATCACTGAAGTTCCAGTTATGTGGGCCAATAAATCTTTTCAGTTGTTCAAACAAGCTAAAACCAACTTTTCTGTTATAGTCTCTGTTGTGTTTGGTACGTTACCTACCCCTTCATTTTACAGAGAGAGCCTGAGGCTTCTTCAAATCTAAAGGACCTGTCTGATGTTTCAGAAATTTCTTGTTTTGAGTTATTTAATCTATCCTTAACACAACCAGGTTAAAGGTTGAGGGTACATGCCTGAATGGTAAGAACATTAAGAAGAGTTTACAAGTAAAGGGTTTCACAAACAGGATGAAGAAAATATTAACTCTTAAGTGATCAATCCAGAAAGGCTAAAGATAGAATTGGAAGTACTAGAAAAGGAGAAAAATAATCTGAAAAGTAGCTTTTGGGGTCAGTAGGTCAACTCTTATGTCCCTGCCACTAGCCTCCTTGTTAGTGTCTTTAGTAGGCACTCTGCCTTACCCAACATGTAGCCCCCCCCCAACCCTTTGTTTTATTGCCTTCCTGCTTATGGATCTCAAGATTCCTGTGCTGCTCCATTCTTCCATCTGGGAGTAGCCCACTTGCACCTCTGCCCAGTTTTGAACACCCGAATTCTTATATTTATGCTCTGGAAATTCTTATATTTATGCTCATGATCTGGAAAGCATAATTATGTTTTCAAAGTAGCTTTCATATTTTTTAAGTGTTTTATGAGAATGTAGATCATGGTGATCCCTTTTTTTCATTTATTTTATTTTATTTAAATTCAATTAATTAACATGCAGTGTATTATTAGTTTCAGAGGTAGAGTTCAGTGATTCATCCATTGCATATCAGACCCAGTGCTCATTCCATCACGTGCCCTCCTTAATGCCCATCACCCACTTACCCCACCCCCCACCCACATCCCCTCCAGCAACCCTCAGTTTGTTTCCTATGATTAAGAGTCTCTTATGGTTTGTCTCTCTCTCTGATTTCGTCTTGTTTTATTTTTCCCTCCCTTTTATAGAAAAAGCATATTAAACATTTGAGGAAGTGGGAATTTTACCATATTTGCCTACTTTGAACTTCCTGACAGCTTCAAGCCACTCTATCTCATTTACATTTGTTTTAGAATATAGAAAGTGTCACACTGAGATATTCTTATTTTATACATTTTAGGTCATGATTTTGTGAATGAAGTCCTTTAAATCTTGGCAAGCTAAATTATGAATAGGGATTATCAATCAAATTTAAATTTTATCTTTAAAAAACATGTTAGAGCAAGAAAATCTCCTTAGAGCTTAGAATTGTGGCATATAGTACAGGACAAATAAATATCAATTAAATATTTGAATGAATAATTTTTTTTGTTTTTGTTTAGTTTTTTTTATGAATGATTTCTGACACCATTTTGTGAAATGTTTGTGCATTGCAAGTCGATGAATAATTTTGTGTAAAAAAAAATGACCTCTCAGGTCAGTTTAATATCAACTTTTCAAAATTTCAAATAATATATATAACAAGAAAAGACAAGCTGGGCTATGAAGTTAGTGGGCTGTACACGGGATGCTATTATTTGAACATGGCAATCAGTGATAGAATTGGACAGATATTACACAAAGCCTTGAATTTGGGGATACCATTATGCAAGGAACCCGTAGAAGGTATCCTTCTCTCCCAGCAGTGGGAGGAGCAATTAGAGTTACAGTTCTTCTAAGTTGCTACATTGTCCTCTTTTACATGGTGCCATCACTTTCCTGTCACCCTTCTGTATGCTGTGGCTCAAATAAAAAAAACACTCTGGGGGTGCCTGGGTGACTCAGTCATTAAGCGTCTGCCTTCGGCTCAGGTCATGATCCCAGGGTCCTGGGTTCGAGCCCCGCATCAGGCTACCTGCTCAGCGGGGAGCCTGCTTCTCCCTCTCCCACTCCCCCTGCTTGTATTCCCTCTCTTGCTGTCTCTCTCGCTGTCAAATAAATAAATAAAATCTTTAAAAAAAAAAAAAACCAAACCACTCTGGGTTTTTACAGTTGACATGGATAGAGTATCACCCTTGTCTTCTAAAGGCTTCCAATTTGCTGTAGGGCCACACTATTGAGTATTTAAGCAAAAGAGAAGTTGACAGACCTGTACGATTCTGGGCTAGAAAAATCTAAGAACTTCTGTTTGTTTTTTAATAAATCAGGCACAGTCAAAATTCTGCTTCTGTTTTTGTTTTGATAGCTTAAATTCTCATGGTTAGTTCTTTTCTGCTGTTGTTCTTATTTTAATGATTTCAAAATTTGAAATGTTCAGGGTTTAAGTTGCTCATTCTCTTAAAATACAATTGCCATCACATCTAAATGTATGTCCAACCCCTCATTCTAGTCAGGAACTTGACATGGGAAAATTATCATTTTATTAGGGTCAATTTACTTGGCCATTCATATTTTTCTGGAAACTGTAGTCTAGAAATTGGATGTGAATAGTCTAGAATTTCTGCATTTGTGATTGAAAATCCTAAATATTCAGAACATCAACCTTTGAAGTTAGCCAAAAATAGTCACCGAAGCACTGATTGATTTTGTATTTTAATATACTCTATGTCTTCTTTCTTCATGCCAGAAACGACCAAAAAAAAAAAAAAAGTTTCCTTAAGAAAATGTTAACTACTTGATCAAAGAATGAAAAGAACAATGCATTTAAGTTTCATTCAGTAACATCGGCTTCACTGTCCTTAGCTCAGCTTTCTTTTCTAAATTTTGTGTATCAAGTGCTCCTTCTGCACAGATATCTGAAGACAAAACTAATTAAAAAGAATGTGTCCTGTTTCTTGAGTGTAGCTAGTAAGGGTTAAAAACTGTGCCTGCTGGCAGCCAATCAGCTATAATTTTTTTTTTTTCTTGCATGCTCAGCATTGACATAACAAGGTGAATCTAATCTCCTAGCCAAGTTTTACTAACTGCAACTCTGTGGGGGAGAAAGTTCTTTCTGATCTTTGCTGATCTAAAAACTACAGCCATTGAATAATTTCCGTATTAAATTACATGGTAAACAAGTTATCTTCGGTTTTAGGCTATCAAGAAGACTTTGACAAAGTACTTTGTATTTCCATTTGTTTCCCCAGGGCAAAGGTTTTCTGCTCAAACCACCATTATAATTTCCAATCACTGAGATCTAAGAAGTTAAATGAGACTAGGAGAGTATCAGTGACATTTTGGCACCCAAAAAGAAACCATTAGAAATCCCTGAAAGGGCACATGAACTTTCTCACAGAGTCTAGGAAATAGCACATCAAATGAAATTTCCGTCCAAGATCATGAAAGGACAACAAAAATCAACAGACAAAACTAAATAGCAATAACAAACAAAAACAACCCTTCATTTGTAGCCTCCTTCCTGGCTGCAGATCTGAGATTTCATGAACATGCCAGAAGCAGCCAGGCAGGTCTCATGACTCACAGGCACATGATGCTTCTGCTGGGAGTTCAGACAGGTGGATCCAGATTTGATCGGTTCACCAACTTTGTAGTGGGATCTCAAATATATCACCCAGGGGTTGGTGGAAAACGATGCTGTTTGAATCTTTCAATGAATGCTTATTGATTCAAGGTAACTTTGAAAAAGGAAAGAAAATGAACTTTCAAATTCAAGTAAGTTATGTGACAGCAGGCTCAGTATAAAGATTCACTTTTAGGGGTATCTAGGTAAGATCTAGGTCAGTTTTCACCAATTTCTATGACCTCTCAGAGTCTCAGATTCTTCAACTGTGAAATGGGTACTTCAGTACTGTAGTTGTTTTTCAAGGTTGAGTGGAAATTAAGTATGAGCTATGTGAAGCAGTTTTCATACAGTAGGTGTGCCATAATGGTTTGTAGCCATTATCCACCTTAACCAACCCCCATTCCCACCCCAACAGTAACAGTTTACAGTTTATTGCATTTGTTTATTCATTCCATCTTTTCATGCAAATATATGACATTTTCATTTACAAATGTAGAAAATATATGAACATTTCCTTAACAAGTATCCCCGTCTGACCTCAAAAGCAAATAGGAGTTAGTATATGAGATTTTCTTCTAGTTAACAAAGGTTCTCTGATCCTTTTCTGCCAGGTTTTCCTCATCACCTGCCATTTGTATACCTATCTTTCTTTACTGGCTTTTGTTTATATATAACCACAGCTTTCACGGCTTCGCAAATCTCAAATAATGGTTCAGTGGGTGGTGTGTCTTTAGAGAGGAGACAGATGGATTTGGGGTAAGCATGAGTCCTTGTTGTTGCTGATGGTGATGGTGTTTCATGCCTGCCAGGGAGATGTAGGGTCCAGGGACTGAAACAAGGAAATGGATAGATTGTACCTAATATAAAAAGTAGCTTGTGTTTGCGCTTTATGGCTTTCCTGTATACTTTACTTCATTGAATAAGGTTAACATGGTTATTTAGCATTTTCCTGCCAGCTCTGGAGAGGGCCTTGGAATCCCCTGTGGCTGGATCAGCAGCATCAGCATCACCTGGAAATTTGTTAGAAATCCAGAATCTCAGCTGCCCTCTTCCCAACTGCTGAATCAGAATCTGCATTTCAGTAACACCCCCATGTGATGTAGGTGGACAGTATAGTTGGAGAAGCTCTGACCTGGGGAAACTTTAAATGTTTTACTCACCAGTTGCCTAGGATTACTAACTGTCTCAAGATGTCTCTTAATTGAATTGAGACTTTATTCAAGACTCACAACATTTGGAATAAGTTTACTACATCCTCTTGGTAGTATGCAATGTTAGTTATCTTTCACTGACTTTGGAAGCACTAGGTTTAATGAATGAGAGTAGACAGAGGTTTTTTTTTTCTTTTTTTTTCTTTTAAGATTGTATTTATTTATTTGACAGAGAGAGACACAGCGAGAGACAGAACACAAGCAGGGGGAGTGGGAAAGGGAGAAGCAGACTTCCCCCTGAGCAGGGAGCCCCATGTGGGGCTCGATCCCAGGACCCTGGGATCATGACCTGAGCTGAAGGCAGACGCTTAACGACTGAGCCACCCAGGCGCCCCTATTTTTCTTTTCACCATGCTTGTTTCAAGATATTTAGGTTTTACTTTTCTTTGAACTTCTCAATCATGTGCAAAATTATGAAATGTTTCCCAACCAGTAGTACAAGAGATCAAGTTGTTAAAGGCAGTGTCAGGATCTACTATCCTACTATTTCTTAAAAAGTTTACAGGATTTTGGTTGATGGTGTTGAGATGCACTTGCTCATTACTCTGTCAGTTGGTTTATCACTCAGCTGGGACCTGCTGCTCACTATGAAGTTTTTGGTGGATATACAGCTTTACATCATTCTGTTATTCTTATAATGTTATACTCGTATTGCATTGTTAGCTAATAACTCAGAAACAAAAGAAATACTAATGACAAAGTACAAGATTATCAATGAGGACCATAAGTACGATACTAATTCTCCAAGTCTCAGATTGATCTTCTCCAGATCCATCAGGATATAATCATCAAATCAAATTCTTAAATAGTATATCCAAATGTATTGATTTCTTTTTAAAAAATCAAACTTAAATACAAAACAAGTGCAAGGATTACAGCCATTCCGACTTTTCGATTATTGGACATGACTGTTCACACATGTGTCATTTTCAGGGAGGTGCTTACAACCCCTGTTACCTCATCATTTGTAAACAAAACACAAAAGAGAAAAGAGCAGTTGATTTTCTCTTACGTGGAAAGTGCAAAAATTCAAAACACCAATTTATGAGAGCATTTATCAATTTTTGATGCCATAACAGTTAAATTTTTCCCCAAAGTAAATAAATCTTTTAAAATTTATTTGTTGGTAAGTAAATATTCCTTATAAAATTAAAATGATCTAATACTTATCTAATTTATTTAATTATTAGATAATTCCTATTTGTGAAGTAGGAAAAGATTGGATATCTTCACATGTGATGGCCATCATTAAGGAAAATATACAATGAGTTTCCTAATATAATATTAAATACTATGCTGACCTAAAATAAAATATTTAAAATTTAAAACCTCTTCTTTAGTATTTGAGTTTTGTTTCTTAAAAAGTCTGCAGGGCTGTGGTTATGGAGCCCAGATTCACTTACTACTTTATCACTTCGTTTATCACTCATCTGAGACCTACTACCCACTATAAAGTTCTGCATTATATCATAGAAAAAGGTGAGATTATTTTTAAATTCATACAAAAGTTTAATCATATATTACTGTGGAAAGAGTTTGTGGTCCAAAAACATTGAAGAAGCTGAAGTAAAATTTACTAGGGCATTTCCAAATTTCTTTCAAATTCCCTTACTTCTCAGATACCCTGGGCCTTCCTGCTGTCTCCACCCTACTCCCTGTGAAAATCTGCTGTCCCAGAATTTGCTGATAAATTTACACTCAGATAAGACTGAAGGATTTAGTGCTATTAGGTGCTAGCTCATTTTATTTTATTTTTAAGATTTATTTATTTATTTGAGAAAGAGCACTTGCTCTTTTTTGAAAAAAGAAATTTTCTTTATTTATTTGTCGGAGAGAGAGAGCGTGCACAAACCGGGGGAGCGGCAGACAGAGGGAGAAGCAGGCTCCCCACAGAGCAAGGAGCCGGATGGGGGAATTGATTCCAGGGCCCTGGGATCATGACCTGAGCCAAAGGCAGATGCTTAACAGACTGAGCCATCCAGGCATCCCAGATGGTAGCTCAATTTAATAAGAAGAAAAATCTCAGACACTAATAGAACCCAAAGTATTGAGAATGAACTGGAGATGCATTCTGACAGTTTGGGAAAACTTGATGCCTTTGAAACCACCTGCCTGCTTTGGCTACTTGTAAGTCCTGTCTAGTTGTAGAATGCTGCCAATATTCAGATGATTAAGCATAGCAATGGTATCAATGTCAGCATGGAAAGAGAGTGTGGTGCAGAGCTGTCTTTGTCCTTGACTCTACTAGAAATTTTGTATTAGTGAAGACCCATTTGTCAGATTTCCAGGTGGCATGAAACTGATAGAGTGAGTGGGTTGAATGGCAGTAAATTATAATCCGAAAGAAAAAGATGCTAGAAGTTGAATTTAACTTTTACCAGGGACAAAATGAATCACACTTGAAACCCCAAATCCTACTCTACCACAGGAACAGATGGGTAAGATTCAGTCACCAAATGCATTCATTGCTTCATTGATAGAAGTAGAGGGTCTAGAATGGTAGGTGGTAGATTTCTGTCTTCTGCACTAGTCAGGACATTGGATGCATTTTAAAAGTTTGTTGAAAAACCTGGAATGGAGACAATCAACCAGGAGGGGAAAGACACATAAAACACATCAGCTGGAAAGGGTTGAAGGAACTGGGGATGTCAAGCTAGGAAAAGTGAAGACTCAGGAGTAAGAGACTATCCTCACATCTTTTATTTATTTTTATTTTTATATTTTAAAGACCTTATTCATTTATTTGACAGAGGCAAAGCTAGAGAGGGAACATAAGCAGGGAGAGTGGGAGGGGGAGAAGCAGGCTTCCCTCAGAGCAGGGAGCCCGATGCGGGCCTCGATCCCAGGACCCTGGGATCATGACCTGAGCCAAAGGCAGACGCTTAACAACTGAGCCACCCAGGCACCCCTATCTTCACATCTTTTAATCTCTGCCCAATGTGGGGCTCAAACTCACAAGAGTCACATGCCTTACTGACTGAGCCAACCAGGCACCCCTCTCTTCACATTTTTAAAGGGACCAATGAGAAAGGGTTAGACTTATTCTGTTAGGCCCTATGAAGGCAGAGTGAAACACAGTAATATAAATAACTCTATTATTCAGAGGTATCTGAAGAAAGTTTTCTTTGCCTCAAGGAGCAATGAATTCCCAATTAAAGATAGGGTTTAAGGATAGACTGAATTCTACTTGGCAAGGATACCTTGAATAACCAGATAAATAGTTGGACCAAATGCCTTTTACGGCCTCTTTCAGCAGAGAAACTCTGTCCTTCCACATTTCTATTACAAAATTACAGGGATAAGGAAGTTAAAATCATCAGAATAATCAGAAGTTGTATCTCTAAATCTTGGGTAAATTTCTTGATCATCTGCTAGTACTTGGAAGTTTCTTTTCTATTAAATCATTTTCTATTTCCAGAACACACGAATTGAATTTTTACTTCATATTGGCAAATAGACTACACTCGATAATTCTTTGCACTAGGATACTTTTTGGTGACAAACTTTTGCTTTTATTACGCAGATGAAAAAATTTTCATACTCTTTCCCTTCAATATTTCTCATACAGCGAATTATTCTTTATAGTAGTAATCTCTGATGTCAAAGGTTTTTGGTTTCTCTAGGATTGTATTGGTAAAGATTACATACCAACTTTTATCACATTATTTCTGAGTAAAATAAAAGTACAGTGATAGCTTTTGTGTAATTGATTTAGTGTGTGTCACAGTTAGGGCAGAGATACTTTTTGCTACCATGAATCCTGAGTCATGAATGGTTGATTCCCAAACTTAGAGTGTTTACTACGTGTCAGACAGTGTCCTAAGGTTTAAAAAATATCAATTCATTTGATCCTCAGAACACTATAAGATATGTACTATTATTATGGCCATGTTCTAAATGAGGAATTAGGCAATAATTGGCCTAAGTACCACATAAGATTGCAGTAAGCTACTCCTCATGGTCACAGTATCCTAATTTTTTGTCTTTGTAATCAAAACCAGGCTCAAACCCCTCCTGAGACATGCCATCATGTCTACTGTACCTCATAATGTCGCATGCTTCAAAACTAATTTTATTTTCCTTCTACTTCATTAAAATTAATATTCTCTAGTGAATTTAATTCAACCATTTATTAGGAAAAACAGAAATCTGATTGAAATTAATTCACACTAAGGGGTATTAAACTATCAATAGATAGATTCTGGCTTAACATAGTTGTTGCATGGGTTTTTACATTTTAAAGGAGAACACTTGCTACTTTGCAATAGTTTTTAAAATTTAGGAGGTCCAACTTTTGGGGTCTAGCAGGAGGAACCAAAATCCCAACAGTCTAGCCCCAAACACAAAAGCTCTGCTTTTCTATGTCCGGGTTGTACATAAAATTTTGTCTGGAAAAATAAAGGAGACTCCACTGCTTAAAATAATAATATATATAGAACCATTGCCCTAATGAACTTTCTTTCCGGCTCTTCTTCCCCTCCCTTGCCGGCCATGGAACATATTCCATCCACTCCCTCCCCGATAAGAAAGCCCTTAAGAGGCTCACAAAACAGGGCACAGCCCCTCTGTGTTCAATGAACTTCAGGAGGAGTTACAGGAAGTAATTTTTTTTTTAAGTTTTTATTTAAATTCCAGTTAGTTAGCATAGTGTTATAATATTCATACGGTATTTGTCTTTCTCTGTGACTTGTTTTGCTTAACATAATACTCTCTATCTGGTTCCATCCATGTTGTTGCAAATGGCAAGATTTCATTCTTTTCTATGGCTGGATAATATTCCAGTGTGTGTGTGTGTGTGTGTGTGTGTATCTCTATCTCTATCTCTATCTATATGTGTGTGTGTGTGTGTGTGTGTAACATATACCACATCTTTATCCATTCATCAGTCGATGGACACTTGGGCTGTTTCCATATCTTGGCTATTGTAAATAATGCTGCTATAAACATTTCAGGTGCATGTATCCCTTTGAATTAGTATTTGTATTCTTTGGGTAAATACCTAGTAGTGCAATTGCTGGATCATAGGGGTTCTATTTTTAACTTTTTGAGGAAACTCCATACTGTTTTCCAGAGTGGGCTCCAGTTTGCATTTTTACCAACAGTGCAAGAGGGTTCTTTTTTCTCCACATCCTCCCCAACACCTGTTGTTTCTTGTGTTGTTAATTTTAGCCATTCTGACAGGTGTGAGGTGATAGTTCATTATAGTTTGATTTGCATTTGTCTGATAATAAGTGATGTTGAGCATCTTTTCATGTGACTGTTGGCCATCTGTATGTCTTCTTTGGAAAAATGTCTATGTCTTCTGCTCATTTGTTAATTGCATTATTTGTTTTTTGGGTGTTGAGTTGGATAAGTTCTTCATATATTTTTGATACTAATGCTTTATCAGATATATTATTTGCAAATATCTTCTCCCATTCCGTAGGCTGACTTTTAGTTTTGTTGATTGTTCCCTTCACTGTGCAGAAACTTTTTATTTTGATGAAATCCAAATAGCTTATTTTTGCTTTTGTTTCCCTTGCCTCAGGAGATCAGGAAGTAATTTTGAGCAGATGCTTTCAGACTCTCAGCAAAGTGAAAGCATACCACAGAGGTGAACATCTTGGCGACAGGACTATTCTATTTGATACCTGGTGCCAACATCCACATTTCCCAGCATCCTGACCTTAAAAATTATCGACAAAGCAAAACTTTTAATACTGGGCACAACAGGAAAGTCACCAGCCACCTCTATGCATAGTCCCGCAGTAGCATTCCTCCTGTCCACCTTAGAAAAAGCCTGAGTCATCTGGGGACCTGGACACCTCAGCCCCAGGCAGGCGGCCCTGCTTCTCTTCCTGTTCACCGGCTGAGATTGCATCTGAGAGTGTCTACAACTTCTCTGGTGGAGTCAGATTTCTGGTCATGGGTCAGGTCACTGCTTGAAGCGATTTCTTCCTCCACACCCAGTGAATTCTCCAAGGAATCATGAGTATATATGCAGATTTCTAGAGTCACATCTTGTAGTATTGAGAGTAGCCGAGAAATGTCTCTCTGGTTCTAGTCAGTGATTAACTTTTGAAGGCAGCTCTTCAACAGCTGGTTTAAGTGTGTGTGTGTGGGGGGGGGGGGGGAGGGGGACATAGAAGACCTATTTGAAGTCTCCTTTTCCTGATCAATTAATGGCCCAATTCCAAAGGGTTGTGACTATCACTGAGTCAGAAGTAATGAGTAAATTCCAGAGATCTGCTGTAGAACACAATGCCTATAGTTAACAATAAGTTATTGTGCACTTAAAACTTCATTGAGAGGGTCAATTTCATGGTACCATAAGAAAAAAAAGGTGGGGAAAACATAAGGAAACTTGTGGAGGTGACGGATATATTTATTACCTAGATTGTGGTGATGGTAACAAGAATGTATACACATGTCCAAACTAAGTTGTATATATTTATTATGTGCAGCTTTTTCTGTACCAACTCTTCCTCAATAAAACTGGAAAAAAAGAATGAAGTCTTATTTTCTCAGAAAGCTCTTGATTGCTGTAGAAGGGAAATCAGTGTACCTTCTCCTGGGTGCCGCACTATGGTGCACAGCTGACTAGACGGTTTTCCACTTACTCCTTTAGCCCCTGGGAGTCCACAGGCCAATTCAGTGACATCTGCCCAGAGCGATCAACAACTTGATTATGGTTAGAGCTGTATGCCACATTTCCCAGAGAGAAAGCCTCAGTTACCATTTCTACTCAATTCCCACCGACAGGTTTCTTTTTATATTACTAAGAGTGAGACTCCTATCACTACATACACTGGAAATATGGTTTGAGCCTGTGGTAAACCAGATTTCATCAAGACCTTTATAATAAAGGTTTCACATGTGCTTGATGATTATTAAATGCATATGTCCAGCAGATTTGCCCTCTCTTAAATTTCAGTTCCTCATTTCAACTGACTGCTCAGACTGTGCTATTAGAAAGACCATCCCCAGCTACCAACCCTGATGTTGCATAAATCAACTCACTATCTTCCCCAGCCAAAATACCACTTCCTCTGGATTCCCCATTTCTGTCCCCATTTCTTTAAATAAAGCCTTTTTCTAGTCCCTCAGGTTCAGCATTATGTTTCCTTTACTCCTCAAAGTATTTTCATGGTTTAATAGGTTTTAGTTTTGTAAGACCATCCTACAGAACTCTTCCCTTTCTGGCATCATGCCTGAAATCCTTACAGGTGCCAACAGGGGAAATGTGGTTTCTGGCTATGGAGCTCAATCCAAAGGTTAGCCTTCCGCAAGTGATTAAAGATTACTTTTTTACCTACAGATGATGTCAAAATAATAAAATATAAAATAAAATCCAATAATTATCAGTTACTCTGCAGCTAACTATGCTCTTCCTCAACTAGACCAAATTGAAAATACATTAATTTGAGCAACTATTAATTGAGGTGGTTACCCTGGTCTGTGGACTAGCTGTATTAGAATCATTGGAGATCTTTTTATTTTTATTTTAGCTTACTTGGTTTTGTTTTGCCCTGTACTATTTAAAAATTATTTAGTTGTGAAAAAAAAACAAATACATGTGCAAAGTACCAATTTCAATAGTTACAAAGGATGTACAGTGAAAATAAAGTGTCCCTCCTATCCTAGACTCCAATCACTCAAACTCCCCTTCCTGGATGCATCCACTCTATTGGCTTCTTATATTTCCTTCCACAAACATATCATGTATGCATCTAGCAGATATCTTGGTTAATTTGTTTAATATCCATTCTTAACCTCTTGCTATCATGCCTTCCTGTGTGGCAGGAGCTGGAAAACTAAAAGTAACATCAGCCAGACTCCATTATAATCAGAGTTCCTGCTGTGATTTAGGTTCCTCTCATCAGATGCACTTGCATGACACTTGATTTTGAAACTGAGCTAAGTGAGGAGAGACAGCAAGAGGCATCCATTTTGTTGGTGTGAATAACGGCAGAGGCTGCACAATTCAGCAGTGTAGTACTGGATTTCCAATTTAGCAGAGGCAGCTTTCTGATTGTAGTGGAGGTGATGTAACTTTTACAGACAACAGCCTTACCCACAGCCTCCAGATTCCATGTATACATACCTGATTAGATCAGTATCGTCAGCTCTCTCTCTGGTCACCTAGTTTTGCACTGTGTTCTTTGGAAATGACTCCTGGAAGCTTAGCTGAAATCTAGTTAGTTATTCAACCATCAGTTCTGAGGCCATTGAAATAGATTTTTTTTTTTCTGCTTAAGCTAACTGGAGTAGATTATATTCTCTGCAGTTGAATCTTGGCTGATAAAATGTATCTAAATGTGTATGCTGTAGTAGGCTGAACAATAGCTCTCCAAAATATTCATGTGCTAATCCTTGGAACCTGTGAATATGCTGCATTTAATAGCCCAAAAAAAAACCCCAAAACAAAAACAAAACCCCCAAACCAATTAAGATGTAATTAATGAGGCAAATCAACTGATTTTAAAATAGGGAGAGTACCCTAGATTATTCAGGTGGGCCCAATGTAATTACAAGGATCCTTAAATGTGGAGGAGAGGAGCAGAAGAGTCAGTTGGAGGATTATGTGACAACTGAAGAATGACTGGAGAGATGCAAAGTTGCTGATCTTGAAGACAGAGAAAGGAACTATAAGTCAAGAAATATAGGTGCCTTCTAGAAGCTGAAAATGCAATGAACTATTTTGAGTATAAAAATAAATATTGGGGTGCTTGGATGGCTCGGTCATTCCTTAATTTTTTTTTTTAAATATATTTTTTTTAAAGATTTTTATTTATTTGACAGAGAGAGACAGCAAGAGCAGGAACACAAGCAGGGGGAGTGGGAGAGGGAGAAGCAGGCTTCCCGCTGAGCAGGGAGCCCGATGTGGGACTCGATCCTGGGACCCCGGGATCATGACCTGAGCCGAAGGCAGACGCCTAACGACTGAGCCACCCAGGCGCCCCATTCCTTAATTTTTTAAGGAAGATTTTTAAGGAAGAATTAGCTTTTATTGATATCTCATTTTCAAATTACCATACAAACTTACCATAAAATAATTGGGCATTTTGCCCAACATCCGTTTGCAAAAAGTTTCCAAGATAGATGAATTTTTTGTTCAATTGGAGTAATAATTTTTTTTTTAAGATTTTATTTATTTACTTGACAGAGAGATAGAGAGAGAGCACAAGTAGGCAGAGCGACAGACAGAGGGGAGAGGGAAAGGCAGGCTCCCCGCCGAGCAGGGAGCCCGATCTGGGACTCGATCCCAGGACCCTGAGATCATGACCTGAGCCAAAGGCAGCCACTAACCGACTGAGCCACCCAGGCGCCCCTGGAGTAGTAATTTTTAATGAAAGTTCAGATTTATTTGTGTATGCGATCATTTCAATTATATGGCCATACCCAGATTTGATCATGTGAGTTCTGAGGAAGACTGATTTTTATACTCACTTAGAATTTAGTCAAAATGTATGTCTGGCATACTTTTAATGTTCAATCAGGCTTGGGAAGCACATATTTACTAAATATTTACATGCGCCAGGTCCTGGCTAAACTGGCAGTAGAAAGATAAATATCTGCACAGAGTTGTACATGACAATTTATTAACAACTATGTTACCTGACCTAGAGCTTGTTTTTGATATTGACTCATTCTTTCTTGCAGAGGCAAGGCCCTTTTGTAATTCTACACATGTAAAACAGTATATATTCTGAGGATGAGTAATTAGGGTGAGAGGGAGTGTTTCTCACAATTTTATATTAAAACATTAAGAAATAGTGAAATACAAACACAGGTATAGATAGATCAGACTCCAGAAATTGATCAAGGTGATACAGATTAAGAATATGATATAGGTGGCTTTAAGATCTGTAAGAGTAATATGGATTACTGTTCTCAAACATTAGGAAGAGCTTGTCATTGAAGGGTAAACAAACCTGAATTCCAATATCACTCTATCCAGCCTAAATCCAATCCAAACATATCACCTTAAGTGTAAAAAGTGAAATTAGAATGACTAGAGCTTTTACAGTTTGTGAAAATTCAGCAAGCTGTACATTTATGACATACATACTTTTGTGATTATATATTACTTATCAATGAACATTTTGAAACTATGTTAAATGATAGATTATTTTTATGAGAAAAGGCCTTTCAACTGTAACATAAAACTCCAAAGTCATTACAGGGGTGCCTGGGTGTTTCATTCTGTTAAGCACCTGACTCTTGATTTTGGCTCAGGTCATGATCTCAGGGTCATGAGGTAGAGCCCCGTGTTGGGTGTGAAGTCTGCTTAGGATTCTCCCTCTGCTTCTGCCCCTCCACCCCTCTAAAAAATTTTTTTTTAAAAAGTCATTACAAAAAGATTGACATGTAGTTAAACATGCAAGGTTAAATCTTCTGAATGGCATAAAAACACTTTCAAAAGCAAAACAAAACAAAACAAAAACCCCAACATCAAGTTGGGAAAACATCTGTAACTCCCTTGTACAGACTCTATCAAACAGGATCCAACCAGGAAAAGAGATCTCTAAATATCTGAAACATAGAGAATCTAGTACAGGAATTGTTTTCATTGCTGACGCAAAAGGCAAAAAGCCAAAAAGAGGATGGTAAGCACCTCAAGAGCAAGTAGCCTCTTGGCCCCTGAACTGGAGAGGAAAACGGAAGATGTGGTACTCCCAGAGCCCAGGAGCCAAGGGCAACTAGCTGAAACCAGAATGATGCAGGCCTTTCTAGTGGAAACAGAAGCCAGAGGGACATAGTGAATGCTGGACATGCTACTTGACCTAGGAGCTAGGGGTGGATTATCCCTTCTCTGGACCCTGTGTTAGTTTCTTTTTTCTTTTCTTTTTTTTTTTTTTTAAAGATTTTATTTATTTATTTGAGACAGAGAGAATGAGAGAGACAGAGAGCACAGCACATGAGAAGGGGGAGGGCCAGAGGGAGAAGCAGACTCCCTGCCGAGCAGGGAGCCCGATGCGGGACTTGATCCAGGGACTCCAGGATCATGACCTGAGCCGAAGGCAGTCGCTTAACCAACTGGGCCACCCAGGCGCCCACCCTGTGTTAGTTTCTTATTACTGCTATAACAAATCAACACAAATTATGTGGCTTAAAACAATAAATATTTACTCTTTTACAGTCTGGCATTTAGATGTCTGAAACAGGACTCAGTAGGCTAAAAACAAGATGTCAGTAGGGCTGCATTTCTTTTTGGAGGCTCTCGAGAAGTATTTGTTTCCTTGGTTTTTTCAGCTTCTACAGGCCACCTGCCTTGGGTCATGGCCCCTTCCTTCATCTTCAAAGAGAGCAATGACTGTGAAGTCCTTCTCATAGTACCATCTCTCTGATTCTCCCACTTCCAGCTCCCTCTCCCACTTTCAAGGATCCTTGTGATTACACTGGACCCACCTGGATAACCCAGGATGCTCTCTTTAAGGTCACCTGATTTGCAAACACAATTCCATCTGCAACCCAATTCCCTTTTGTCACATAGCATACATGTTCTTCTAGGGATTATGACCTAGGCCTCTTGGAGGGGCCATTCTTCTGCCTTCTACACCTTCCAGTCTTCCACCAGGGACTCTCATTGTCCAAACTCAGCTGGAAGCCAACTGGGAAAGCAGTCTGCATGGGTCAGCACACCATATCTCCCCACCACCCCATACACACCAAGGGGAAAAGGAGAAATGGATCTAAGGGCAAATGGATACCAGGAAAAATTACTCATATCCCTAGATATGAGTTCCTAGAAATCGGTGAGAAAATGATAAATAACAAAAATAGAAAAATGAACTGAGAATGTGCCTTGGTGGGTTGGCAATTTTTAGATGAAGAAATAAAAGTAGTCAATCAAAAAAGATTCTCAGCCTCCTTGATATAAATTCAAACAATAGGGAACACTATTTCTCCTACTATATGGACTAAATTAAGAAGATTGTTAATATTCTGTTTTGGTGGCTGTTTAAATTGTCGAAAAACAGTAATTGGTACAACATTTTTGGATGGCTTTTGATCTATCAATTCCACTTCTGTGAAAAATTTCAAAGTGTGCAAAAACATATGTACAAAGATATTCACTGAGGCAGTATTTACAGTACCAAAAAATAAAACAACCTGTAAATAATTCAAAAGGCCATTAATAGAGACTTGGTCACGGTCAGGAAAAAAAAATGGAATGCACCATTTGGAGCAATGACTTGATATGGAAATAAACATATGCATTGACATGGGAATATACCTATGGATGGACTGAAAAAGTACAGTTGCTGAGCAATACGTGTAGTATAATTAAAAGCCATTTACATGTAAGAACATGAACAAAAATTCCAATTAATATAAATCAAACTGTTAATAGTGGTTGTTCTGAAATGTGGGATTCTTTGAGACCTTTACCTTTTATTTTACACATTTTTGTATTGTTTGAATTTTGTACAAGTATTTTTTACATAATCTGAAAGAAAAGCATAAGAATGTGGATGTGATTAAAATATGGATTTAAGAATAGGCCGATTTTTAAATTTATACTGATATATTTGATTTCAATTTATTACTTCACAAAAAAAGTCATCCTGAGTTATGGTTAAAACATTCTCCTCTCAGGGCGCCTGGGTGCCTCAGTCGGTTAACGGTCTGACTTCAGCTCAGGTCATGATCTCCTGATCCTGGGATCAAACCCCACATTAGGCTCCCTGCTTGTCAGGGAGTCTGCTCGTCCCTCTCCCTCTCCTTCTGTCTGTCCCCCAACTTGTGCTGTCTCTCTCACAAATAAACAAACAAACAAACAAACAAATAAATAAAATCTTAAAAAAAACCAAAAAACCATTCTCCTCTCAACATGAATGAATGAATCAATCAATGAATCAATCAGTCAGTGAGAGAGCTTCCCTCTCAGGCCTCTTACTGTCTCTCTCAATAAATTTGTTTAGAGAGTTCCTCTTTCTCAGGGTTCTTCCCCCAGAAAGGAAACCATCCCCAAGCGCTTTCAATTCCTGTCTTTACAAAGTGTCTGCCATAAAGTTCCTTTCCCTTTCATTTTGGTTTAAAGCATATTCAAATAGACCCATTAACTAACATTTTCATTTGGGGAAGAGAGATCTGAATGTGGATTTCCATTAGAAATGGGAATTCCTACAAAGGCTGTTTCCCTTGGCATTAATATCAGTTCCCTGGGCTTTGTCTTTTAACAAAACTCTGCTGCGTGGTGATCACAACATCTTTCTGCTTTGTAAATGCTCTGTTTAATCAGATTCTGAAACACTGAGCCTGTCTCCAAATTCTGGGTTCTCGTTTCTAACCTGATCTGAGGTAAAACCGCACACTGCTCATGGGTAGGGAGTGACTAACGTCCTAATCAGCAGGTCATGTTAATAGGTCTTGCGCACAGCCTTGTAGTGTTGTAACGGCCTGGATTTCTCCATTCTTCGTATACTCTTTAGGGGTGAGAGGTAAGGCTTGAAGAATCAGATGGTGAGTCCATGATGGAAAGAGAACATGCTCTCGTGTATAGAAACACAACAACATGTCTGCGCAGAGGCTGGGCTGACGGAAGCCAGACTTTGCCTTGGGGAGGGGCTGCTCCGGTGTGGACTATGGAGCAGATAAGGCTGTACCAGCATTTCCCTTACACGATCAGCATTAATTCACTACCTCCTCCCACCCCATAATTCTTAGAAAAAAATATGACCTTGTAATAAATGGAATGCATTTATTCTGAATATACTTCTTCAGGTTTTTTGGAGATAACATTTCCAAGAAATTTAGGTATGTAAAAAATGAACTTAAAACGATTTCTTAATTCTTTAACAGGGACTGCCTTCACTAAAAAAGATAAGGGACCACTTGGTTAAGGATCTATCTTAGGTAATCACACCTTGGCTAATCGTCTCCAGGAAGAGTTTGTTGCGGAGTGGCGAAGAACTCATTTATAAGACAGCATTCGTAAGAAGAAAAATCTGATCTAATCACTGAAGTAATAGTTCCTTGATTTGAAATCTTGAGGACACAGAGAAATAATTTTACAGTGTTTTTCTACTGTTAAATTTAGGGCATAATTATCGAGTACCTCCTGTGTGTTAATAGTTGGCAAGAATGCAGAACACAGGTAAGGCATAGTCCGGGTCTTCAAGGACATCACCATCGTAGCAGGAAATGGAAATTGTATTACAAAAGAAAACACACCAAATGTTTTAGGAGAAGTAGAAGGACAATGTTTATGAAGAAGGAGAGAACACATTTAAGAAAGTCATGTAGCAGATGGCATATGAGAATTAATATAGATGATTTATATTGTGTACTTGGGAAATGCAGCTTCATTCCTTAGACCATAAGCTCCATGATATCTCCTTTATCATTTCTCTGCATCCATCTACACAAGCACCTTGTACAGGACAGAGTAGGTCTTCAGTGAATGCTTGAAGGTGGGAAAAGAAATTAGCATCAAGTATCTACTCTGTGCCAGGCCCTCTCCTGGTTGATTTTTACAACAGATCATTGAAGAAAGATCCCTTTAGATCCTCCTCTCACCCTTTCTCTCTTTCCTCCACCTCTTTAAACAAAAGACGAAATCATGGCTCAAGGAGCAAATTGACTTGAGATAAGGTAGAACATTAGCTATGGAATTAGCCTGGGTTCTGCCACTTAATATTTATGTGATCTTAGGCAAGGTAATTACTGGTCTTAGTATCCTGCTCTTTAAAATGGGGATAATAATATTATGACTCATAGTCTTGCAGTGAGTATCATGTCAGATGAGATATATGAAGTGTGTGTAAGTCATTGCCCAAGACTTAAAATGATCAGATGGTGTTAGCTGTTATTAATGTTGCTGTTGTTGCCAACACTGTGAAACTAGAAATAATATTGCCTACTTTACTGATTTATTTTAAGGAACTCACTGAGATTATATATATTAATGTGTAAACAACCGTTACCTCAAAATAGTCTCAGTAAGGTGGAAGATTATTTTTTGAAAAGATATTTAATGGTGAGGGAGGGTTAGGAGGTCAAAGAGGCTACCTATATCAGGTTTATTAGACTGGGCAGATTGGATTGACAATCCCGCAACAGTGTTAAAGAGTTAGAAAAGATGTGGTATAAAGTAGATAAAAGGGGTGGGGAAGGAAAAATGGAAAAGGAGGAAGATATGCTCTAGGAACTAAGGGTGAAGAAAAGATAGGCCAAATATAAAATTATGAAGGGTCCAAATCGAGATAAGATTGTTGGGAGAGAAAAAGAGGACACAGTCCATGTCGAAGAAAATACCACTTTGTAAAGAAGAAGGGAGGCAGAGGGTCCAGGAGATCATTTGGAATGACTCAGGTCCCCTGGTTGTAAAGTGGAGGTATTAGTCTAAGTCTCGGGAGCAAGCAGGTGGAAGTGTATCATGATTCACTTGAACTTACCCTCAGATACTTAAGGAGATGTGAGGAAAGGCAAAGCTGGGGAAGGAGGTGTGGGCTGACAAGGGGCTGGGGGAGAGCTGCTAGGAGCCATGTCTAGAAGGGGGTGCAGTGGGGGGGAGTGGTGAGACCTAGCCCAGAAACCAGCAGAACAGAATGTGAATTCCCAGTAATGTGCAGAGACGAACGTCTTGGTTTATGAGCTTCTTTTGCTTTGGTAGGCATTTAATTCTGGGCAGCAAAATAATATGAGAACAGATAGTTTAAGAGTTCCAATGTCAGAAGGGGCATAACCTGCATTGTCATCTGTGCAGTTAAGGAAGTTACAAGGGATCTGAAATAAAAATTCCACTTCTTGTTTCAGAAACAATTCTTGGCTAGGTGGGCAGAAATGTAACAATTTGATGAGTGCTGTTTAGTGTCACATTAGGGCCAGATGAAGAGAGGGTAATGCCCAAGGGATAATGATTATAGACAGAATCCTCTAAGGAGAGTGCCCTTGGGTTACTATTAAACAAACACACAAAAAACCTCTTCTGTCATTTCTATAAATGCATAAGGGATGAAAACACAGATGACTAATATTTTTGTTTTCAAAAAAGCTACCCTGGGGTAGAGGAACTTGTGGTAAGTACAAATATCATTTCTGATTATTGGGCAACAGGTCATTTGTATTTACTGCTTAAAATTTGCAAAATGATGTAAATAAGAATACTGCAAATACATTACTGACATGAGAGTGTGCCCCGTTTACTGGTCTGTGTCATGATGATTCTAAGTGCAGATTCTCTGCAATAAGGTGGATTTTACTTAAATATGCATACATTTAAAGCATATCTTAGAATTTTAGCTGGAAATCACATTTCTTAAAGGCAGAGTTTGTGTTTGCTGTGTTACATCTCTCACAGTCCCCAGAATACACAGTGCCTTGTATATTATATTGACTTAGACATTTTTTATTTATTTTTTGAATGTTTAAAAGATTTTATTTATTTGACAGAGAGAGAGAGAGAACACAAACAGGGGGAGAGGCAGAGAAAAAGGGAGAGAGAGAAACAGGCTCCCCGCTGAGCAGGGAGCCTGATGTGGGGCTCCAACCCAGGACCCTGGGACCACAACCCAAGCTGAAGGCAGACGCTTAACTGACTAAGCTACCCAGGCATTCCCCACTTAGACATTTTTTATATTAGAAAAAGCATAATTGATTGAGGGTGGTGGGTACTTAATCAATGCTTATTGAACCAAATGTTTTATATAAACATTTTTTAAAGATTTTTATTTGAGAGAGAGAAAGCTAGAGAGCAAGAGAGCATGACCTGGGAGAGGGGTAGACGCAGAGGAAGAAACAGACTCCCCGCTGAGCAGGGAGCCCAATGTGGGGCTCGATCCCAGGACCCTGAGATCATGACCTGAGCTGAAGGCAGACGCTTAACTGACTGAGCCAGGCGCCTCTATATCAAATTTTTTGAGATGTGCCCATTTTTTGTGTGTGACTGTAGATATGACTGAAAAAGCAAATCAATTATCTACTTAGAGTCCTTCATTAAGTACCTGTAACTTCTAGGATAAGACCTTAAATCATTTCTATGATACATGAAGCCCTTTGTGTTTGAATCTGTTTTCCTGAGCCTCGCCCCCCCCAAAAGGCATTTCATTTGTATACCTGCCTGTTGACTTGGCTGTCCGAATACTCTTCCTTGTCCTTCTTACTAGGCAACTTCAATGTACCCCTAAAGGCTCCCCAATATTTCCTCTTTTGAGGGCAGAGAATATATTTTCTATCTCTATATTTATGACAGAGCAGGTGCTTATCTGTAATGGGTGATCAGTAAATGTTGGGTTGAATGAATGAGTACTCATGACTGGAAATTCTTGACATGATGTTTTGTGAATAACTGAATTGTCTGATATTTGAAAAATGCAAGTGTATTTGTCATTGGGACTACTTAACATATCTGGTCCTTCAAAAGAGACTAGCTTTAACATTTTGAAAAAGTAATGCTTCTTGAAAGAGACCGTGTTTGAGAGCCTACGAGGCTCTATGACTTACCTATATTATATTCCAGCTCTGTGATGACACTACTCTCTGAATAAAGTGCAAATGACATTATTAAAAAGGTTGTTTCAGTTGGCAAAGTGGTGAATCATTTGGTTGGGCTCACCAAGTACTTAAACTTTTTTAAAAAAAAGATTATATTTATTTATTTGAGGGAGAGAGACAGAGATAGTGAGAGAGAGCACAGGCAGGGAGGAGAGGGAGAAGCAGGCTCCCTGCTGGGCAGGGAGCCCAACGTGGGGCTCCATCCCAGGACCCTGGGATCATGACCCGAGCCACAGGCAGACACTTAACCAAATTAGCTACCCAGGTGCCACTAAACTTCTTCTTAATGTGCAATAATGAAAAGTGCTTAGAATGGTCATATGTTTGAGCACATCCCAAAAATTGCTAACAGAGTAGCAGGATTTTGCTGCAAGCTGATGGGTCACCAGTTTGAGCAGGGAGATTTTCCAGCTTCAATGACCTCACAATATAGGCATTGTGTTTGAGATTATTATTTCCTGCAATTGTTTTCTAAAGAATGATTTTTAAAATTCAGGTTATACATTGATGTAATCTGTGCTTAAGTGTACAGTAAAATAGCCAAACCAAAACAAGATAACAATAAGAAAACTGGCCAGGACATCTAGTACTGTACAACTAAGAAAGAAGAAACAAAATTAGTTGTCTGTAAGATTTGAGCTAAATGAATGCTTTAAAAATAACACAATTGAGTTAATATTTAATTTCCTTTGGAATAACTTCCTGGTTAGAACAGTTTTTACCAGAAGGAAAGAAGGTAGATGATTTTTTTCAATATAGATATCTTTTGATAAATTTCTAAGAAAAAAATAGGTAAAAATGATGGCAGTTTAGTGAATTACATTGGTCTGAAGTTATGTTTTCACAGAGTTTATAATATTCTCTTTGATACCAGATCAACATACTCAGTATTTAGCAGAAAAGAAAGTGAATGATTGGAGTGGTATTAGTCCATTTGTCTGGGAATATAAAGAAAGGTGAAGACAGATGGATAGATGAAGGGGTATGTGCACCCCAATGTTTATAGCAGCAATGTCCACAATAGCCAAACTATGGAAAGAGCCAAGATGTCCATCAACAGATGAATGGATAAAGAAGATGTGGTACACACACACACACACACACACACACACACACACACACTGGAATATTATGCAGCCATCAAAAAATCCGAAATCTTGCCATTTGCAATGACGTGGATGAACTAGAGGGTATTATGCTAAATGAAATAAGTCAATCAGAGAAAGACAAGTATCATATGATCTCACTAATATGAGGAATTTGAGAAACAAGACAGAGGATCATAGGGGAAGGGAGGAAAAAATGAAACAAGATGAAACCAGATAGGGAGACAAACCAAAAGAGACTCTTTTTTTTTTTAAAGATTTTATTTATTTATTTATTTGAGAGAGAGAGAGAGAAACAGCATGAGAGGGGAGAGGGTCAGAGGGAGAAGCAGGCTCCCCGCTGAGCCGGGAGCCCAATGTGGGACTCGATCCCAGGACTCCGGGACCATGACCTGAGCCGAAGGCAGTCGCTTAACCAACTGAGCCACCCAGGCGCCCACCAAAAGAGACTCTTAATATCAGGAAACTATTGAAGGTTGCTGGAGTGGTGGGGGGTGGGAGGGATGGGGGGGCTGGGTGATGGGCATTGGGGAGGGTATGTGCTATGGTAAGCACCATGAATTGTGTAAGACTGATAAATCACAGACCTGTACCTCTGAAACAAATAATACATTATATGTTAAAAAAAAAAAAAGAAAGAAGAAGATAGTAGGAAGGGAAAAATGAAGGGGGGAAAATTGGAGGGGAGGACGAACCATGAGAGACTATGGACTCTGGGAAACAAACTGAGGGTTTTAGAGGCGAGGGGGGTGGGGGGATGGGTTAGCCGGTGATGGGTATTAATGAGGGCATGTATTGCATGGAGCACTGGGTGTTATATGCAAACAATGAATCATGGAACACTAAATCAAAAACTAATGATGTAATGTATGGTGACTAACATAACATAATAAAATAAAATTAATAAAAAAAGAAAGAAAAAAAGACAGATGGATAGAAAAAACCTAATTTGTTATACGGTAACAATAAAGAAAATAAACCAAAGAGATTATTTGTTTTTAGCTGAAAGGTATTTGAGGTTAGATCTGAATACATGGTAAGTATGAGATTATCTCTTCACCATATTTTCTATCCTCCAATTAAGAGTGATTGCTGAGGAAAGCAAGGTTTTGAGCTGAGTGCTAGCTATATGAAAATGTATAAAATATAGTGCCATACCTTGAAGGTCTCACTGGGGAAGTGAGACTCACAAGATGAAAAGACCTCCATGGAGTAATTAATGACAAACATGTGCTTTGTACTTGAAAGTTTAGAACATAGTTTTACATGCCATTTTGTAAGTTTAAAATATTAATTTCTAGATTTCATTCTTCTACTGGGATTCCTCCGGCTTTACCTTTGGAAGATGGCATCAACTCTGGGATGGTGATTACTTCTCAACCTTTCTTACAGGTCTTATTCCCTGATCCTTCTAATTTCTTTTATGATCTAATACCTCAACAATTACCTCAATGGGATATTACCCTCTGAATTTGCAAACTGATTTGCTTATTCTGATTTTAAACTTGTACATGGTTTATTATGGAAATAAAACAGATCCTGAACTTTCTAGGATAGAACTGATTGTAAATGTTTTTATCTTGTTGGCAGATCATGCGACCTGACTCCTGGTTAAGAAAATATGGTCAGTCACCTTATCTACCTGTCACCTCCACTTCCTTATCAATCATTTAGCCACTGAAACCTTTAACTGACTTTTAACTTTTCTGTTATATATATTCTGAATACATATAGTTATATCTATTATATATTGTTATATATATCCTGAAATTATACCTTTGAAGGTATTATTATAAAATCCAGTAGTCTTTTTTCCCTCCTCTTGTTTGTTTTCCTTAACCTCTCTTTAGTTCTATTCATTGGTCTTTCTTCTTGAATGTCTGGCATCCTAGAGACCTAAGAATTTTGTTCTCTTCCTATGTATTATATTTTTCTTTGTCTCCTTTCATGAATTCTCTTTTGCCTCTCACCAGCCTCATTCTTTCAAATTTTAAATTGTTTACTTTTTTATGGGCTGCTGGAGACACACAGACTTCTTTAAACTCAGGAATAGTCTGTTTGCATATCTGCCTCCACTCCTTACTTCTAAGACTCCTCCAGGTTGAAATTACTGCCTTCCTCCAAGCTTTAGTTCCATTCATACCATCTCCCTGAAGCTTGCTTTGTTTATGGTAATTTATTTTCCTTGAAATTCTCAGGCATTTCACCTTTACTACCTCATACTTTTAACAAATGATGTGTCCATGTCTTACTTCCTAGATAAAATGCAAATCTTTGAGTAAAAGGGCTGTACATCAGCTTGTGTTTGTTTGCTTGGTAGGGACAGTGAAGATAATACTCAACGAATATTTGTTGGAGGAGGGGATCAAGATAGTGGGGTAGGAAGATCCTGAGCTTACCTCCTCCCACAAACACACCAGAATGTACAACTACATACAGGACAACTATCTCTGAGAATGAACTGATGGCTAACAGAATAGATTTACACAAGTGAGGATACAAAGAAAAAGCCACAATGAGATGAGTAGGAGTGGAAATGCAGTCCAGTCAGGACCCACAGCCTGATGCAGTGACCCACAAGCGGGAGGGATATCATAACCATAGAGGCCCTGAGGGACGAGGGGTCTAAATCCCGCATCAGGCTCCACAGCTCAGAAAACCTGCACTGGGAAGACGAGCACCCATAATGTCTGGCTTTGAAAACCAGTGGGCTTATGTTGGCTTATATGGGGGTGAGTCAGAGGGCAAGCAGGAAACTGAGACTTTGTTCTTAAAGGGCCCACACACAATCTCACTCACTGCCATGGCAACAGTTTGAAAGGCCCCCAGGTATCATGTGAAGGAGAGCACTGGCTAATTTTAGGGCATGTGCTGGAGAGGCAGGGATCTGTAAGAATGTTCTTCAGAAATGGAAGCACTGGTGGGCACCATTTTCTTTTCACTTCCCTTCTATCTAGCTGGCTCAGCACTAGGTGGGTACCATTTCTGACTCTGCCCATTTATTGTGCTGGCACCACTTGCCAGCCCCAGTGTTCCCCCACAGACTCGCCTCACCCAACCTACCTAACCCAGATCAGCACTCCTCCCAAGTGGCTCCCCACCCCGCCTATACCCAGGGGGCAAACTCGGTTGGCACTGGAGCCCCTCTCAAGCAGCTCCCCTTGCCCCACCACACCTTGTGGGAGGCCTTGGCCAGCATCAGTGGTCCCTCTAAGTGCCCCCACACCAGGGGCCAGCCCTGCACACTAGAGTGAGTGCAACAGTCATACCTGGACCTTGCAGCCAGCCACACAGGAGGCCTGCCCTGCCCTCCAACAAGCCCAGGGCTGTCACAGCTGGGCCTCACAGGCAGGCATGCAGGGAACCAACCTTGTACAACAGTGCACCTGTAGCAGTCATGGCCAGGTATCTCAGCCAGACAGGCTCAGGGCTAGCTGTACTTAACAGCATGTGTGTAGCAGTCATGGCTGGGCCTACCATATAGCCACAACAAGGGAAAGCCTCACACAACAGCAAGTCCACACTAGTCACGATCCAGCCATAATTGGAGGGTGCACACTGCGCACCCAGGGGGCACCTCTGGGATACTGGTTCAGAAGACCAAGGGTGTTTGTGCTACCGGGCCCCACAGGGCACATTCTGCATAAAGCCACTCCATCAAGACCTGGAGATGTAACTGATCTACCTAGTGATTAGAAACAAACACAGAGAGTTAGGCAAAATGAAGAGATAGAGAAAGATGTTCCAAATTAAAGAAAAGACAAAAATTTCAAGAACAAAACAAAACAGAAACCGAAAACAAAACCCAAAATCGCAGACAAAATGGAGATAAGCAATCTGCCAGGTAATGTTCAATGTAATGGTCATAAAAATGGTCATTGAACTGGGGAGAGGAATGCATGAATACAGTGAGAACGTCAACAAAGAGATTGAAGATATAAAGAAGAACCAGTCAGTGCTGAAGAATACAATAACTGAAATCAAAAACACACTAGAGAATCAACAGATTAGATGATGCAGAAGAATGAGCTGCAATGTAGAAGACAGGGCAGTGGAAATCACCCAATCAGAGCATCAAAAATAACAAAGAATAAAAAATGAAGATAGTTTAAGGGGCCACTAGGACATCAAGAGTACTAACAATCATTATAGGGGTCCCAAGGAGAAAAGAGAGAGAAAGGGAAAGAAAAAACCTGTTTGAAGAAATAATGGCTGAAAACTTCCCTAACCTGGCAAAGGAAACAGACATCCAGGTCCAGGAAGCATAAAGAGTTCCCATTAAGATGAACCCAAAGTGAACCACACTAAGACACATTATAATCAAATTGTCAACAGTTAAAGATAAAGAATCTTAAAAGCAGCAAGAGAAAAAACACTGGTTATGGACAAGGGAACACCCATAAGATTATTAGTTGTTTTCTTAGCAGAAACTTTATAGGCCAGAAGAGAGTGGCACAGCCAGAGGGCTGAAAGGAAGCAGCTTACAATCAGAAATGCTCTACCCAGCAAGGATATCACTCAGAACAGGAGAGATAAGGAGTTTCCTAGACAAGCAAAGGCTAAAGGAGTTCATCAACACCAAACTGGCCTTACAAGAAATGTTAAAGGGACTTCATTAAATGATAACGAAAAGGCCATAACTAGAAATTTAAAAATTATGAAAGAAAAAAAATCTCACTGGTAAAGGTTAATATATAGTAAAGGTAGTGGATCAACAACCTACATAGCTAGTATGAAGGATAAAAGACAAAAGTAGTAAATTATCTTAATCTACAATAATTAGTCAAGGGATACTCAAAATAATAAAATGTAAAATATGTCAAAAACATAAAACATGGCAGGGAGAGTAAAAATGTAGTGCTTTTAGCACAGGCTTGAACTTAAGCAACCAACAACTTTAAAAGACTGCTATATGCATAGTATATTATATATGAACCTATGGTAACCATAAACCAAGTACTTCTAATAGACACAGAAAAAAAATAAAGGGACAGGAATACAACTATAACACTAAGGACTGTCATCAAATTGCAGGGGAAAAGAGCAAGAGAAGAAAAGAAGAACAGAGAAGAACTACAAAACAACCAGAAAACAATTAACGAAATGGCAAAAAGTAGGTATCTGTCAATAATTACTTTAAATGTAAATGGACTAAATGCTCCAATCAAAAGACATAAGGTGGCTGAATGGATAAAAATAAGACCAATATATATGTTGCCTACAAGAGACTCACTTCAGATCTAAAGATATATAAGGACTGAAAGTGAAGGAATGGAAAAAGATATTCCATGTAAATGGAAATGAAAAGAAAGCTATGGTAGCAATTCTGATATCAAACACAATAGAGTTTAAAACAAAGACTGTGACAAGAGACAAAGAAGAGCATTAATAATGATAAAGAGATTATCCAACAAGAGGATATAACTCTTGTAAATATCTATACACATAACATAGGGGCACCTAAATACGTAAAGCAAATATTAACAGACATAAAGGGAGAAAATGACAGCAATATAATAATAGTAGGGGACTGTAACACCCCACTACCTCAAGGGACAGATCATCCAGATAGAAAATCAATACAGAAACACTGCCTTCTCGGACACATTAGACCAGATGGACTTAATAGATATATACAGAGCATCTCATCTAAAACCAGCAGAATACACATTCTTTTCAAGTGCACACAGAACATTCTCTGTGGTAGATCACATGTTAGGCCACAAAACAAGTCTCAATACATTTAAGAAGACTGAAAACCAAGCCTCTTCTCCAACCACAGCAGTATAAATGCAGAAATCAATTAGAAGAAAAGGGAAAAAAACACAAACTCCTGGGGGTGCCTGGGTAGCTCAGTCAGTTAAGCATCTGACTCTTGATTTCGGCTCAGGTCATGATCTCATGGGTCATTAGACAGAGCCCCATGTCAGGCTCCATGCTCAGTGGGGAGTCTGCTTGAGATTCTCTCCCTCTGCCCCTCCCCCAAGTTGTGTGCGTACTCTCAAATAAATAAATAAATATTAAAAAAAAATAAATATTAAAACAAACAAATAAACCACAAACTCCTGGAGGTTAAACAACCTGTGGATCAACAAAGAAATCAAAGAGGGAATAAAAAGATACCTTAAGACAAATGACAATGGAACCACAACAACCAAAACCTATGGGACATAACAAAAGCAGTTCTGTGTAAAAAACAACAACAACAATAACAACAACAACAAGCAGTTCTGAGAGGGAAGTTCATAGTGATACAGGCCTAGCTTAAGAAATAAGAAAATTCAGGGCGCCTGGGTGGCTCAGTTGGTTAAGCGACTGCCTTCGGCTCAGGTCATGATCCTGGTGTCCCAGGATTGAGTCCCGCATCGGGCTCCCTGCTCCGCGGGGAGCCTGCTTCTCCCTCTGCCTCTGCCTCTGTCTCTCTCTCTCTCTGTCTCTCATGAATAAATAAATAAAACCTTTAAAAAAAAAAAAAAGAAAAGAAATAAGAAAATTCCCAAAATAAACAATCTAACTTTATACCTAAAGCAACTAGAAAAAGAGGAACAAAACCCAAAATTAGTAAAGGGAAGAAATAATAAAGACTAGAGCAGAAATAAATGAAATAGAGATTAAAAAATATATAAAGAAATCAATGAAACTAAGAGCCGGTTCTTTAAAAAAACAAAACAAAATTAATATACCTTTAGCCAGACTCATCAAGAAAAAATAGAGGGTCCAAATAAAATCAGAAATGAAAGAGAAGTACAACAGATACCACAGAAATACAAAGGATCATAAGAGACTTCCACAAAAATTATGTCAATGAATTTAACAATCTAGAAGAAATGGATAAAGTCCTAGAAACACAAAACCTTCCAAGACTGAATTACAAAGAAATAGAAAATCTGAACAGATTGATTACTAGTAGTAAAATTGAATCAGTAATCAAAAACTCCCAAAAAACAGAAGTCTGGGACCAGAAAGCTTCACAGGTGAATTTCACTAAACACTGAAAGAAGAGTTAATACCTATCCTTCTCAAACTATTCCAAAAAATAAAGAACAAGGGACACTTTCAAACTTATTCTATGGGTCCAGCATCACCCTGACACCAAAACCAAAGACCCCACAAAAAAAGAAAACTACAGGCCAATATCTTTGATGAACACTGATGCAAATATCAGCAGGAAACAATCTTAAAACTTGTATGGGACCACAAAAGGATCCGAATAACCAAAGCAATCTAGAGAAAAAAGAACAAAGCTGGTATTATCACACTCTCAGATTTCTAACTATACTACAAAGCTCTAGTAATCAAAACTGTTAGTCTCACAAAAACAGACACTTAGATCAATAAAACAGAACAGAGAGTCCAGGAATAAACCTATGCTTACATAGTCAATTAGTCTGTGACTAAGGAGGGAAGAATATACAATGGGGAAAACGTAGTCTCTTCAATAAATGATGCTGGGAAAACTGGACATCGACATGCAAAAGAATGAACCCAGACTGCTTTCTTACACCACATACAAAAGTAACTCTAAATGGACTAAAGACCTAAATGTCAAGACTGGAAAGCACAAAGCTCCTAGGAGGACACATATGCAGCAGACTCTTAGACATCAGTCTTAGCAATATCTGTTTTGGATTTATCTCCTCTGGGAAGGGCAACAAAAGCAAACAAATGGGACTACACAGAACTAAAAAATTTTGCACAGCAAAGAAAACCATCAGCATAGTGAAAAAACAACTTATTGTATGAGAGAAGATATTCACAAATGATATAATTGTTAATTGGTTAATATTCAAAATATATAAAGAACTCACACAGCTCAATATTAAAAGCCAAAATAATCAAGTTAAAAAATGGTCAGAGGACCTGAACAGACATTTCTACAAAAAACACCAAATACAGATGGCCAACAGATACATGATAAGATATGCAACATTATTAATCATTAGGGAAATGCAAATCAAAACCACAATGAGATACCACTTTATACCTGTCAGAATGGCTAGTATAAAAAAAAAAAAAGCAAGAAATAACAAGTATTGAGGAGGATGTGGAGAAAGAGGAAAACTTGTGCACTATTGGTAGAATGCAAAATGGTATAGCCACCATGGAAAACAGTATGGAGGTTCCTGAAAAAATTAAAAATAGAACTACCATGTGATCCAGCACTTCCACTTCTGGGTATTTATCTGAAGAAAACAAAAACACTAATTTGAAAAGATATTTTGCCTCTATGTATATTGCAGCAATATTTACAATAGTCAAGATACAGATACAACCTGTATCTATCATATATGAATGGATATAGAGAATGTGGTGTGTATATATATTACATATATAATATATATATAATATAAAGATGTGGTACACACACACACACTGGAATATTATTCAGTCATAAAAAGAATAAAATCTTACCATTTGTGACAACATGAATGGACCTGAAGGGTATTATGCTAAGTGAAATAAGCCAGATAGAGAAAGACAAATATTGTATGATTTCACTTATATGTAGAATCTAAAAAACAAAACACAACAAAACCCATTCATAGATACAGAGAAGAATCTGGTGGTTGCCAGAGGGAAGAGGGTGGGAGGATGAGCAAAGTAGAGGAAGGGGAAAAAAAGGCACAAGCTTCCAGTTATGAAATAAATAAGACACGGGGATGCAATGTACAACATAGAGAATATAGTTAATAATATTGTAACAACTTTGTATGGTGAGAGATAGTTTAATTTATCCTGGTATTCACTTTGAGTAAAGGACAGGTGGGGCTAGGTAGGGAGAGAGAAGTAGGGGGCTACTGACCAGGCTCACAGAAATCCCAGACGAGGAGAAATGTTAGAGATGAAATACTTTCATGAGTTAACAAACAAAACCAGAGCTAAAGAAACGTAAGGAGACCTCCCTGTTTGTTTTGTTATAGACAAGATATTTTCATGAAAGTTACAAATTGGCCTCTGAAATTTACCAGACTTGAAGGGGACATAAACACGGTGTTACCAGTGGTGAAGTCAAGTTCTCTGGTCAGTTTTCTGTAAAAGACCCATCATAAAAGCCCTCAGTGGCAACCCTTTAGGGACCCCCTCTCACCCTAGAGTTTTTTTCTTTCCTTTCTGTTCTCACCTTCAGTTAATAAACTTTCACTTCATCCTTTTGTGTCCAGGAGATTCATTCTTGGACTCCGTGAGACAAGAACCCTGCAATTCTGCAACAACTTCATAATGTATATATGTTGAATCACCATATTGTACACCTCAAGCTCCTATAATATTGTATGTCGACCGTGATGAAAAATATTTGTTGATTGAAAAAGGGCACATGTTCTGTAGTTTTAATACAACACAGCCAACATGTACATCTCATTTAGGTGTGCATATTAAAATTTTTTATTTTGTCCTTTTCAGCTCTGATTATGATTGACAATTCTTGTTATAAAGGTACCATATGCAACCTTTTTGGAAGAAAAAAATATTAAAATATGGCAAAAGCAGGTAAGAGATAGTGGGAATAAATATTTAGAAGATTGCTACTATGTGACAAACACTGCTTTATAAAAGTGTAAAGATTTCTTTCAACAGACTCAACAAACTGAAGTTCAGCCAGGTTTAGTTAATTTACCCAAGATTCAACAAAAAAGTAAATGACTGCGCTGTGTCAGAAACCCAGGTCTACTTGATTCCAAACAGCAAGGCAGTTTTAGTGTTTAGATTCGCAATTCTTACAATTCATAGTTTTGAGAATTAAATGACATAATTTCTTTAAAAAGAATTAGGCACAGTAGTTGGCAGTCAACAAGTGTTGCTCTCACACAAGTCTGGAATTGGGTCTATTTAAACAGTAGGGGGAAAAACCTGGTTGGATTATACTTGTTCCAACTCCTCCAAGAAATGTTCGTGTTGATTACAGTAATCCCATGTCCTTCCTCATATTGAGACTCGAAAAAATGCTTGGCAATATTTCAGATAATGACTATTTCTTCCCCTGCTCAAGTAAAGGCATTTAGATGTTGTAGTCAGCTGACAGAGGCTAAATGAACCAATGATTTATTTCTGTAAAATACAATTTTGTGTGTGTGCCTAGGGTTTTGCTTTGTTTTTCCCACGAACAAATGCTTGTGATTCGTTAAGAACTTTGCAAGGTAAACTACGGGGTTTCCCGGAGGAGCTGGGCCTCTGAGGGTTGAAAGCAAGAGGTCTCTGTCTCTCTGCCTCTGTTTCTTGCCATCTGTTTTCTGTTACGTCCCCCAGAACCTGCCGCTCTGCACAGAGCAACACCGCATCGCCCCCGCGGAAAGTGGGGCAACACAGGCTCACAACACAGGCTCACTTTGCTTATGAGCAAAAACTTTGTTTCCTTCTGGGGCGACAAACCATACAAAACGGCCGTCCCAGCTGTACCGAACTTCAAGGCGAAGGAGTAACCGCAACTCTTCCGGATTCCTTCCTCTTCAGCCTGCTGCACCTGGACGCGGGTGGCGCGCGACTCCTCGGCCCTGACGTCACCGCACCTGGCACCAGCTGGGGTGCCGGGTAGTGAGCCGGGACGCGGAGGGGGCGGGGCAGGGAGAACGAGGGGGTTCTCGCGAGATTTCCCTCCTCCCGGGTCCAGCTCCCGGCACCTTCCCGGCCTCTGTGGGGTCTCCACCTCTGTTTTCGGTGTCGCATTCTAGAACGGCGGTCGTCGAAGGGAGCGGCGGGAGGCGGGCTCCGGGGCTCGGCCGGCGCTCCCGGTTGGAGCCGGCGGCCAGGACGTACTGGCAGGTCCCACCCCTGCTGCGGGAGCGTCCGGGGTTTGGGAAAGCCGTTTGGGCGGGCGGGGGAGAGCCCTCCCGCCGCCGCGGCTTCGGCGGAGGCCAGAAGCGAGGAGCCGCCGCTGTCGCTTCTAGCTCGCGGGCCGCGCTGACGGGACTGGCCGGGGAACGCCGCGGGCGGATGGAGGCGCCTCTTCACCCGGCCTGAGTTCAGGAGGGGCAGGAGCGGAGCGCGGGGCCCGCCTCCCGCCGCAAGTGCGGCCGTGCGATCAGCCAGAGGAGGAGCAGGGGGCGCCGGGCTTCTCCCCGCGGGAGCCCCCAGCATGGGTAAGAGACTCGCGGGATCTTCCCGCCGCCCGGCTAGACCTTCACGATTAGGGCAGGAGGTTCCCCTTGTAGGTCTCGGCAGGGAGGGACCGCGGTCAGCCCTTTCGCAACACCGCACCCTGTACCGCCCCTCCTCGCCCTGCCTTCCACCTTGCTCTTCTCGCAGAGAAATTGGTCGGAGGGCTTGCGGGTGCTTTCTCCTGCGCTCCCCTCCCCGCCTCTTCCTGTTCTCGGGAAAGGTGAAGGAATGGGGGAGGGGGCACCCGGTCCCCTCTCCGCGCCCACTGCCCAGCTAACCTTAGCCCGAACTTCCCTCCCTTCCCCAGCCTCCTCTTTCCCTACCCCCTTCTGGTCGGATGGGGGAGGGTGGTGGAAAAACTTGACAAAGTAGCACTTTTAACTTCTTTATCTTCTGCTAGGCTTTGTATAGATTGGCCTTCTAATAAGTTTTTCGTTTGTTGTTGTTAGGAAAGGTAATTTTTTTTTCTTCCGCTAAAACTTTCAAGGGAGGGATGTCTTAAGGACAGGGAAACTTGAGTATTTACTTTGTTTTTACCTAGGCAAGTGTGTTGGCACTTAAATATTAAATCTCTTCCTGAGGACCGAGTTAGGGTTTGATAGGATTTCAGTGTTGAACCCTTTGAGAAGCTGTTTCCTGTTTGGAGTTAGACTTCCTTGAGAGAGAGAAAAGTACAAGGCCTTATATGTTATTTACTATGTGCTTTAAAGTTTTGGTGGGAGCTAGAAAAAGCAGAATGTGTTGCAGCCTGGTTTGAAAGGGAGTTTTGTTGAGTAGTGTAACAGTTCTTTTGATAACACATTTCGGTGTGGGCTAGGCACTCTCTTAATCCTTTAAAAATTAAAAGCAATTTAAAAGAAGTGTGTGTGTGCCAAAATAAATGTGTGCCATTATAAAACATAAATTTGTGCCACCGACGAGCGTAAGCATGTTCTAGAAGAATAATCCCAACTTTGGTTTTGTAGAGTAAATCAGGAGGACTCTATCATTTTTTGTAGTTGAGAGTTGGTACTCTTCATATCAACACACTGTTAACCGAAATTAATAATTCATGCAGCTAACAAATGAGTTAGAAGCAGGACAAATACAGACTACTGCTGATGTGGCACCTTCTGCCCACACAATGTTTCATGGGCAATGCTTTAAGCACAGTGTTTATAGATCCTCGTTAGCTCTTCTGTATTTTGCTAGACTTTCTACTTTTATGTCTTTCAGGTAACTTTTGTACACAAACTACTCTTAAACCTCCAGAGGGTAAAACCTTAGCTGTTTGGAACTTTCACAGGAATTCCTTTCTAATTGGTTTGTTGAGTTTACTGAGTATTTGAGGGTTTATTCCTTTAAGCATCAAATTATAAAACCACTTTAACTGATTTGGATGAAAATCATACTAAAATATGTAATTATTTCTTGTCTTAAATAGGATGCAGAATATAATTAATGGTGGCCTAGGGTCATCATTTGTGACCATCAGTTACTGTGATGCCTTGAGGAATGTGTTGGATTGTATATAGGACTGTTGACTCAATTCTTTTGCATTTTGATGTTATTTAAATATTTTTCTGCTTTCCTATTGGATGTTTGTCATTGTGATTAGAGCCCCCTTCATTCTCCCTTCTCTAATTTTTCTACAAGTGTGGGAATCATTCAAATTTGTAATTCTGCATAAGGGGAAAATAAGTATACCTTACTTAGTGTGTGAGATGTTACCTTGAGAAAATTAGCATCAATACTTGGGCATTGGAGTATCTATTTTAATTGTTCAGAGGCCTTTCCTTAGTGCCTTCTCTGCTGTATTCTGTTTAGGCAAGTTGCCACATTATCTAGGTAAAGTGTGATGTTTGTATGCTCTCAATTTGACTACCCAGTATGTGTTTTGAAGGTTGATTACTTGGCATTTGTAGTTAATTTTTGAAAGGTATTTGTCAGGCATTTCTATATGAATGTATACTTTAAATTTATTGGTCATGTAATAATGCATGTTAAAGTTATCAAAATCATTTAAAAGGAGTTTCCTCTTTAATATAAATCTCATTTGGTTTTATTATCATTAGTCTTTATTATGATTTAAGATGGCAGCTTAAAAAATATATATGTTGTTTTATCTGGTGTGTCACAGAATGAAAAAATCCTTAATTTCTTTGTTTTGAAATAATTTGGATACCTATTAAGTGATGGTTCCTACCATGTGAACTATTTAGGTAGGTAGTATAACTAGAGAGTTAAGAGCAGGGCTCTGGACTGGGACAGCTTAAGGTCAAATCCTGGCTCTTCCACCTATTAGTTGTTGTGATTGAGCAAGTTACTTAACCTGTCTCTGCTTCAGTTTCTTACTCTGTAAATGGAGTAAAAATAACCTCATAGGTTGTTATGGGGATTGGAGGAGTTAATACTTGTAAAGTGTTCGGAACATGGCCAGTGTTGATTGCTCTAATTTTCATTTTCAAATGATTTCCCTAATTCTTGCACCAACTTACAAAAACAATTCTCAATTTTGACCTTTGTTAGAAGCTCATATTGCATTTACAGAATTGGTGGGATAAGATGTTTTGTAGTAATGCAGACATTCATTTATTTCCCCCAGAAATTTAATTTTATGTATCCTTATAAAAATTACGTAGGGAGATTTTTTTTTCAGTATTGATTATATTTTGAAAAAGTCCATTATTGATAGTAAGTTTAGTAGTTTTGGGGAAAGTAAATGGGATGAGTCCTAGAAGACTAGTTTCTTTGAATTTTATGTTAAGCTAAAGCACTGCTTTCAGTTTCTTCATATAGAAGAATGCTTAACATGTAGAAATTTGAGGTATTCTGTGTGAAAGAATTTGTGGAGAGTTTAGAGATATAGAAAGGCAAAACTTAACTTTTCTTATTCCAGAAATACAGATCTGCATTTTGAAGAGGAAAAAGATAGCAAATGGTACAAAGTGTTACAATGTATGAATTTTTATTTTTGAAAAAGTAAGTGGATTTTAATGATTGAATTTCTGTTAATTTTAGGTAAGGTTATGAACTTCTTAGTTCAGGTTGTTTTTTTTTTTAAGCTCATATATGACCAGTCAACATGTTTAAATTATGAGGCAGTTTAATGGACAGAAAAGTGCAATTGGTTTAGAGATGATCTATGCACTAGTATAATAGAGTGATTTATTTCCTTATTTTACTTTGTTGCACTATTTGGAGAAAATCTTGACTCATGCAGATAAGTAGTGGCAAATGGAAGTTGCCTGCTAAGGGCTCACCTTTCAGTCTCAGGATTTATTTCAGTTAAACTAATCCAGAACATGAAATAGTCCTATTAGGAAATTTTTGTTTCAAATTTGGATCACTAACAAAACTAATAATAAGTTGTATTTGTTAATTAGTAAGTACTCATGATCAGGTTTTTCTAAGTGTTTCAAACTTTGAATAGTTACAGTTCCATAAAATCCCATTAAGGGTGGAAATGCACACTGATAATATTTTATATTTTCCTATGGAAACTAGCCTGATGTATGCCATATACTTCTCTAAATGAGGAGTTTACAAAGTAAAATGATGTCACATTAACTTAATAAGATCTAAATTTTAAGGCATTTGAGATAAAAACAAAGTTGTAAAACATGAAGTGCTTTTGGTTCATTCCATTTGCTAATCAAAAATGCCTCCAAATTTTTATTTGTACGTAATCCAGATCTGTGATTAATTTTTTGTCCTCTTTTCTGTGATGGAATATCTTTCTCTGTGAAATGTATTTTGATCGCAAATCAATCAGTGTGATACATCCCATCGATAAATGAAAGGATAAGAACCATATTATCATTTCAATAGATGCAGAAAAAACATTTGACAAAGTACAACATCTATTCATGATAAAAACCCTCCACAAAGTAGGTTTATCAGGAACATACCTGAACATAATAAAAACCATCTATGAAAAACCACAGTTAACATCATCCTGAATGGGGAAAAATTGAGAGCTCCTCCCCTAAGGTCAAGAACAAGACAAGGAAGGATGTCTACTCTCACCACTTTTATTCAACATAGTACTGGAAGTCCTAGCCACAGCAATCACACAACAAAAAGAAATAAAAGGCATCCAAATTTGTAAAGAAGAAGTAAAACTTTCCCTATTTGCAGGTGACATGATACTATATATAGGAAACCTGACTCTACCAAAAAACTGCTAGAACTGATAAATGAATTCAGTAAAGTCACAGGATACAAAATCAATGTACAGAAATCTGTTGCATTTCTATACACCAATAAGGAAGCAGCAGAAAGTGAAATTAAGAAAACAATCCTATTTACAATTGCACCAGAAATAATAAGATACCTAGGAATGAACCTAACCAAAGAGATGAAAGACCTGTACTTTGAAAAGTATAAAACACTGATGAAAGAAATTGAAGACGACACAAAGAAATGGAAAGGTATTCCATGATCATAGATTAGAAGAATAAACATTTAAAAATGTCTCTACTACCTAAAGCAATCTACACATTTAATGCAGTCCCTATCCAAATACCAACAGCATTTTTCACAGAACTAGAACAAGCTGTTCTAAAATTTGTGTGGAACACAAAAGACCCTGAAGAGCCAAAGCAGTCTTGAAAAAGAAAAGCAAAGCTGGAGCCATCAATTCTGGACTTCAAGTTACATTACAAAGCTGTAGTAATCAAAACAGTATGGTACTGGTACAAAAATAGATACATATATCAGTGGAACAGAATAGAAAATCCAGAAATAACCTACAATTATATGGTCAATTAATCTTTGACAAAGCAGAAAAGAATATCCAGTGGGAAAAAAGTATCTTTAACAAATGGTGTTGGGAAAAGTGGACAGCAGTTTGTAAAAGAATGAAACTGGACCACTTTCTTACACCATACACAAAAATAAATTCAAAATGGATTAAAGACCTAAATGTGAGACCTGAAACCATAAAAATCCTAGGAGAGAACACAGGCAGTAACTTCTTTGACATCAGCCATAGCAACTTCTTTCTAGATAGGTCTCCCGAGGCAAGGGTAAACAAAAGCAAAAATGAACTATTGGGACTACATCAAAATAAAAAGTTTCTGCACAGCAAAAGAAGCAGTCAACAAAATTAAAAGGCAGCCTGCAGAATGGAGAAGATATTTGCAAATGATATATCTGATAAAGGATTAGTGTCCAAAATATATAAAGAACTTCTAAAACTCAACACCCAGAAACCAAATAATCCAATTAACCAATGGGCAGAATACATGAATAGACATTTTTCCAAAGAAGACATACAGATAGCCAGCAGTGACATGAAAAGATGCTCAACATCACTTATTATAAGGCAAATGCAAATCAAAACGATTATGAACTATTAACCTCACACCTGTCAGAATGGCTAAAATCATCAACACAAGAAACAACAGGTGTTGGTGAGGATGTGGAGAAAAAGGAACATTCATGCACTATTGGTGGGAATACAAACTTGGTGCAAGCACTCTGGAAAAGAGTTAAAAATAGAACTACCTTGGGGCGCCTGGGTGGCTCAGTTGGTTAAGCGACTGCCTTCGGCTCAGGTCATGATCCTGGAGTCCCGGGATCGAGTCCCATATCGGGCTCCTTGCTCAGCAGGGGGTCTGCTTCTCCCTCTGACCCTCCCCCCTCTCATGTGCTCTCTCTCTCTCATTCTCTCTCTCAAATAAATAAATAAAATCTTTAAAAAAAAAATAGAACTACCTTATGGTCCAGCATTTGCACTACTAGGTATTTACCCAAAGAATACAAAAATACTAGTTCAGAGGGCTACATGTACCTCTATGCTTATTGATTGATTGATTGATTGATTGAGAGAGCGGAGTCGGGGGCAGAGGGAGAGAGAGAAAATCCCAAGCAAGCTCCATACCCAGCGCGGAGCCTGACCCGGGGCTCGGTCTCATGAACCTGAGATCATGACCTGAGCTGAAATCATGGGTCAGATGTTTAGCTGACTGAGCCACACAGGCACCCCATGCACCCCTATGTTCACAGCAGCATTATTTACAGTAGCCAAGATATGGAAACACCCTGAGTGTCCACTGACTGATGAATGGATAAAGAAGATGTGGTATATATACATGTGCATGTGCACGCACACACACAGTAGAATATTATTCAGCCATAGAAAGGAGTGAAATCTTGCCATTTGCAATGACATGGATGGAGCTAGAGAGCATAATGCTAAGTGAAATAAGTCAGAGAAAGAAAAATACCGTGTGATTTAATTCATGTGGAATTTAAGAAACAAATGAGCAAAGGGAAAAAAAAGAGAGACAAAGCAAGAAAGACTCTTAATTATAGAGAACAAACTGAAGTTTACCAGAGGGGAGGTGGGCGAGGGATGGGTGAAATATGTGATGGGGATTAAGGAGTGCACTTGTGATGAGCACTGGGTGTTGTGTGGAAGTGTTGAGTCACTATATTGTACCTGAGACTGATATAACACAGTATGTTAACTAACTGGAATTAGAATAGAAACTTAAAACATATATTTTAAGTATGATAAATGTTTAGTTTTCTAATATATATGTAAAAAGTGGTGTCATGGCAAGGGCTTGAAGAAGGGCAAAGAAAGGTGTAATGATTCTTGATTTGGGTGAGAAGAGGACAAAGCTGCAGTTTTGTTTTCTAGGTAAACTGGTGAAGCAAGGTTTTAAAGATCTGAAAGTGTTCAGTTTGTGTTCGAAAGAGAAAGGGTAAATAAAATCTAATATGATGTGATTGAAATTAGGTAAATTGGGTTATCATTATGACTGCTCTGTGACTTGCTTAGTTGTAGGCTTTGATATCCAACTACTAGGTAGATTGACCTCAAGTAGGATTTTGGTCTTTCTAGATGGAGGAGAGGCCAAAACACTGGTCTGAGGAATCTAGATAGAGGTCCGTATATTTCTGTAGTCAGTCTGTCAGCATGAGGGATATGTGTAGTAAAAGGCAGTGTATAGACAAATAGATGGAGTGGGCCGGCTTGGTGTGGAAGTGGGATGGTGGTTGTTAGCAGGCACTAGGTAGACATTCAGACTGATGTCTTGTGGGAAAGGGGAGGAAATGCGGTTTGGCAGTAGGCCTTGAAGACCTAGCCACAAGGAAACGAACCAGACAGGGCTCAGATTTTTATGAGAGATATAAGGTAGGTATTTGTTCCCAGGCACAAAAATGAACTTGGTTATTGGAATTGTTTAGGATGAGCCAAGCAATAATACTGAAAGATGCTGAGCTCCAAAGGTATAGATCTTACATATTTTCTGTCTTGAGAGCATATTACTAGTCTGTATTGGTACCTGGATCTATAAGTGGTCCTGGATAACTGGGGTGGAATGAGATTCTCTGTCCAAATGCTTGAGAGGATATTCCCTGGTCACAGTCTGGAATTCCTTCTGTTTATTAGGTCCCAGGGATTTGATGTGTCTGCTTTTTCTTTTATTTTAGAAGATTTTATTCATTTATTTGACACAGAGAAACCCAACGAGAGAAGAAACACAAGCAGGGGGAGTGGGAGAGGGAGAAGCAGGTTTCCCGCTGAGTAGGAAGCCCGATGTGGGGCTCAGTCCCAGGATCCTGGGATCATGACCTGAGCCGAAGGCAGATGCTTAACCAGCTGAGCCACCCAGATGCCCCCCCTGTCTGCTTTTTCTTTGCTGTTCTTTTTCACCTGAGCTCCTCCTCTTTCAGACACATTGCAAAGCAGATTACAGTTTCAGCCTACCATTCTGTTTTAGAAACAAGCACACAATCCTTAACAAGTGTTTAGTCTTAACTACCAATATAATATTAAACAGGCAAGTAAGATATAAGAAAAAAAATTTTTTAAAGATTTTATTTGTTTATTTTGACAGACAGCGAGAGAGGGAACACAAACAAGGGGAGTGGGAGAGCGAGAAGCAGGCTTCCCAGTGAGCAGAGAGCCCGACGTGGGGCTCAATCCCAGGACCCTGGGATCATGACCTGAGCCGAAGGCAGACGCTTAACGACTGAGCTACCCAGGCGCCCCAAGATATAAGAAATTTGAAAGTATCAATAATTAGTGGTTTCTTGTTTTACTGAAGTGGAGTTAGGCTCTTTGTTAGAAAGACTTGGGTTTTTGTTTTTTGTTTTTGGAGAGTGTACCTGTCCTTTTCACTCCTACCAAACTCCTGCCTTTCCTCTAGTTGTCTTTTAGGTTCATGTTAGATGTTTAGACTAGTTCAGAGAGTCATTTATTACCATTAATTCCCTTCATAATCTTAGTAGGGCTTTTCTGACCCAAGACTGTGTTATAATACCAGTTGACCCTTGAACAACTCCGGGATTAGGGTGCTGAACACCACCCCCCCCCCGCCCCTGAAGTTGAAAATTCCAGTATAACTTTGATTCCCCCAAGACTGTGCTAATAGCCTACTTTTGGCCAGAAGCCTTACTGATAAAACGGTCAATTAACACATATTTTGTATGTTACATGTATTCTCTGAGAACTCAAATACATTTGCAGTATTATACTGTATTTATCAAAAAAATCTGTGTATAAATGGACCCGAGCAGTTCAAACGTATGTTCATGGGTCTAAGGTACTTTGATTTTTCAGTCAGAACTCTGGTTTTAGCTCCAAGTGAGGTAGACATTTTCCTTTTGGGGTCCTAAAAGTTTCCTCCTTTGGACTAAATTTAATATTGTTTCTTTTTTGTTTTATTTTGGTTTTTGTTTATTTCTGAAGGTGTCGGGTACCTGGATGTTCTATTCTCTCAGTGACTGTTTTCATTAAACTGAAAATGTATTTACTAGTTCGCATTTAAAGGAGCTTTTACTCTAAGAAGAAGCTCTGCTTTTTTAAAAAATTCAGTGTTCTAATTTGCTATGTAGCCTAAGATGCTGATCTGTTGCCAGATATGGCAATGTTATAGACTCTTTCCTAGAACCTATTTATACCATATCAGTCCTTTCCTGCCTCTAGGATACTTGCATTTTATAATCTTTGAAATTCTGTATCTGTTATTAAACTTCCCATCATGATCCCATTCTCTTTCCCAACTGATTTACAAAACAGAGATGACTAATATGGGATCCTAAATTCCAGCATCTGTTTTAGTGTCTTGTAGCTCATGTTCTTTTTTGATGATTCGTCGTTCACGTATTCCAAGAGAGTGACTGTGTGGCACCTAATCACTGGGAGTTTCTAGTAGAAAAATAACTTTAAGTATGGTAACAGTAACAAATAGTTACCACCAACATTAAGACAAAGGTTCTGTTGCAAGGTCTTATGGTCAAGGAAAGGAGCTTTATATGAATGATTAATCAAGGGGCGCCTGGGTGGCTTAGTGGGTTAAGCGGGTTAAGCGTCTGCTTTTGGCTCAAGTCATGATCTCAGGGTCCTGGGATCGAGCCCCGCAACAGGCTCCCTGCTCAGCGGGAAGCCTGCTTCTCCCTCTCCCACCCCCCTGCTTGTGTTCCTGCTCTCGCTGTGTCTCTCTTTGTCAAATAAATAAATAAATCATTATTATTTTTTTTTAAAGAAAGATTAATCAAGAGGTATTTGCCTTAATGTTAGGAATGTGGTTAATGCCATGCTAGCCACTAGGGGGATTAGGACAAATATGTTTTGGTGCATTAAGTAGTTGATAGCAGTTTTATGGGTTGGGCCTATTATTAGAATCACCTGGATTAAAAAAAATTCCTCAACCCCTGGAGATAGTAACATACATGTTCCTCTCTCTTCCTCCCTCCAGGGGTTGATGAGTGTCATGAATGTTTTGGGATGGCTTGTAGTGCTATGATATGAATATGACTTAACTTGATAGGAATAAAACTTAACATGTGAATCATTAGAAATCTGAACAAGAGAGGGAATGTAGCACAATAACAGGGTTATTTCATTGTCAGAAATGTTAAAATGTTATAGGAGAAGCATAAGGAAGATCATGATATAGATTCCTGTGTTGGAAGATAAATGGGATTTGTTCATCTGTCATTAGTTTGACCAGTGACATGGCATTTTTTTTTTTTTTGTATTCCTGGCACTGAGTCTTTAGAGTTAGGTACACCTTCATTTGCACTGATATTTTTAAGATTCTTTTACCTGAAATATTAAAACTGTCTTAACATTGTTATTATCTATCAGTGGCCTAGTACTGAGGCCAGAAATTTATGTAACATCTAGACTGACTTTAATAACTTTTTTTTTTTTTTTTTTTTTTAAAGATTTTATTTATTTGACAGAGAGAGAGACAGCGAGAGAGGGAACACAAGCAGGGGGAGTGGGAGAGGGAGAAGCAGGCTTCCAGCAGAGCAGGGAGCCCAATGCGGGGCTCGATCCCAGGACTCTGGGATCATGACCTGAGCCGAAGGCAGACGCTTACCGACTGAGCCACCCAGGCGCCCCGACTTTAATAACTTTAAGAGTGAAATTTCTAGAGCATTTATTTATCGTGATTATTATAAGTGCCAAATTGTTTGTTTTGGGCTTTAAGTATAGAAGTTAATACATTTGTTTGTTTGTTTTTTAAGATTGTATTATTTGATTTTATTCTATACCAGGTGGTGGGCACAAAGCAATCCTCCTTAATAAAGTTGATAATTAACTTCACTCAGAACACTTTTAATAAGGCACATAAAAAGTATTCATCTTATAAATTGTTCTGCAGTCCCAATATACAGTAGCTTGGAAAACAGTGTTTAGAAAACAAAAGCCAATGTAAACAGATTAAAACAACGATTACCGTACAGGTTTCCTATGGCTCTGATTTTATAGTTTTCTTACCGCATCATCCATGTCAGAAATCTGTTCCTTCAGCCGGCTCCATTGCTTGGTATTTAAAGAAATACCTTTTCTTTGAGGTTTCATTTCACCTTCTAGATCCATCCCGTATTCATTAATATGAACTAGAACTTTCCCTTTAAAGTCCCGAACACTGATGTACCTCATTTTCCCGATCTGAAACATGTTATTGTCTGTGCTGCTGCTGTGCTCAGAGGATGACCGGGCTCTTGAAGTATCACCAGTCTTGCTTCTTCACAGGTTTTTCTGGAGCAACTTGCTTTTTCCTCTTTAACTTTTTGTCAATCTCACTGTCAGAATCGCTGCCAGAAGAGTTTGAAGAAACAAGTTCCTTTGATTTAGGCCTTGCTCCACTCTCGCAGCAGAACTGCCTTCTGCTCGCTCACTTGCAACACGGAAGTTAATATATTTGTAAAATTGAGACCATCAGTCTTGGCTAAAGTAGAATATAATGTTTTAAGGAAATATTAAAGTTGATCTTTCAAATGTATACCCTCCTACATGCTTTTTATTTATTCTTTAGAGCAGAAACAACTAACTTTAAGTTATTTAGAGATGTGTTCTCCTTATATCAAAGTTTTTTGTTACTTAACTTAATTCCTACTCTGCTGCATCAGGTTGTACTCTGTTGAGTATTTTGTCTTGCTGTTTTGGAGTGTGTGTGCATAAATAAGATGAAGACTCCATTTTTCCTTATTAATTACACCATTCTTATCAAACACATTTTATAAAGCAGTTAAAAAATTTGCCTTAAATGATGAAAATAAATCTGTTGAGAGTGCAGAATTTCAAATGAATGTCAAATGAAGATGTAAAGGTGATATTTTAGACCCCAAGATAATCCGTTTCGCACAAATACTTCCCGACTTTCTCATATTCTTTATATTTTATAAAACCCAGTTGAACTTAGTTAGAACCTCATAGTGTAAAGCCTAAATAAAAACTCCTTTGTTATTCTCTTCATTTCATATGTAATGAATGACCTTATTTGCCCTGAGCTCATTGATGCCAGAGACTGTATTACTTACTTTGTTCTACTAAAAAAATTTAACCCCCTTAATAACTAGCAGAAAATTGTGAGCCTGCTATGTATCCACTAAATCTATGATTCAGTTATACTTTATTTTGGAATAACTGGGGAGAGGGATTCAGCCAGTCTAATGAATAATACAAAATTTAAGTATGTTGAAATATGTCCACCTAAACCAGGCTAACAAAATTCTGACTTACTGGAGCTATGTTTCACGTTGGTATGAGGTCTAACTTTCTTTTTAGAAATAAACTCTTTAGGGGTGCCTGGCTGGCTCTGTCAGATTGTGTGACTCTTGATCTCAGGGTTGTGAGTTCAAGCTCCACATTAAGTGTAGAAATTATTTAAAAATAAAATCTTAAAAAAAAAAGAAATAAATTCTTTAATCCTTTCTGTAAGACTCATTGAGGTTCTTAAATTCTTTTAAAAGAGAGTCAGTAACTTGGGATATTAAGCATCTTGTCAGGTGGGTTGCTGATGGCTTACTTCCGTCTGTATTGCATTGACGTTACATTCTCCTAGTAAATAAAGGGAAAATTATCTGTTTCACAAATCAGAGACATTTCTATATAAGTTCCCAATTTATCATGTTAAATTTAAGTGTAAAGGCTTAAGTTGCTTAAACATTTGTTTAAAATAAACAATGTTGAGTGAACTGTAAGATTATACCATCTTAAATGGGTATTGTGAAACAAGTATACATTATGTTCTTTGGAGCATAGTAACCTGATAAATTCCATATATAATTAAAAGTTTCCTAATAGATATGTTAAAAAATTAAAAGGAATAGGTGAAATTAATTTTAGTATTTTGGATGTGTTGGGTTAAAGAAAATAATTATTTCAACATATATTCAGTATAAGAAATTATTAATGAGATGTTTCCATTTTTTCCTGTCTTTGAAATCTGGTATGTATTTTGCATTTATTTAACATGTTGGTTTGGAGTAGCCATAATTCAAGTGCTTAGTAGTCATGTGGCATTTTTAGAATGTAAACCCTTAGGTTTGTTGTGAATCTAATGAGAATATATATGAAAATATTTTAAAGTTATGCAATTGTAAATTATTATAAAAGGAATTGTACTATTTTAGGGTTTGTTAATGATAAACCATTTTTGGTTTTATCTGATTAATTCTGTATTAGATATCTAATTATTGATAACTTATTATAGTTAAATATATTTTCTCATGGGAAAAAATGTTCAGTTTAGTAGATTGCATATAAGAGGCCTGACGTTTATTTCATTCTGTCTTCTAAATAAAATGTGGTTTTTGGCAATTGGCCTACTGGTATATTAGAGAATTTGAAGCTTTTGAACGACATTTGGATTGTTACCTGAAAGTATAATTTGGCTTTAGTAATTAGAGAGCTGTTCTTTCAGTTTATAATGCTTAACTTCAGAGATAAGTAAGATTTAAGAGTGGTATTTCACAAATAAATGAATGCTGTTGGTCAAGAGCACAAAAGAAAAACAAATAATTATTGGGCATGTAATGTGTTCTCAGAAATGACATAGGAATATATTTCAGGAGCCTGTCAGTTTTAAACATGTAAAATTTTGCATGGACCTTTGTGATGGAATTGTTTCGGGTAAAGGATCTGTATCTTTTATTGGATTTTCAGTGAGGTCTGAGTTCTGAAAAAAGTTCTCAAGGACTCTTAAATAGCTATTCTGTGAGTTCTTTCCCACCTTTTCTCATTTCTAGTTCTTTGTAATGAGTCATCTTCCACAGTAATTGCTTTTTCCCAGAATAATAATAATTCTGTCTTGTTAGTAAATACTTTGATTTAAATTAGACAGATATTTCTTGAGGTCTTGTGTATCAGCATGGACAGAAGCATTCAAAATAAAAAGGTGGACAAGTTCCTTGCCCTGGGTTGCTGATGAGTAGTGGGGAGATTGCAGTATATTGTAATTTATTGTAATGGGTGTTAACATTTGGTGAATATTATTAGGTACTCCTATTTAAGGCATAGTTTTGAGCACTTTACAGGCATTATTTAATTCTCACAACAAATCTCTGTATTTTTGGGTTCTGTTATTTTTCTCATTTTACAGATTAGGAAGGAAGCACAGAAGTAGTTTACTGAATACAGGCAACTGTGTATTCCAGTGCTTGTGCTACTCTTAACCATTATTAATGTGGAACCAATTCCTAACTCTTCCTCTGAGAGGTGTCATTAGGGTTACAGATAATAGGCATTCTTGATCCTTCTTACCCTGCCCTACTTTTTTTTTTTTTTTTAACCCATTCTTTCCACATTGTAACTTACTTTGTATTTTCCTTATTTACATGTTTATTGCTTGTCTTACCCTTTTAGAATATAAATGTAGAGTATAAACTCCAGGAGTGCAGAGCTTTGTTTTTTTTTTGTTTTTGTTTGTTTTTCCTTTCTACCTTAGAGGTACCTGGAACTAGTGGCTACCTTCCAGTAGCAGCCACTCAAATATTTGCTGGATGAGTATTAAGTATCATTATACTTGTGTTGAAAGAAGAATTTAAAATTCTAGGCAATGTGGTATCTTTTGTTTCAGTGCTACAAATAGCTGTAGTACATTTGATATATTAGGCACTGTGATGGGGCTTGGGACTACAAAGATAAGTAAAACAAAGTGCCCTGCTCTCAACCCTGGCCAGATAATGTTTTCTCTGGTAATTTGAATTTAACACCTTTTTGAGTGTAAGGATTTAGGTTATTTTTTAATGCACGTGTTTACTTTTGGTGTATGCTTGGAAACGTGGAGAAAATAAAACGATTGCATGATTCTGATTTTCTTATAGGTTCTTGCAGTTATATAACTTCATTACACTTTTAAGGTCTACTTAAAGAGTGAAATTGTCTTTTAAACCCAGTTTCCATTTTTTGGTAACCTTAAAATTTCTTTTTAATTGATATTTTGCTGATTATTAGCAGTTAGGGAATGCTTACAATGCTAGGTATTTTATTCAGTATTTAATTTCCACTGGAGCATTCTGGGGTAAAACATCATTGTTTCCATTTTTCAAAATTAGAAATTGAAGAGATTGTTACTCACCCAAGGTCAGAGAAAGGATGTGGAGAAGGCTGGATTAAAGTTCTATTGCTTTGATTTTAAAGCATGTCTCTTAATTATTTTTTTGTTTTGTTTTGTTTTGAAGATTTATTTGAGAGTGAGTGTGTGCGTGCGCGCGCGCTGGGAGGGGCAGAGGGAGAGAAGCAGACCTCCAGCTGAGTGCAGAGCCTGGTTTGGGGCTTTATCCCATGACCCTGAGATCATGACCTGAGCTGAAATCTAGAGTTGGACATTCAACCGACTGAAATGCGCAGGCACTCCCTCTTAATTATTTCTTAAAACGCTGGGGGGAAAAGTTGAGCTAAACAGAGCAAGTAATACTGATTGAAGTATCTGTCCTAATGTGGTTTAAGAATAAAGAAATGATAATTAAATCTTTATCAGCCTAAAATTGTGGATTGGTATTACACATTGTACGTGTATTTGGGTAATTATTTTCTCTTAAAAGATTTTTAACTAATTTTAACTGTGTGTTACACTTTGGTCTTTCACTTACGTATCCAGTAGACTATCATAAGACTTTTTTGGTGAATTTTATAAAATTTTATGACAAATGCATGGTATTTTATATGGCTTGAAACTTGCTTAAAACTAATTTCTTTAGTATTTTCTCAAAGTTAATGGAATAAAAATCTGAATGAGAAATATTTAGTTGAATTTTTCTAACTTGTTTGCTCTTCAGATAGATTTTGTTTATTTGTTGTTCTTAAGCTTTGTTACTTTGTAAGGAGCCATTAGTCACGCATGCATGGCAATTTGTTTTCAACTAATTATTAAGTATTTGGTCTTTGTGAGATTAAAATACTTTTGTTTTTTTAAATTTAGATTATTTTTATAGACATTTATCACTTACAGATCCGATTTAGTAATATTAAAAGGAATGTAATACTGTGTAAAAGTTTTCTTACACCACATATTCTCTTCTCTTTGAATACTCTGATAAAGTACCTAATATGCAAACTTTTGTGCTCTATTTGAAATACAACTGGGAGGAGTGGGTTTTGTGTATGATATCTTTAGAGTGATTTACTTACTTCTGTTGAAAAAAATGTAAGAAATGCTGTTTATCAGTTCTATTTTAACGAACATGAGGGAATTTTCTTAGTATTTTGACATTCCAGATAACTTTAGGGAACCTAAATAATGAAATGTCAATGGTTAATGATATTAAGCAATGCTCATCAATTTTGCATTTCTGCATTTATGTAAGGATAGTCCTGGAAAGAAGTTTCTGGTAAAGACTTTTGGTTCTGGTAAAAAATAAGTATTTAATCTTGGGAATAAAAAGTAAAAATACTTTTTATCTTTTCTTTTTTTAATGGAACCATTAATGTGTTTCTATTATATTATTGCTTTTTTGGAATAAAGCTTATACTTGTTTCTGAATTTACAGTGGAGTATGTTTTTATAGAGAGAAAAAGTAGAGGGGAGGGGCAGAGGGAGAGGGAGTCTTAAGCAGACTCTCTGCTGGGCGCAGAGCCCTAAGTGGGGCTCGATCCTGTGACCTCAAGATCTTGACCTGAGCCAAAACCAGGAGTTGGCACTTAACTGACTGCACCATCCAGGCGCCCCAATGGAGCATAGTTTTGTTAATTTTTGTATAACTTCTTGTAATTTGTCATTTGCTATAATAAAGGTTAAAGCTCAATGGCATAATATAACCAGTGGTATAATACAGAGTACATTTAATTTGACAGACCTAATTAGATATTGTGGTATCTACCTATGCTGTATTGATGAGAACCAAAGTAAATATTCCCTAGTGAATGTCCATTCAACTCAAACCTGTTTGGAATTTGTATAAATTGTTTATATTATTTTTTATGATGTGATTTTTCATTATCAGAAGAATACATGTTTATTGGGGCAGAATAGTTGGTGAACTTTATAATATTACTGTTGATATTTTATGCATAATTAAAAAAAAATTCTGGATTTTAAGAATTTTAAACTTGGTGTTCAGACTTTACTTTGTTTTTTAAAAAATCACTATTTTTTATTAATTGTTTTAAAAAAAATCACTATTAAAAATTTTTTTAAAATGTAGACTCCTTAAAAAATACTATCAGTAACCCCCCTGCGCGCCCCCCCCTCCCTACTGTGAGTCCAGGTTGCTAAGAAAATATGTATCTTTTTTTTTCCAAGTGAGAATTAAATTCCTAGAGTGGCTGTACTTCATTTTAAATACTACATTTTCTTTTGCTTATTTTCAGCCTTTGTTGTATTATTTTTCTTTTTGGTTCTTAGAAATGCTTTTAATTCTTTGGTTTGCTGCAAATATTTATTCCTAGTTTCCAGTTTGCTTGCTTTTAAATTTTGATTGTTCTGTTTGCTTAGAAGCTTCTCACCACAATCTTGATATTTACTTCCATTTCCTCCCCTCCCTCCTTTGCATTTCTCCTACCCTCTTCCTTTCGTGTGTGCGCGCGTGTGTTTTGTGTATGTGTATGTGTGAGAGGAGAGGTGTTTTTTGTTTGTGTGTGGGGTTTTTTTTTAAGCTTGATTTTTTGGTAATCTCTATACCCAGGGTGGGGCTGAAAACTACAGCCCTGAGATAAGAGTTGCACACTCTTCTGACTGAGGTAGCCAGGTGCCCTGAGAAGAGTTCTTTTTCACTCAACTAGAATTTACGGGATGAGATGAAAATAGGTATGTAGCATATTTCCCCTTATACAGAATTTTTCAACCTTAGCAGTTTTGGGCCAGAAATTAATTTGTGTGGAAGACTGTCCTGTGCATTGATGGATGCTTAGCAGCATCCCCGGCCCCCACCCACTAGATGTTGGTAGCGTTCCCTGAGCTGTAACAACCAAAAATGTCTCCAGACTTGGCCAAGTGTCGCCTGTGGGGCAAAATCATCCTGGTTGAGAACCATGCCCTAATATAAACTAGGTCTGAATGTACATGTTATAAATATAGTTATCCTGAGAAGAACTGAATTGCTAATTTGGCCCCAAAGCTTATGTTTTCTGGGGCAAAGCTTGAGGTTAAGACCTCATGTTAGGAGCTTTTTACTGGGACAAGAGGGATTGAGTTCACACAAAACACATTAATGCTCAAATTTATCGAATGCTACTTTGAATCTGTGGATCATGTGGTTTTTCTTAATTTTATCTGTTTATATGATAAATTAGATTTTCCAAGATTTCTTTCTTTATTATTATTTTTTCGAAGTAAGCTTTACACACAAGTGGAGCTTGAACTCATGACCCTGAGATCAGGAGTTGCATGCTCTACTGACTGAGACAGCCAGTTGCCCCAGATTTTCCAAGATTAAACTTCTATCCCCTGCTTATTGTGGTGGCTAATTATGCATTTCAATTTCCTTTATTGGCATTTTATTTAGAACCTTATGTGTTTGAGACAGTATATTTGTGGGTACAATTTTTGGTCTTAATATCACTTAAATTGTTTTTAAATAATGATTATTTTAAGATAGTGAAGTCTTTGTAGGCTTATTTTGTGTTTTATGGTACTTTTGAAAGAATTAACCTTTAAAACAAATCATCTGTTTTTGGGAACTGTTTTTGAGGCTATTTTTAGGCCACTTTCTGATTTTATTCCTGGATTATGGCTGTTGATTTTATTTTTAATCTCTTGAGTAATTCGTGTTTCTTTTTAAAATAGAAATTTATCCATTTAATTGAGATTTAGGGTTGGAAATTTATAGTCTAACCAAGAACCAGCCCAGTTTCATAGGTTGTCACATGACTCTGAGCCTCTGAGTCTGGCCCCAACTCTGCAGCATCCCATTTTAGAGTGTTGAATTGACATATCTTTGTGTGTTCTGTAATCTTTTGTGGCTCCAGTTTATTTTTCATTGCTCATCCTGATAGGCTTTTTTGAAGTATTTAATCTTTTGAGATGTTTGAGAAGTGGATTGCTGGGTGAGCTAACCATACAAGTGCTACTATTGTTTATTGGTTAGTTAAATAATCATAACTTAAGTCTTTGGGGTTAGGATGGCTGTATATATATTGGCAAAAATATCCCCCCAAATCTAGGATGAGTTTATTTATTTACTTTGTTTTTATTTTTTAAAAGATTTTTATTTATTTATTTGAGAGAGAGAGCCAGTGAGAGGAGCAGGCTCCCCGCTGAGCAGGGAGCCCGATGTGGGGCTTGATCCCAGGACCCTGGGATCATGACTTGAGCCGAAGGCAGACACTTAACCTACTGAGCCACCCAGGCGCCCTAGGATGAATTTATTTTGAAGTTTACTGACTTTAGGAAGATCTGGTTCATTTAGCTCTAATAGTTAATGAGAAGTTAGTGTTTTTGGTTGTAGTTTATCTGAAAAAAATTGAAAATATAATACTACTTGAACTATGTATAAAATAGCTTTTACAACAAACTAATTTTTAAGGAATAAATAAATTTTACTTAGACATGAACTGTTGAAAGTTGGACTTTCGAGTAGAGATTTTGTTAAAGTGGATAAAATATTTGAAAGTCAACTCAGTATAATTCTCCTGCAAGAAGGCACAAATAATTTAGAGTAATTCAACATAATTTAAGGAGGAGTTCGTTGTATTGCTGACATATTTTTTTGCCACACTTCATGACTCACTATAATATTTTGAAAAACATTGTATATGTTTATATATACATATGTATAGTTTATATGTATGTACATATTATATATGAATATCATTAAAGAAATTTAACAATTCTCATATCCAGATATAGGTGTTATAATTAAGTAGATGGCTAAGATCAGATAACACTATTGAGAAGTAGACAAGAACTTGAAAAACAGTACATTTGTAAGTCAGGAACATTTCTTGTTCCATATGATGTGTACTGTAGAACTTGTGGTTTCTAAGACAGTGAAGTGTTGTTGGAAGATTGGGATTCACTTTTTTGTATTGAGTTTAGTCTTGGTAACTAAATTATAAGAAAATTCTATCAGAGTAGGGCGGATGGGATTTAAGGCTTTTTAATGATTCCTTCAGGGTTGAAACATATCCCATTGATTCTAACTAGCTCTACTTCTAGGTGAAAGGTTTTGATGTATACTGTGGGGCATAACATCAGATACCCTCCTGTATCACCTTGGAATGAACCCTAGCTGGAAAAGAACGACATTATAATAAGGAACACTTGCATAATTGGGGTTCTGCCACACTAACGTTCTGTAAATACAGCACATTATGAATTACCAACATTAGTATCATCTTTAATTGTAAAACTGTTCATTTTAGGAAGTTTAGAAAACACAGAATAAAGAAAGAGGAAAAAAAGACCTGTACATTTCTACGGAGTGAACAGTTATTTTGATGTATTTCAGGTCTTAAAAAAGAAATATATTTTACGGATTTGGTTTCTACTTTATACTTAGTTTGGTCTCTTGCCTTAATCATTTGAAATTTCATTATACATGTTTTCCTAAATTATATCATTTTTTTGATGGTTTCCTTTGCTGTGCAAAAGCTTTTTATTTTGGTGTAGTCCACATAATTTGTTTTTTTTATTCATTTCCCTTACCTGAGGGGACATATCCATAAATATGTTGTCAAGGCCAATGTCAGAGACTACTGCCTTTTTTGTTGTTGTTGTTGAGGAATATTATGGTTTCAGGTCTCACATATAGGTGTTTAAATCATTTTGAGTTATTTTTCTACTTGGTGTAAGAAAGTGTTCCAGTTTTATTCTTTTGCATGCAGCAGTCCAGTTTTCCCAACACCATTTATTGAAGAGACTGTCTTTTACACATTGTACATTCATCATATAAGTGTGGCTTATTTCTGGGTTCTCAATCGTGTTTCATTGATCTAAGTGTCTGTTTTTGTGTGAACAACACTGTTTGGATTATTATGACTTTGTAGTATATCTTGAAATCTGGGATTGTCATACCTCCAGCTTTGCTGTTCTTTGTCAAGATTGTTTTGGCCATTCAGTGTCTTGTGGTTTCGTACACGTGCTGGGATTATTTGTTCTAGTTCTGTGAAAAACACTTTTGGTATTTTGATAGGGATTGCATTGAATTTGTAGGGTGCTTTGAGGAGTATGGACATTTTAACAATATTAATTATTTTACTCTGTGAGCATGGTATAACTTCCCATTTGTGTCGTCTTCATTTTCTTTCTTCAGTGTCTTATAATTATCACAGTATAGGTTTTTTACCTCCTTGGTTAAGTTTATTCTTAGCTATTTTATTCTTTTTGGTGTAATTATAAATGGGATTGTTTTCTTAACTTCTCTTTCTGCTATTTTGTTATTAGTGTGTAGAAATATAACCAATTTATGGGTATTCATTTTGTATTCTGCAATTTTACTGAATTCATTTATTCTAAAGTTTTCTGGTGGAGTCTTTAGGCTTTTCTAAATACAGGGTCATGTCATTTGGAAATAGTGACAATTTTACTTCTTTCTTACCAATTTGGATACCTTTTATTACTTTTCTTGTCTGATTCCTATGGCTAGCATTTCTAGTACTGTTTTGAATAAAAATTTCAAGAGTAGGCTTCCTTGTCTTGTTCCTAATTTTTTTTTTTTTTGGTTCCTAATCTTAAAGGAAAATCAGTTTTTCACCATTGAGTATGACATTAGCTATGGCCTTTATTATGTTGAGGTGTGTTTCCTCTAAATCCACTTTGTTAAAGAGTTTTTATCATGAATGGATGTTGAATTTTAGCAAATGCTTTTTCTGCATCTATTGAGATGATCATATGGATTTTTTTCTTTATTTTGTTAATATGATATATCATGTTGATTGATTTCTGAATACTGAACCATGCTTGCATCTCTGAAACAAATCCTATTTGATAGTGGTGAATGATTCTTGTATTGTTGGATGCAGTTTGCTAATATTTTGTTGAGGATATCTGCATCTGTGTTCATCAGAGATAATTGGTCTGTAGTTTTCTTTTTTTTGTAGTGTTAGTGGTTCAAGTATTAGAGTAATGCTGGCCTTGTAGAGTGAAATTTGGAATCTTTTCTTCCTCTATTTTTTGGAATAATTTGACAAGAATAGGTATTAACTCTTTAAATATTTGGTAGAATTCAACTGTGAAGGCATCTGGTCCTGGACTTTTGTTTGTCTAATTTCATTACTGGTCATCAGTCTGTTCAGATTTTCTATTTCCTTCTGATTCAGTTTTGGAAGATTTATGTTTCTAGAAATTTATCCATATCTTCTAGGTTAGCCAATTTGTTGGCATATAATTTTCCATAGTAGTATCTTAATAATCCTTTGTTTTTCTGTGGTCTTAGTTGTTACTTCTTTCATTTCTGATTTTATTTATTTAAGTTCTCTCTTTTTTTCTTGATGAGTCTAGATAAAGGTTTATCAATTTCATTTATCTTTCCAAAAAGCAGTTCTTGGTTTTATTAATCTTTTTTATTTTTTAAAAATCTCTATATCATTTATTTCTGCTCTGATTTTTATTATTTTCTTTCTCCTTTTAACTTTGAGCTTTGTTTGTATTTTTTCTAGTTTCTTTAGATATAAGGTTAGATTATTTATTTGAGATTTTACTTCTTTCTTTTTTTAAAGATTTTATTTATTTGACAGAGAGAAAGCAAGAGAGGGAACACAAGCAGGGGGAGTCGGAGAGGGAGAAGGAGGCTCTCCGCTGAGCAGGGAGCCCGATACAGGGCTTGATCCCAGGACCCTGGGATCATGACCTGAGCCGAAGGCAGATGCTTAACCACTGAGCCACCCAGGCGCCCCAGAGATTTTTCTTATTTCTTAAGGTTGATCTGTTATCTTTGTAAACTTTCCTCTTAGAAGTCTAAGTTGGTAGTTTTTTTCTTTCAATACTTCAAATAGTTTACTCCCCTCTCTTGAGTGTTTCTGAAGAGAGGTTTGCTATAATTCTTACCCTTGTTCTTCTATACGTAAGGTGCTTTTTTTCTTATGGCTTCAAGAATTTCTATGTTTGGTTTTCTGCAGTTTGAAAAGGGTGTGCTTAGGTGTAGACTTTTCTCACATTTTCCTGTTTTGTATTTCCTGAGTTTCCCAGGTGTGTGGTTTGGTGTATGATACTGATTTTGGAAAATTCTCCATTATCTTCCTTTTCTAGCATTCCAGTTACTCATATATTCTATCTATTAAAATTGTTACACAGTTCTTAGATGTTCTGTTTTTTGTGTTGTTTTTTTTTTTTTTTCTCTTTACATTTCAATTTGGGAAGTTTCTATTGACCTATTTTCAAGTTTCCTGATTCTGTCTTTGGTGGTGTTTAGTCTGGTGATGAGCCCACCAATGGCATCCTTTATCTTACTTGTTTTATTTTCCCAGCTTTTATTTATATTTTGTGCTTTAAAAACTTGGAGATTTAAGTTTTTGCTTAGATTTTAGAGTAAAAGTAATATCTGTAGTGAGGGAATGCTTAGAGTGGGCAATTCCCCTCATCATATCTCTAAGAGAAATGAAGAGAAGGGTAAGGATTATACCTCAGTTTTATTTTAGGAAATACTCTTTTTCATAGGCTGTAACTACGGTCTGTAACAATATGAATGAAGAGCATTGTAAAAAGGAAAAATATACCTATATGTGCAACAAGAAAATTCAAATCATAATTCTTACCACTCTCATAATTATCTCACTCATAACTTGAAAGTGACACAGTAAATCAATGATGAGACAAAGGTTACAATGTACTGTGACCATGGTATAGTACAGAGCTATGTTTAGTCTATATATTTTTTTCATTTACATTTGCTGGAAATAAAATTGGCCCTTTAGTTATACTGATGAAGTTTGTTTCAAAATTTTTACGTGTTTCGGGGCGCCTGGGTGGCTCAGTCGTTAAGCGTCTGCCTTCGGCTCAGGTCATGATCTTAGGGTCCTGAGATCGAGCCCCGCATCGGGCTCCCTGCTCTGCGGGAAGCCTGCTTCTCCCTCTCCCCCTGCTTGTGTTCCCTCTCTTGCTGTGTCTCTCTGTCAAATAAATAAATTAATTAAAAAAAAATTTTTTTTTTTTTTACGTGTTTCAAAACAGTGTACAAAATTGTGCTTATCCAGTAGTGGTGTAGGCTTTTTTCTTTGTCACTTCTATTGCTGAGAATACTGTGCATGTTGTAAGCACTGTTCTGCTTTTCTTAAGCTTTCTTTAGCTTTTGCTGCTCTGATTTTTCCCTATAATTCTTTGTGTTCCAATTTCTTCTTTTACTCTTTTTTGTCTTTCATCTTTGGGTGAGCTAGTAAGATTGTTGGAAAGCTTGCCGTTTTTATGTCCATTAGGGTTTTCAGTGTGTTGTACACCAGTGCTATGAGTGGTCTAATTCCAGTGTTCATTGGAGATTTTTTACAAACTGCCAAATGTAATTGTCAGGATTTTATTAATATTCTCCTCAAACTAAGAATATATTCATTATTCCAGAAGTGTGCAGTACCCTTTCTCCAACCTAAAATTGAGAACTGGACACACATCTGGATATCTGCTTAAAAAGGGGCTCTTTAGTTCTTTGGAATTGTGTTGGTTCAGTGACATCTAAGATTTCTCAGTTTCTTCTGAAAGCATCACCTCTTTCTGACTGCATGTTTTTGGCCAAAATTTTAGCAGTCCTGTGATCTCTGGTTATGTTAATGTTGTATCTTTCCCTAGAAACTATACAACACAGTAGGCTAGCTGAGCATGGGACAAAGCTAATCCTTTTGCAGTAAGTGTACGATAAAAGCCTTCATTAGAAATTATTTATGTTCTGCTTTCAGTGGTATGGCATAAAGCCATTGATAAAACTTACTAATATTTCAAAGAGTTCAGCAACCCCATGGAAATGTGGTTTCATATATAAAACTGAGGAAAGTGTTGTTAATTTGTTTTCTGATAAATGCTCTTTTTTTTTTTTTTTTAAAGATTTTATTTATTTATTTGAGAGAGAGAGTGAGAGAGAGAAAGAGCACAAGAGGGGGGAGCGGGAGAGGGAGAAGCAGACTCCCCGCCGAGCAGGGAGCCGGATGCGGGACTCGATCCCGGGACTCCAGGATCATGACCCGAGCCGAAGGCAGTCGCTTAACCAACTGAGCCACCCAGGCGCCCCTGATAAATGCTCTTAATCCAAGAAATTTCCTATAAATTCAGTGCAGAACAGTTTTCAGGTATTCCTGTTCTCTGAGATATCTTCACTGTTGAAAAGGTCAGGAACTGTTTTACAAATTTCTGGTCCATACATTACTTTGCAATGCTCTCCAAACCAAAACTCCAAAAATCTTAAGAACTCTGACACCAATTGTATGTGAAGCCAAGAGGCCTCAAGTTCATCCTTTTCTGGATCAAAATCTAGATTATGACTTGGAGGAAGAGTATGGAAGATGCCAGCACTGATCATTTTTACTTTATCACAATACACTGATTAGACAAATTACCCCACAATTAGTTGAAACATACTCAATCAGTTCATTCAGTGTTGTTCTTTTAATTTTGTTGGTCTTCAAGTCTGAAACTGAGTCCATGAAATGAAGTATACAACACTGATGCAACTAACTTCTGACAGAAAAGCTCTTGTTCATTTGAAGTGTCATCTTTGAGCAGGGACAAGGATTGCCCCTTTGCCTGTTGCCCCTGCTGCGGAACTGTCAGGAGCCTTGGGAGCATTTCTGCCTGTGTGCTGTGCATACTGATTTCTGGGTAAAGCTGACCGTTTTCTCTGAGGTCCAGATGGTGGTGCTGGCAGCTTCCATTAGTGGTGATTACCAGGACACCTCCACGGCCCTGGTGCTTAGGAGGGCTGCTTGCACAGAATGGGCAATGGCAGAGGGAGGAGATGGGGGTAGGTGCAGAGAGCTTGTACCCCTTTGCCCAGTCACTTCCCCCTTCTGCACAGTTCCCTCCTCCTGGGCACCGGGGACCTTCTTGTTACCTGTCAACCCCTCAGGGCCGGATCTCAGTGCTGGAAGTTCCTGGTCCCTGCTCCACACAGAACTCCAGGGGCTGGGGGAGGAGAGGGTTGATAAAGTTGTTGATTCTGGGTGTAAAGGTCTGGTGGAAGGGAGCCTGAATTTTAGAAAACTGAGGCAAGGGCTCAGGGCTGTGGATGCTGAGCGTGCCACTTGTCCCTTCAGTTTAGGTCACCAACCAGCTGGCCAGCATCTCAGTGGCTGCTGCCATGCATCCTACCTTGCCTGAAACCTTATTCTGAGGTGCTACCATTGTGGATCCCCTCTGAGACACCACCTTTGCTGTGGTGCTCACTTTTCCCTTTCAGCACGCACCCCTCATTACCTGGGGCAGTAATCTGCCACCCTGGCATCCTTTATTTCCATTAGTATTTTTGATTTCTTTCATTTCCTTTTGATTTTAGAGTTTCCATCTGCTTACCTTACCCATCTGTTCTTGCTTGTTGTATTTTTGTTTTTCCCCATTATCACCCTTAACATATTAATCATAGTTACTTTAAATTCCCTGTCTGATTCCAAAATATGTATTATATTTGAGTCTGTCTCTGATGCTTGCTTTGTGTTTTTTCTTGCCTTTTAAAAGCATGATGTATAATTTTTGTTGAAAGTTGGACATTATTAGGGAATAGGAGCTGAGATAAACAGATATTGAGTGTGAGATTTTATATTAGTCTGTCCAAGAGTTGTATTTAATATTTGCTCTAGGTATAGGTGCCAGAGGCTTCACATTTCTTTAGAGTCCTTTTTTTGTCTTCCTGGCTGTCTGGGTTTTCCTAAGAACTTGAGTTTTCCTAAGAACTACTCCTCAGATGGAATCCTGAGACTGTGGTTCCCAGAAGTTTCCTACTGTGATGCTCTTCCATGTTCAGCCTGTAGTAGTTAATCAAAAATACCATTTAGGTGTTTGCAGTGGATTAACTTTCTGCCCCCAAAATGGTAAGTCCAAGTTCTAAGCCTTGGTATAGATATGAATGTGATGTTATTTGGAAATGAGGTCTTTGCAGATGTAACTAAGGATCTTAAGATAATACTGTCCTGGATTTAGGACTGACCAGAAATCCAGTGAGCAGTGTTCTTATTAAGAGTAAGGGGAGGGAGATTTGAGACACACAGAAGGGCAAGGTCATGTGCAGATGGAGGCAGAGGTTGGAATTATGCAAGCTAAGGAATGCCAGAGATTTCTGGCAGCCTCCAGAAGCGAAGGCAGAGTGTGAAGCAATTCTTTCTCAGAGTCTTCAGAAAGATCCAACCCTGCTGGTACTTTGACTTTGTACTCTGGTTTCCAGAGCTATAAAGAATAAAGTTTTATTGTTTTAAGTCACCTAGTTTGTGATTGTTATGACAGCCCTGGGAAATTAATATAATGTTCTTTTCAGTTTATGGTTCTTCTTGTTTGTATTTGAGGTGATCTAGTACTTCTTGGCTTTGACTTCCTGGGTATGTCCATCTCTCCATATCTTGAGCTGGCAGTTTGCCTTGTGTCTTCATTTCTCTGATGGGTCCAGGGAAAGTCAGTGACTTTCAGTTTGTTTAGCTTTTTTCTTGTTGTAGGGGTGGGAGTGACAGCTTCTAAGTTTTTCATGTGTTGGAGCTGAAACTGCAAGTCCAGTATTTTTTGTTTGGCATTTTATACTCTTACTATGTTAGTGATTACCACATGTATTATTAGCTTCTAAAAATCTAAAGTTAGTTAAAAAACAGTCTATTCCTCATTCCTCTTTGCCCCCAAATACCTCCTAGAAATTTTTGTCTCCTTCTTAGTCTAGACTGTTCCTTAGATTTGTTGCACAGTTACCATCTTAGCACTTTTCTTTCTTTCTTTTTTTTTTTTTTTAAAGATTTTATTTATTTTTTTGACAGAGAGAGACACAGTGAGAGAGGGAACACAAGCAGGGGGAGTGGGAGAAGCAGACTCCCTGCTGAGCAGGGAGCCTGATGTGGGGCTCGATTCCAGGACCCTGGGATCATGACCTGAGCCAAAGGCAGACGCTTAACGACTGAGCCACCCAGGCACCCTTAGCACTTTTCTTACTCTCTGGGATTGGCTCCACTATTTCTTGGATTTCATGTCTTCCTTTCTTTTGTTTCATATTTTTTATTTTACTGGGTAGCATGTAAGGTCATATGTAGGGTTAATTTCCTTTTCCTTGCCTGTGTGAAAATGTTACACCCTATACTTGCCTGCGGATTGGCTGAGTGTGGAATTCATTTTCCTTTAATACTTAAGTGACCTTGCCTTTTTATTTCTGTAGAATCTGGTGTCCTCAATGAGAAGTCTTCTGATGATTCTCATTCTTTTGTAGATGAACTCTGTTTCTTTTCAGAGAGCTTTCAGGGTTATATTTATCTTTGTTATGAAATTTCATCTAGATGTGAGTACTTACTTTTTTGTTATTGTACTGGATTTTCATAGACCTCTTTATATTTGAAGATTTGTTCATTTAGCTTTGGAGTATTTCCTTGTGTTATTTCATTGTCAATTCTCTTTTTTTTTTTCCCAGAACTGTTAATTGGATGTTGAATTGTCTGGATTGGTCATCTGTCTTTTATATTTTCTTTATATCTTTTTGCTTTACCTTTTCTGGAAAACTTTCTTGGATTTGTCTCCACCTCTCCAAAAGAGAAAAAAAGTTAATGAAACATGCTGATAGATACAGATTTCTTTTTTTTTTTTTTTAAGATTTTATTTATTTATTTATTTGACAGAGAGAGCGAGAACAGGCCGGGGGAGCAGCAGAGGGAGGGGAAGAAGCATGGCCCCCCACTGAGCAGGGAGTCGGATGCGGGGCTCGATCCCAGGACCCTGGGTTCATGACCTGAGCCAAGCGCAGATGTTTAACTGACTGGGCCACCCAGGAGCCCAGGAAGATACAGATTTCTCAACCCTTTTTATTTTCTTAGTTTTTTTTTTTTTTTATAGCAGTCTGTTCTGATTTTATGAACTTCGTTATATCTCTTGAGGATAAAAATTTGTACATGTTCACAATTTTTATTTTGAAATGGTAAATTGTAGAAATAAATACAGTACAAAGACATTTTTCCTGACTAATAGTCTTTCTCCTGAATATTTTAGTGTGTATTTTCTGCAAGCCAGGATCTTCTACTTAATCACAATCCAACCATAGAATTAAAAAATTAACATTTATTTATACATGCATGGATGCATGATTTCTTACTTTATTCAATGGGATATATTCTGTTACTGTCATTGTTTATTTTGATGCTCAAATTGTTGTGATTTGGCCAATGGGAGCCTTTTTGATATCACACTTCTCTCTGTCCTTTGGCATCACCTTATCTTTTTTTTTTAACTTCCTTGCTTTGTGACATAATATTGTGTCCCAGGCTTATCTTGTACTTTTCCTGCCTTAGTGGTAGAAGTGCCTGTCTTCCCAAGGATTCCTAGTTCCTTTTAGTAGAAAGTGGTGTTTTTAAGATCTCAGCATTAGGTTTGCTCATTGCTATTGAACTGTTGCTGGTTTCAGGCCCTTTCAGTGGACAGAGCTGGTGTGTGTGTGTGTTTTATGTGTGTGTATATTTATGTATTGAAAACTGTAAGTTCATGGTGATACTTCTCATTTAGTATCACATTATTGAATCTAGCTTTTTCTCCTTTATGTTTGCAACTCCCTTCTCTGACACAGAGAAGCTTGGCTTCTATTACCTTTAATATATTTACTTACCTGATCAATCCTCTGGATGTAGCTAGTCTTCCATCTCTGTTGTCACTCTTCACCCTCACGCAAACACCCTACTCTCCTTGGACTATTAGTCCTCATTTTAGATCACCTTTACCCTTCCATAACTCTGCATGGAAATCTCCCACCCACCCCCAATACCATTTGACCTTTGATATCCCTTACCAAGCTACCCCTCAGCTTGGATGCCCTCTCCACTGTGCTTGGGGTCTGAAACACCATGTCAGGGTGCCTGTACCTGGATGCCTTCCTTACCTTGTGTTAGAGTGCTGATAAGCTGTACTAGGGAGGCCCCCGTATGTGGATGCTCTCCTTACTGTACTCTGGCTCTGATAGCTTGACTCCTGCTTCTACCCCCACCCCAATTTTGGATACCTCTTTTACTCTTCTTGGTCTTTAACTTCTCATATTGGACTCCTCCTCCCCCCCCCCCCCCCCCCTTTTTCCCCACTATGCTCTTCTACCCCTAAATGGCTTTAGGACTCCATTGTTTTGGAGGGTAGAAGGGGGAAGGTGGATGTATGTTTCATCCAGGAGTAATTTTTCATTTTATTATGGTTTTTCATGATTAACTATAGTCTATTCATATTTATGAATAAATAATAAGCTTGGGGACACTATTTATGTAGGTAGAATTTAAGTGTTTTATTTTACAGTTATTAGGCAGGGAGCTGCTCATTGCTGTGGAGACCTCTAAATTCTGGAAATCAGTAGTCATTTCTATAAGAAACCAGCGCTCATCCATAGGAGCTATACTAGTTTCCCCAAAGTGTGTGTGTGTGTGTGTGTGTGTGTGTTGGGGGAGGGGCAGAGGTGGAGGGTGGGGATTAACCCTTTAGTTTTTGGCCTTCAGAGAAAAATGCCTGCCTATTTAGCATTATTGTCTTAGAACTATTGTGGTTGATAGTGAGTGGTAGCTCTTCCATGTAGAGGTAATTCCCATTTTCAGTTTTGCATTTCCCATAAGCCCTCCTTTTCTGAATTTCTAGCTTTTATGGGATTCTGCAGAGCAATTTGGTATCTGTTATAGTTTCCTGAAATTCTCTGGGCTTTATTCTTGGTTATTAGTTATGGATCCATTTTCATAAATTTGAAAAATTTCTTTTTGGCTTTCTTCTCCAGTTGGGATTTTCAGCTGCAAGTAGAAATCCTGTCTAAAATTTACTTAAAAGTTAAGAAAAAACTGGGGCCCTTGGGTGGTGCAGTCGGTTAAGTGTCTGACTTGGTTTCACTCAGGTCGTGATCTCAGGGTTGTGAGATCGAGCCCCAAGTTGGACTCTGTGCCCAGTGTGGAGTCTGCTTCACATTCTCTCTCCCCTTCTCTCTGACCCTCCCGCTCATGTATGCTTTCTATCTCTAAAATAAATCTTTAAAAAAAGGTTAAAGGGCGCCTGGGTGGCTCAGTTGGTTAAGCGACTGCCTTGGGCTCAGGTCATGATCCTGGAGTCCCAGGATCGAGTCCCGCATCGGGCTCCCTGCTCGGCAGGGAGTCTGCTTCTCCCTCTGACCCTCCCCCCTCTCATGCTCTCTGTCTCTCATTCTCCCTCTCTCTCAAATAAATAAATAAAATCTTTAAAAAAAAAATTAAAAAAAAATAAAAAAAGGTTAAGAAAAAACTACTTCTGTAATAAGAAAACTAGTGGTATTGTTGGTTAATATGCAGTTTGATGAGTCTAGCAAAGATCTAGGTCATTTTCCTCTTTCTTCTTTTCCGTCATAATCTTTTTCTTGTCTTAAGAAGGGATTAAGACAATCTCTTAGTCTTTTTCTTGTCTTAAATAGTTATAGCAGTTTTGGGCATTACATTCTCACTGAGGAATATCTAAAGTCTGCAAGAAGACATTTTTTTCCTTGTGTTTTGTTTTTAAGGTTGGATAAAACTTTCCGCGAACCCTTGCTCATATCTTATGGGTAGAATCCATCTATCACATGTGTATTTGAAAACCAGTGTGTGCATGCATATATGTTTGTGTGTGTGAAATTACTATAAATAAATTGTCTTTAGTAAATAAATTATCTTTAGACCATTGCCTCCTTGACCAGCAGCATTAGATATCCAGGGCCTTTTCAGAGTACACATTTAAGCAAGATTCAACAAGATGACTTCTGCAAGTCAATAAGATGACTTGATTGTACATTAGTATTTGAAAAGCCCTGGTCTGGACTAGAAAAGATTTAACCCTCTGGGAATGAGGGAAGCCGCATTTGTAAAAGTACAAGATCTCAAAATACCTGAACAAAATCGGGGTTCAATAAGAAAGGAAGAAGGATGTCGGGAGTCAGTGTACTCCCACTTTACTCTTTAACCACCAAACATTCCCTTTGTAGTAAAGGCTGTTGGTTTGGCAACCAACAATGTCTGCCCATAATCCTTATCCCTTCTTTTGGTTGTAACTGTGTGTGTGTTTGTGTGTGTGTATGTGTGTATTCTTTTTAAAAAATCATTCTTATAGGAGGAAGAAAGGATGAATGGAGGTATGGCTAGTCTGCCATCTTAAATAGGAAATCTGTTATTGCTTTCCTGTATTGAGCCCTGTAAAATATTAATAGTATGCAAATATGATGTCCTATAATCTAAAATTCTGTACTTAAAGGTGGTAAAATAGATCCTTAACTAATCTTCAGGGTGTATTCATTTTCTGTTATGTAGTAACAAAAAACAACACACATTTTATTATCTCACAGATTTTGTGATTCAGTAAGTCTGGATGTGACTAACTGGGTACTATGCAAGGCTGCAATGAAGGTGTTAGCCAGGTCTGGGCTCTCAGCTGGGGAAGGATCTGCTTCCAAGCTTACATGGCGGTTGGCATCATTTAGTTCTCTGTGGGCTGTTGGACTGATGCCCTCAGGTTTTGCTGTCAGCCAGAGACCTTCATCAGTTTCTTGGTAGGCCAGCTCATAGCAAAGCAGCTTGCATCTTGAAAGCCAGCAAGTGTGAGAGTTTCCTAGCAAGATGGACATTGTAATCTTATGTAGTCCTATAAAGTCTATCATCTTTGTCATTTTCTGTTGGTCAGAAGTCAGTCATAAGTCATGCCCCCTGTCAAGGAGAGGGAATTGCACAAAGCCATGAATATCAAGAGATGGGGATCATAGGGACCACTATAGAGCTTATCTGTCACTAATAATACATACATCTGACCATAAGAACAAGTTATGACATGAATTATATATTGTATTGAGGCTTCTACTTAAAATTTGTACTGTGTTTCATACTAAGGCAATCAAGAAATTTACAAATGTAGCCAAATATTTAAAATCATTGAAGTAAGTCTGGATAATGTCTTTGTAATATTATTGTTGTTAAACAGGCTCCTTAGTTTTAAGTTTATTAAAATGGTTAATAGTATTTCATGAATTAAGTTTTAGACCTTTCTTTTTCTTTTTTTTAGTTGACTATATTGTGGAGTATGACTACGATGCTGTACATGATGATGAATTAACTATTCGAGTTGGTGAAATCATCAGGAATGTGAAAAAACTGCAGGAGGAAGGATGGCTAGAAGGAGAACTAAATGGGAGAAGAGGAATGTTTCCTGATAATTTTGTTAAGGTTAGTACTCTCACTTAAATTTCTAGCTTTAGCTTCATAGGATTTAACCTTTAACTTTAAGAAATACATGTATTTTAAAAACTAAATTGTTCATGGTGTATTTTTTACTCTACATTTGCTTGGTGTCCTGGTGGATAATAACACTGTGTGTATGGTGTGTACATGTGTGTTTATATATGTATGTATGTATCTACCTGTCTTTTAAAAAAAATAAATGGTACTTTGCATTTGGGTAGAACTCTTTTACTTACAAAGTAGTTTTGCTGTGTACATTCTCATTTGAGCCTACTGTCTTGTAAGTAGGGCAGATGATAACCCCATTTTAAATATGGTGACATATAGATGAGATGGTTTACCCAATGTTGACTAGCTAAGAAGATCTAGAATTTGAACTGAAATCCAGGATAGTTGACTCAAGTCTAATTGTATATTGTTACTTTTGTAGTCCCTTTGCAAATATCAGATTCCTCTGTTAAGTTTCAGCATTGCAGCAGGTATTTATCAAAGTAACAGTTTACTCTTTAACCACCAAACATTCCCTTTTTAGTAAATATTCTAGTTGCCTCTGCCAGAAAACAATCAAGATTCTTAAATCATTTGCAAACAAAGTTCTCAGTAGTTCAGAGAAGGAAAAAAATAGAGTATCTGTATATTTATACTTCACTTATAATTGTCTTGTTTCCTATATTAGTTTTCTTATACCTAGCTGTATCCCTGGCCTCATTAGATTATGATTATGAGTTCTTCTGGGAAGGCTAGAATGTGTCTCATTAGTTTGTTCACCTTACGTAGTAATATCCACCTGCACAATGTGGATATTTAGTAAATATTTGTTCCCTGAATAATTTGTGTTTATTTTAATTATGGTTTTACCTCTAAATATGAACTCCTACTGTAATATTAGTTGATTTCAGAAGTGAACTAACTGTACTTTACCTAACTATATTTTATCTCTTGAAACAACTAAGAAAAGCTGTAAAAGGGACTTGAACTTATAGGAGAAGGTCACTTTTGTTTTTTATTTTTTGTTTTATAAATCGACTTATTTCTTATAACCTAAAATGGAGTGTAATGCAGATTTGGAAATTGGAGTAGAATAAATGGATTAAAACACAGTCAAGTTCCAGCTTTGTTTTTTGCTGGTGGAATAATATAGGTCAAACCACATAATTTCTCTGTTTTCTTATACTTAAAATGATATATTGATAGTGTGTAGTAAGCCATGCCATTGACCTTTCATTTCATTTCTCTCTTTTTTTTAAAAGGAAAGTGCCTTTTCAGAGATAATATATTGAAGTAATAGAACACTAGTTAAAGAAAAATAAGTTAAAGTTAAGTATTTATATAGTTCTCTTAATTGTGTGCTGATGTATTGTCCCAGTAGTGGAGATGACCTATCACAGGACTCCATTTTGAAATACATGTTACTTTACTGTTTCAGTACAACTAACACTAGAACTTGACTTGAATGAATTGCCTGAGAATAGAGGATGCAGTTTGAAAATGCTTGGATAATAGAGGGAAGCATAATCTGGGATTAAAAAGTAACCACAGGGTACCAAATTAGAGTTGGAGACATCAGTATGAACTCATGTTTAGTTTAAGATATGTACCAACACATACAGATATATTTATATATGTGTGTGTTAATACTTGTATTAACTTGGTTAATACACATACATGTATTTCTCAGCTCTCTCCACTGAGACAGCCTAGAAACCTAGAAAAAATTTTTATTGAAAAAATTAACCACAGGCAATCAACAGCAATAGATAATAAGTTGGCTTTATTACTTCAGCTGTGTATATGAAGATTTAAAGGAAAGTTAGACACACCAGTAGCAATGACTATACCCAGTGTCCAGATTTTGGTTTCTAAATATTATTCTCCAATAAAAGGAAGCAGGGCTCCTTAGACAAATAGCTGATTTTAGGGTTGTGGCAAGGAAAATACGTGGTGGACCCTGGAGCATCTCATAGTACCAGAAAGTAAGGAAGTGCTCAAAAAAAACCGAAAAATGTCAATAGGGGCCAATCTAAAAGAGCTTCCAGTGTCCAGAGCTGGAACGGTTTAAGCAACAGAATAACCCAGTATTTGATCATTACCCAAAGTGGAGCATAAATATAACTAAGTCCATGCTGATAAAGATAAATGGTTGAGTAAATAAATAAATGGGAAGAAGGGAGAAATCTCACAGAATTATTTCAAATATTTGTAGATACTTCCTTTCCCTCCATCCCCTCCCCTCCCCTCAAAAGCATCCCTCAGGAATGGGCTGGACTAAAAAAATAGATGGAAGAAGAAAATAGTAACTTTACAGTGGAGAAAGCTGGCAAGTACCACCATAATCAAGTGATCAAAGCTAACATCATCAGTGATATATTATGTTGTTATTGTGTATCCCCTTCATCTCTGTGGTATTTATTCTTCCCCCCAAACCCATAATCCCAGTCTTAGCGTGAGAAAAAGAATCAGATGAACCTAAATTGAAGGCACTCTACAAAATACCTGACCAGGGCTGAAAAAGAATTTCAAGGTCATGAAAACCAAGGGAAGACTGAGAAACTAATGTTGACTAGAGGAGCCTAAGGAGACATGATTACCAAATGCATTGTAGTATCCTGGATTGGATTCTGGAACAAAAAAATAGACACTGGTGAAAAAACTGATGAAATCTTTATAAAGTCAGTGGTTTAGTTAGTAGTAATGTATTAGTGTTAATTTCTTAGTTTTGGCAAGTGTAATATGGTTATGCAAGATACAATGTTAGGGGAACAGAGTGAAGGGGATATGGGAACTCTGTGTACTACCTTTGTAACTCTTCCAAAAACCTAAAATTATTCTAAAGTAAAATTTTTATTGAAAAAATTAACCACAGGCAATCAACAGCGATAGATAATAAATTGGCTTTATTACTTCAGCTGTGTATATGAAGATTTAAAGGAAAGTTAGAATTTATAAGTCACTGTCCCCTTGAAAATAAGCCTTTTATGCTTAATGTACTGTTACATTAAGGTACGTAGGTTATCTTGTAATGTAAGACTATGGAGTGGATGGTAGAACTAACCAGGCTTCCTCTAAAAGACTCACGTCCCTGTTATTATTTCAGATAGCTGTACTGAAGAACATTGATATTCCATTCCAGTTGGGCTGGAAGATGGATAGAAAGGTCAAATAATTTTTGCAGCTTATTGAAAAAAACGTTTATGGACACTAAATTTGTTTTATGACAAACTGTTCATTTCACTGTCCCTTTGCAGTGTTATTTCATCTTTACGTGATTTAAAAAATAGTTTAAAACAATATAGAACCAAGGATTCATGAACTTATGTATAGAATGTTATCATTTTGGCATTTTTGCTTTAGAGTGTTACTTTCATAATAAACATTATAGATAAAATTGAGTTTTGTTAACCTCCTTATCATTTCCCTCTCCTCCCAAACTCCATATTCTGAAATTATATGTATCCTTATAATAACATAGTTTTATACATATTTACCTGTGCATAAACAAATAGTATTTTGTGTGATTTAGACATTGGCATAATTGTCAGGTTGCAACTTTTTAAAACTCAGTACGGGTTTCAATGCGATACATAACATAATCACTTTGACTACAATATATTTTTATAACACTGTGTAGTTAGCTCATAAATGATTGGTAAATGGGGGCGTCTGGGTGGCTTAGTTGGTTGAACATCCGACTCTTGGTTTCCGCTTGGGTTATGATCTCATGGGTTGTGGGATCGAGTCCCAGGTGGGGCTCTGCACTTAGCAGGGAGTCGGCTTGAAGAGTTTTACCTCTGCCCCTCCCCGCACTTGCACACATGCTTGTACATGTGCTCTCCCTCTTAAATAAATAAATAAATCTTTAAAAAAGTGGTAAATAGAGGAATGATGTCAGGACAATGGGAAAGTTGTGTTATTTACTAGGTAAAGGGAGCTGTGATAAAGAGTGTAGAATTATAACTTCTGTAAGAATGGGAGAGGCTCTCATCTTGCTTGCTTATGTAAACAGGAGTTCTTTAAGCTTTTTTTTTTTTTTAAGATTTTATTTATTTATTTGAGAGAATGAGATAGAGTGAGCATGAGACGGGGGAGGGTCAGAGGGAGAAGCAGACTCCCTGCTGAGCAGGGAGCCCGATGCGGGACTCGATCCCGGGACTCCAGGATCATGACCTGAGCCGAAGGCAGTTGCTTAACCAACTGAGCCACCCAGGTGCCCCAGGAGTTCTTTAAGCTTTTAAGTGAAACCTTTTTTTTTTTTTTTTTAAGATTTTATTTATTTATTCCAGAGAGAGAATGAGAGAGAGAGAGAGAGACACCTCGTGTGCGAGCTTGCTAGGGGAGGAGCAGAGAGAGGGACAAGCAGACTCCAGGCTGAGCACGGAGCCCAACTCAGGGCTTGATCTCAGGACCCTGAGACTATGACCTGAGCCGAAACCAAGAGTCAGATGCTTAACCAACTGAGCCACTCAGGCATCCCTAAGTGAAACCTTTTTTTTGTTAAGGTGATTATCTGTACCTGGGTATTCTCCTCAAAGTTGACAGTCCTAGCATATAAAGTTCTATCTTTTGACTCCTCTCCTCTCTGCACTATCTTAACATCCATAAACCAACCTTTCTACCTTATTGTTTTTATGAATTTTTAATAGCTATGGAGGAATCCGTCTGTCATCTGCTTGGGCAGCCTTAAGTTATTACCCACTTATTATCCATTTTCTAAGGTTATTATTACTTATTTTTATTTTCATTTTAGTGCTCAGGTTCCAAAGTTGCATAGGTCTAAATTGGTATGTCCCAAACCCTACACTTTTTTTTTTTTTTTTGCATAATCACTGGTATTTTTAGTGTTTTAGTTTTCACTTAATCAGTAGTATTTTAGTGTGTATGATTTTCTTTTCCCCCCAGAAGGTCAGATGTTTAGGAATGTACATGTAGTTTTATAGTAGAGATTGCACAGTCCTGTGGTGTTCCATTCTGGGTCTTCATCACATTTTATGAGGTAAAATAGGACTATTTTTCATTTTTTAGCTATTCAAAACAATGCTGCAATGAATATCCTTTTGTAGGTTATATACATAGCTGAGAATTTGCTGCATCCTAGGGTACGCACATATTCAGCTATATTAGACATTGTCTAATTTCTCAATAATTACACCAATTTAAATTCCTACCAGTAGTATAAAAGAGTTTTTCTTCCATGTTCTTTTACATTTGATACCATCAGATTTTCTTTTTTTTTTTTCTTTCTAATCTTAGAGATCTATAATAATACCCACATGTTTCAGTGTTTCATTTTTGTGATTATGAGGGAAGTTAGGCATTTTTTCACATTTATTGGCCATTTAAATTTCTTTTCCTGTTTCTAGCTTGTTCAGATATTTCTGTCCATTTTTGTTGAGTTCTTGCACAATACAGAATTCACAGTATTCACACTAAGAAGTACTACGATGAGAATGGTGCTTTTTGTGGCTTGTCTCAGTATAACTTGGGAGCAGGGAGGTTTTAAAGATAATCTATGTTTTCATTAGTTTTAAAGTTTTGATTTTTCAGTATAAGTCTTTCTTCATCAGTCTCTCTTTACTTTTTGTACAGATGTGATTTAGGCAGTAATTAAATTTTTTCCACATAAAAAAATTTGAATAGTCTACTCTTTCCTCACAGATTTGTAATGTTTTAAGAATTGAGCCAAAATTGGGAAGAAACTTGCTAGTTTATCAGATCTTTCCTCATTCTCAACTTCAGTGTTTTGGACTAAAGTAGAGAGTCAAGTGTCTGATTTATTTGTTCGTGTAAACTTTGAGATTCAGTGTCAGTGTTGTGACTTGTTGATATTTGGCACTTTGGGTCTTTGTAATTGAGATGAAACAAAGTAAACACTCCTCCATTAAACAAATACTTAGTAATTGTCTGAAGTATTTTGGGGTGTGGTGAGAAGAGTTCCCACAACTTATTTTATTGGGGGAGATAACAGCGTGAAAACAGAAGGATAAATTGCAGTGCTTTATTGGCTGAAGTCAAACGTGTGGTAAAGATGATGGGTGCTAAAGGATCTTGGAAAAAATACTTTTCAGAAAAGATGTTGAAAGTAACACTTGACTTGGTCTTTAAAGATAGGAAGTTAGAAGAATAGTCGGTGTGCTCTATGTCTGACAAAGGCGCAAAGTGTTTTATGGTAAAAATAATGGACTATTTTGGTTGAATGTAAGTTTTTCTATGGGGGTGTGTATAATGGGATTTAAGGCCAAAAGTATGGATTAAAGCCAGTGGTACTGTGCATTTTGAGTATCCTGTAAAGGTATTAAGACTATTTAAAAGATACTAGGGAAATCACAGAGTTTTTAGAGACAGGAGAGGGAGAATAGAATGCTTTAATGGATTAATCTTAGTGAGAAGGAAAGGTTTTATGAAAGAGGAGAGCGTTGAGGCTATAAAGTATAGTAACGGAAATCAGAGTTGTGCAGTGAGAATGGAAGCAAAGGGAGAGTTAATAGGCATAATACCTTTTATTTGTGTTAAGACTTTGCAAGTTCCCATATATTTTCTCACTTTATTCTGACATCTATGAAAGTAAGACAAGGAATATGTCATTTATGCCCAAAGTCATACTGGTAATAGTTGGTGGACCAAGGACTTGGTAGTTGATAGCTCTGTAATAGACAAATGTCAGCCTGTTTTTAGATGAGAAATGTATTTTACATAGTATGTGCTGGTTATTGGAGAAATGTGATCATTTTGTAACATTCTCTGCTTTTAAGAATCTAAAGACAAAGTGATATGAATCTTAGCCATTGAAATTCTCTAGTAGCATCAACATAATTGAAGGATGTTAGAATTACAAAATTAAATGCTTCTGATAACCTTTAGAATTGATCCTTGAAGAAGAAAATTCAAACTGCTTCCTCAAAATGCAATTTTATGGAAACAAACTTTTTTTTCCCCCAAAACTAAACTTGAGATTTGACATGAGGGCATTGCAAAGACTAAAGATGGAATGGAAACATGCAGAAAATGTACAAATAATGGTATTTGGAAAATGAAGCAGGACTTGTAATGCTTGTGTAAAATTATCTGTAGGTAACTTTATAAAATGGAACAGTTTCATTCATGTTTTTCTACTGCCTCCATCCCTAGAAATGGTGCTGAAAAACAAAGTTTAAAAGCGAAAATAGAAGGCCCATTGTATCAGTAAGAATGGGATAGCTTATACTGTAGTAACAACATTAAAATCTCAGGGGTGGCATAACACAAGGAATACATGCTTTCGTACAAAACTTCATGTAGTCCAGGTAGTGAGTTATGTTAAATATAAGTAAAATAAGAGCTTTCTTTATTGTAAGTAAGATTAACAGCAACCAAGTAAGGGATACTTCTCAGTAAGCTCTTTTTGAAGCCTGTAGTTTTCATCAACCACATGTCTCTTGCAGCAGTTACAGCAGGGTTTTCAGTTCTTTTTTAGATAATGGGACTCTTCAGTATCCTTGATAAGAAACGAGATTTCCAGGGCACCTAGTTGGCTCAGTCGGTTAAGTGGCTGACTCTTGGTTTTGGCTCAGGTCATGATCTCGGGGTCCTGAGATTGAGCTGCATTTTGGGCTCCCTGCTCAGCGGGGAGTCGGCTTGAGATTCTTTCCTCTCCGTCTGCTCGTCCCCCGATTCGTGTGCTTGCACCCACTCTCTCTCTCTGTCTCTGAAATAAATAAATCTAAAAAAAAAGAAGAAGAAACCAGATTCCCCAGGCACTCTCTATTGAGCTATGTTTTAGTAAGATTGGTGGCAATACTGTGGCATATCCTCCTCATACCCTGCCTCTCCATTGTTTTATTGTTTTCTGTTTGCTATTTATTCATTTGTTAAATATTTACCAAGGTTCTTTCTATGTGTTAGGACTTTTATAGATGCTAGGGACACACAATGGTGGATAAAACAAGTAAGTTCCCTTCTCTTTATGAGTTTATTTTCTAATGGTGGGGAGAAGACAAAAATGAAAAAATGAATGAATAAGATGATAATTTTGATAGTCACGAGTGCTTTGAAAGCAAAAAAAGTGAGTTGTGGGAGGTGGAAAATGGCATTTAATACTTTACTTTGGGTGTTCTAGATTTTGAGTGTCTGTACTTTGCAAGTAGATACATTATGGATTTATTATTTTATCCTGTTGTTATTATTTTTTTTTGCTCAGGAATTGCCCATCCATTTCATAAAGGGAAAGTCAGAGAAGGAAATCACCTAAATTGTTAATTTAGTCAACAAATAGGTTTTTTTTCCTGGTGACTATACTATACCAGGTACTGTTAAATCAAACAACAATAAAATAGGTAAATAAGTTAGAACTTTTCTAATTTCTCTTTTAAAAAAGCTAGCAGTTAATTTTTTTTTTAAAGATTTTATTTATTTGAGAGAGTGAGAGCACTAGAGAGAGAGCAAGCAGTAGCGTGGGGCAGAGGGAGAAGGAGAAGCAGGCCCCCTACTGAGCAGAGAGCCTGACATAGGGCTCGATCCCAGGACCCTGGGATCATGACCTGGGCCGAAGGCAGACACTTAACTGACTGAGCCACCCAGGCGCCCCAAAGCTAGTTGTTTCTAAGGAAGGACAAAAATAAAGAAGGAAGTAATTAAAATGAGAAAATATGGTACAAGCAGTTAGTTTGATTAGCCTATTTCTCTAAACCAAATCTATAGTCTTCATGGTGGTTGTGGTGGAACAGATCAAGTCTGTTTAAAAGTGGACCAACTGTGTGTGAGAGGCTAGACAATAAAAAAGCTTTTAGTGTGTTCGGATTTGTGTAAGATCTAGCTCCTTAGGGTAAAACTAATTTTGATAGGTCTTTTCTACTAGAGCTATGTCGAGAAGATAGCATGACATTAGGAAAGGAACATGGCCTTTGGAGTCAGGATGTATTTAGAAAAGTGATCGGGTGGAAATTAATTTTTTTTGTTAAGTTCTTCGGAATGGAAAAGGTAGTTCTAAGAAGATAAAGGGGCTCCACTAAAATGCCTTTGGAAAGTTAGTTACTGAGAAAGGAGAGAAAGCCGACATTTGTCAGGACATGTTATTTAAAGCTGAGGATTTGTGTTCATGTCCTGGTAGAAGTATTGGCGGTAATTTTTTAAAAATCATAACATTGGTTGAGGACCTTGGATTTACATTTAAATTGTATCTTACTAAAGAGAAAAGCTGTGATGAAAAAAGAATGAGTTACCTCCAAGTCTAGTTCCCCACTCTGTCTCTGTGGACACTTGTAGAGGGAAGAGCTGCTTGTTACTGCTGAGTGGTGTAGGATTGCGGCTCACTAGTCCTTGAATCCCCCTTGATGAAAGGGCAGGTGTGCCTCCTTAGTGCTGCCTTGTGGCCTCCACTGACAGAGAGGAAAAGGGGGCTCATTCCCACCCGGTGGGTACGAGAGTCTTGGCTCTCCACTTGGCCTTGTCTGACACCACGCTGGCTGGAAAAATGGGGTAGTGGTGGTGAGTGGGTGGTCTGGTTACAGCCTGGTGAGGGTGGAAGTCTAGGCTCCCTGCCAGTTTGATTTCTTTTTCTCTGTACTATTTGACTACAGTGGATTGGTTTCCATCTTGCTAGGTTACCCTTTTCTTGGTCCTTCTGCTGGAGAGAGCAGACTTTTTCTTGGAGCTTTTTTCCTCTCCTCTCATGGGCAGTAACAGTTGCTGGTTTCTCCAGTACTCAGTCTAGAATATATGAGGCAAAAAGAAAACTTTGTCAGCTCACTAACCAGGTTCTGAGGAACCTGGGCTCTCTTGGCTGATCTGTCTACTTTTCTCCACTTTCAGAATATTTTTATCTGTTTATTTTTAATATGTATTGTCTAGAGTTTTTAACTGTACTTAAGTGGGAGGACTAAGGAAACAGTTGATCTATTCCATCTAGATGGTGATGCATTTTTTTAAAGTTTTTATTTTAATTCCAGTTAATTAACATACAGTGTTATACACTTTCAGGTGTACAATACAGTGATACAACAGTTCCATACATCACCCTGTGCTCATCACTGGACAAGTGCACTTCTTAATCTCTATCGCCTATTTCACCCATCTCCCCAAACCGTCTCCCCTCTGGTAACCATCAGATAGATGGTTACGCATTTTAATAGAGATTGAAGTGCATATTCTTAATGGTCTAAAAACTCACTACATAGAAAGAACTTCTCCTTTTAGAAATGGTGTAGTAATAGCTAGTTTCTCTTAAGCAGAGAAATATGAGTGAAATAAGATATTAAAAGAAATTAATAAATACTTTTATTGGTTGTACTTAAAGAGTATTTGCAGGACAGTGTGGATAAGGGATGTTATTTGTGAGCTTTGATATAGCTTTCTTGTGAGCTTTATACTGATGGTATTATAGGTTATTACATGATGTTATTATGATTTTTTTACTTTAAAAAATAAGTGGATATATTCATTGATGTCTCAGATGTTGGTAAATGAGTTGCTTTTTCCCATCGTTTTAAATTTAAAATGAAATTTTGTTTCCTTTTGAAGAGTTCTCAGAGCTTGATAAGATATTTTAGACTTTTTGATATAATAAGGAACAAGGAAACAAAAGTTTTAACATTTAAGTATTTTGGGGAGCTGGCAAGTGAATAAAAGTCATTTGGATATTTCTTTCTTTTCTTTTCTTTTCTTTTTTAAGATTTTATTTTTTATTTGCGAGAGAGAGAATGAGAGACAGAGAGCATGAGAGGGAGGAGGGTTAGAGGGAGAAGCAGACTCCCTGCTGAGCAGGGAGCCCGATGTGGGACTCGATCTCGGGACTCCAGGATCATGACCTGAGCCGAAGGCAGTCGCTTAACCAACTGAGCCACCCAGGCGCCCTTCTTTCTTTATTTTGACATAAATTTCTAGCAATATTTTTCTCATTTAGAAAAAGATTTAAATCAAATCACTGAATCTTTTTTTTTAAGTTTTTTTTTTTTTTTACTTTATTAATTGACAGAGAGAGCGAGCAGCAGCAGAGGGAGAAGCAGATGGCCTGCTGAGCAGGGAGCCCCATGCTGGATTTGATCCCAGGCCCCTGGGACCATGACCTGAGCCGAAGGCAGACACTTAACTGACTGAGCCACCCAGGCGCCCCTCATTGAGTCTTTTTTTTTTTTTTTTAATTGGGGAGTTTGACAACTTATCTTGCATTTTATGTCTGTATTCCATGGGTTAAATGGTTAAGCAGACATTAAGTCTTTAAGTGTGTTTAAAAACTTTTAAAAAGTTACTTTTAAAGAGAAATGGCAATATGGGGATAAGATAATGATCTGATGTATGTGGCTAGTTTGGAAGCATCTTAGTGATTTCTTGTTTTTTTACTATCACATTTTTCTAGAAGAATGCAGATTTTGTGTGTTTTTTTTTTTTAAGATTTTATTTATTTGTCAGATATAGAGAGCGCGTGAGCCAAGCTGGGGGAGTGGCAGGTAGAGGGAGAAGCAGGCTCCCTGCTGAGCAAGGAGCCTGATGTGGGGCTTGATTCCGGGACCCTGAGATCATGACCTGAGCCAAAGGCAGACACTCAACAATTGAGCCACCCAGGCACCCAAGAATTTTTTTTAATGAAGGAAATGTCAACATGATTTTATGTTACCTTGATATTTTTGAATCCCTTATTTTATGAAACCTGTTCTTTTAGATAAACCTCAGTGATGTTTTTAAGTTTTAGGAGATGTATTGGTGACCTTAATAGAATAGTTCAGGAAGCTGGCTTTATATCAGGAGAAAATTTTGTGTTTGATTTACTTTCATTATTTGAAACACATTAGATGAGAAAACAACTGTAGATATCAGAATACTAAATGGAAGACAACTTATTGGGAATTACAATAAAAACAGTAGATAAAACATCAAAGTTATACTTATGATACATTGTAGTACATATTTCGTTATATACTGTAAAACATTAAGTATACACACTGATTAAGAGCAATTTGTTCTGTGACTTGGGATATTTTTGATAATATTCTGAATCCTGTGTAGGCTGTGTTCACTGTATTAACGAAATAGTTCAGTACAGGTAATGCTAGAAAAGATGTGTAAGGATTTAGACGTAGTAATGTGTGTTCATACAACTAAGATCTTTCTCTAAATGCCCTGGAACAATTTGACTTGTAGCACTGTTGTTTGTGAGCACACCAAATTTTTTATTTAAAAAAAAAAATCACTGAAATAATACATGTTGAAACAAAATTCAAGGAATATAGAAGTGGCTATTGTGAAAATTACATTTCTTTCCTTATAACCCTCCTCCAACCTCCTTCCACATTTAGGAATGTGGTAGATACAGACTGTTATCTATAGAAAATTTTTTTAACTGAATTATTTGTATCCCCTTCCCCCTTTATATCCTATATTTAAACCGTAAATTTAAATTTAAGACATTATTATATAAATCATGTTAATGTTTACCTTGGACTTACCTGGAAAGTTAAATTCTGATTTTTCCCCTTAAGGAGTTAATACATTTTGTTTCTGCTAAGGTATTTCAAATTGTAGAAATAATTGAAGCTTGGAATGTTTGAGTGCCAGAACCTGGGCTTCTGGGATATCTCCTGATCTTGCTTTTTGGATCAGCATTCATTGCCTGCATGATAATGTCATCTGTGGCCTCAAGGAGTCTAGCAGCTTTGGGAGAAGGATCTCCATGTAGGTCTAATGTCTTTTGAGTCATAGATATATTAGCCCTCATTACCTGCCGTTCTTATCCTAAAATCCCTTCATCCTAGAACTGCAAGCACAAATAACATTTTTAAATCCATATAACTAGTATGAAAAATGTGACCATTATAAATTACTGGGGTGTTTTCAGTGTAGTATGTCTGAGTTCTTTATTTAGTGTCTTTCCCACTCTACTTCTCTTGGCTCTCATTAACATTCTTGTGATGGAAAAAGAGAAAGGAGTAGGATTCCATTGACAATGAATGTACATAACTTTTTCTCTCTCTTTTCCTACTTTTGTCTTTTCCAGTGGGGGAGGGGCAGCTGCAATAGGAAGGCCCTTTGTCCAAGTTGGAGAGGCAGCAGTTGTGTGGAGAATAGCATATTTGCGGGAAAGAATAAATTTAGAAACTTTCAAAATAGTCCTGTTATATCTGTTGTTTTCCTTCATGGTTTTGATATGTTGGCACTCAGGAGGTGTATACTTATTTCATATTAAGGAGATTTTCTCCTGTTGGTCCTTTCACTTTGGATTTAAAGGTTCTTTGCTACTATCTGATTTAATTTAGACATAAAAATGAAAACCTAATGACTTGAGGTACATGATTCCTTATATACTATTACTTACATTCTAAAAAAACAAAATAAAAACTTTAGGAATAGGGTAAACCATTTTTGTTAGGTTGCAAACCTCGTTTTCAAACATGGGTCTAATGGATGCAGCCAAAGCTAAAACAGTGGACATATTAAATAAACATTTAGTTCTGCTTAGATTCATACATCTTTAGTAATATCACTTTTCCATATCTTCTGATTTATGTTTTGTAAAGTTGGAGGTACTAGTTTTAATAACACTTTTGGAAATCCTTAATGTTATATTAAAACCATTAAGTGTATTCCTTAAATTTTAATTAGCATAAGAACTGTGACTCAGTTTAGGATGACCTCTTTCATTTGAGAAACAAAAAAAAAGACTCTTGCCCTTTAATCTGGTTTTTATTATTCTTTGTGATGTTTATTTAATTCTGTGATACAGAAATTAATTGCTTTCTTTTTTCAGATTATGATCATGCATGGGCTATGATTAGATAACCAAATTATTATGAAGATATATTAAAACATGAAGAAGTGGTTTGTGAATTTTATTGATCATCTTTTAAGTTGTTTTTGGTTAGTGCAGAGTTAAGTATCTTTGATTATCTTAATAGATGAAGAATAACTGTATCCTTTCCAAACTTTTTAGCTCCCTCTCATTTGCTTGTATTTCTTGCCTCCCTCTAAATTGCCTCTTCTTACTCCATATCTATGGAACAAATTAGTGTAATTGCATTCTTATTTATATGAAGATTATCCACATTGTCTTTTTCTTGGCCAATTTTGCATTGATACTACCTATTTTGTAGGATGTTTTCCTCATTTGTAGGGCGAAATTCAAAGTTTTTCTGAGTTTGTTTGTCAATACATGATACTCCCCAAGTGAGGATTCTTTTTTACTGGATTTCCTGGAGTCATTTTTCAAAGTTAGGAAAGGAAGTGAAGTTGGTAGAAAATAGATACTACTGTGTTAGTAGTTTATTTACTGGCTGGTTAGGTAAAAGGAAGTAAAGGGCAGAAGAAGGAAGAAACACTGGACACCTTAGTAACACTTCATAGGAGTCAGTGAGATTTGCTGTTGAAGATCATAGCCAAAGAGTAATTTGGAGGCACTGTGTGTCCAGGAATTAGGGAAAATTAGGTTGGTGAGTGAGTGTGTGTGTGTATCTGGTGGTTGTGGATTGTAGCAGGAAGAGGTTCCAGAGGAAGAGGAGGTGGAGCTCAAAGCAAATTTATCTGTAGTTTTACGTAGAGCTTTGAGGTCACTTGATATTTGTGATTAAACATCTTAGTTGGCACTATGTATTGGGGAGGTTGTAAACCTGAGTCTTCTTTATTCAGTGTAGTCTATATACTTCTAATTCACATTCTGCCTTTCCTTTTATGTTTTGTGCCCTCAGAAGATTTATTATAGCTAATATTCTTAGATGTGATTATGTCTCTGATAATATTGAAGGTCCTTAAAATGTTTCTAGGTCTTGAGCAATATGTTGTAAGTTTTTTTTTTTTTAAAAAACAAGAAGCATTGTCTCAATATATTTATACATGTGGTAAGTTTTTATTAAAAGATAACACAAATATCCAAAGTTATATAGCCAGTGAACAGGATTGAATCAAGATTTATAACCAGGTCATCTGTCTCCTGAACCTGTACTCTTAATCACATTTCGTCAAACTGGAGTTACTTTCCTAAAGGAACAAAACTTGAATGGCAAGCCAAGTTCTTGGTCCCTGTATTAGAAAACAATAGCCCTCAGAGATACGACTTTTAGTTTTTTAAAATGTGGGCAGCTCATGAGACAGTAAGAAGAATTCAAAATGAATACTTTTTAGCATGTTGAAGTTGTAAGTACCGTTCTTTACAAAAATTTTATGCTTTTATTAGTTTGAAATATACTTAGTGCAGTCTGAAAACTTAAGGTTTTCAGGTGTTGATATCCCATGTGTTAATAGCAAATTGGAGTATTTTTCCTTAAGTGAATTACCAATAAAAATGAAGCAGCCCATTTTGTGAAATACTTTGTATTTTCCACGATTTGTACTTTAATTAAACTTCTCACAATTCTTTTTTTTTTTTTTTTAAAGATTTTATTTATTTATTCATGAGAGACAGAGAGAGAGAGAGAGGCAGAGGGAGAAGCAGGCTCCCAAGGAGCAGGGAGCCCGATGCGGGACTTGATCCCAGGACCCTGGGACCATGACCCGAGCCGAAGGCAGACGCTTAACCATCTGAGCCACCCAGGCGCCCACTTCTCACAATTCTTGACCAGTGTAATAGTTTTCCCAAAATGAAAAACTTTTTTTCTCACTGTTAAGATAATATGCATTGTTAAAAACAAAACAAACATGAAACAATTCTGAACAGTATAAAGAAGTGAAAATTGTCTGAAATCCTACCAGCTAGAGAGTAACAACTTGGTTAACCTTGTGGTAGATGTAAACACCTAGAGATAACAAATTCTTTGTTAACTTTGTATGTGAAAAATATCTTCTGGTTAGTGATTTGCTTTTCTGATGTCTACTTTTAATAAACAGAAATTTTTAAGTTTTATTATCAAATGTGTGAGGTATAGGAATACAGTTTTCTTCCAACCCCCTAAATATGGAATATTAGTTTTATGAGCCATCATGTGTTTTTCTTTGCTTTTTATCTGTTATAAGTCAAGCTTTTCTGTTCATGGACTATTTTGTTTCATTTATCAGTATGTCTTTTTATGCTAGTACCACACTGTCTAAATTATAGTATCATATAGTTTTTCTTTATATCTTATTAAAAAGAAAAGCCCCCTCACTTTGTTTTCCCTGAAGTATTCTGGCTGTTCTTTGTGTTTTTTTCTATACAAATTTAAAACCAGTTTATTGCTCTCCCAAATCTGTGGTACAGTTATTGGGATTGCATTGCATCATTGCATCAATTTTAGGGAGAATTGATATCCTTATAATAATTGAGCTTTTAATCACTGAACATGGAATGACTTTCCATTTGTCTTTTTTTAATTGCATACTTCTTTTCATGAGGGTTTTTTTTTTAAGATTTATTTATTTAGAGAGAGAAAGAGAGTGTGAGAGAGCAGGGGGAGGGGCAGAGCGAGAGGGAGAGAGAATCTCAAGCAGATTACCTGCTGAACAGGGAGCCCAACTTGGGGCTTGACCCCATGACCATGAGATCACGACCTGAGCTGAAATCAAGAATTGGATGGTCAACCCACTGAGCCACCCAGGCGCCCCTTCTTTTCATGAAGGTTTGCATATCTTCTGTTAGAACTCTGACTTAGAACAGGTTTCATCAAACTACAGCCCACAGGTCAAATCTGAACATCTCCTGTTTTTATAACACCCATGAGCTGAGAATGCTAGTTAAGAATTTTTAAATAGTTGGAAAAAATCAAAAGAACGACATTTAATGTCATGTAAAAATTACATGAAATTGAAATTTTAGTGTCCATAAATAAAATTTTTTGGAGTATAGCTGTGTTCATTCATTTAAGTATATAACTGCTTTTGCACTACAAATGGTAGGGTTCATTTTTCCAGTAGAGATTATATGGCCCACAAATTCTAAAATATTTTACTATTTGGCCCTTTATAGAAAAAGTTTGCCCACCCTGATTTAGAATTATTGTTTGTTTCATTGTTTATATATCTCAGAGTTTCTTTGTATCTTGGGGTGGAGGTGGTGTTTCAGCCTGTCTTTTTTTACGTCTGTCTCCCGTTTTGGTAAGACTTAAACTCATGAGTCACTGTTACCAAAGTGTGCTGCATTCTTTAGATATGTGTGGGCAGAGAAAAATTTGATGTCATGTTTTATATAATAATCACTGTACCGGTGTTTTGGTATTTTACATTTGAGGATTTAATTTAATAAAATACAACTTAATTTGCCTATTTACTGATTTCCTCTTTTATAGGAAATTAAGAGAGAGACAGAATCCAAGGATGACAATTTGCCCATTAAACGGGAAAGACATGGGAATGTAGCAAGTCTTGTACAACGAATAAGCACCTATGGACTTCCAGCTGGAGGAATTCAACCACATCCACAAACCAAAAACATTAAGAAGAGTATGTAAATAATTTCTTTCCTGTTTAAATCAAAATAAAGGATGTTTTATAACCATTCATAAGTTATGTTAAGAAAAATTAGCTTAACCTTTTGCAGTGGACTGCAGAAACTTCCTACATATTCTCATGTTACTAGTTATTAGCCCTTGTAGTCATTCTTCATACAATAATTGAGCATGACCTGCTGACAATTGTTTATAGGAATTAGAAATTAAAATATGGGGCTTTGTTTTCTTATTAGCCTTACAGGTTCTGTTGAATAGTTGATGCTTTGCCTTAAATTTATTTTAATACAATTTATATATTTATACCATAAATAAAATTTATTTTATGCTAAGATGTCTGCTCATCTTTAAGCAGTATAGATGCATGCATTTTGGCAGTATGTTTTTCTTCATTGGTTAGACATCTGAATATAGACATTCAGCTTCACAAGGTGATTGGCCCAGCAGTCCTTTTAGGTAGTTAGTACTCTATAAATATGTTAGAACATTTTAGCATAGAGGGAGAGCACCACATTTGAAATCAGACATGAGTTTGAGTCCATCTTATGACCTTAGATCATTTAATCTCTTGAGTTTTATTTTGCTGCTGGTGAGAAAGTGGTAAAAAAGACAGCTAATATTGCTGTTTTCAAAAAGCTTACAGTATTGGGAAAGACAGTTACTAAAGTATTAAACATTAAACATGTACAAAATACAGCATTTATGGGAGCAGATGGTATTTTAACATAGTAAGACCTGAAGCCCCTTGAGAGATTGAACACTGAATTACATGATTAATTTGAGTTAATAAGTGGTAAATGAGTATTTAACCATATTTATCTTAGATCAGTGTCTTTGATATTGTGGTCTGTAAATCCCTTGTGGTACCAAGTAGTCTACAGTAAAGAAATTTTGTTTATATACATTTTACAAATATAAGACTATTTATGATTTTTATGGAGTCTCCTTATTATCTTGCTACTTCTGTGGTACTATCTGTGAAGTTTGGGGGAAACCTTTACTTTCTCGGTTCTGTCATCCTTTGATTATTTTCATAAGATGAAAGCAGATTTTCATAAAAATTAAAAAGATTTCATGACAATAAGACCAGTTAAAGGATTCTGTGTTGTTTCCCAGTAAATGCATTGTACAAACAATATTTAGATATTACGCATACTGCTTTCAGACTACTGCCTGAAGGTGAACAGTTTCAATAGTTTTAATTGTCCTGGATGCTCAGACTCTGTTTTAGAGACTGGGGGACAGATTACCGAGAGTATTTCATATCCTACAGGTGTACCTCTATATGGAATTTTTGTGCACGGGAGAATTTTTAGGCCCACTGGAGAGTTAATTTATGACATCTGTCTATTATAAAATCCATTTACCACTTTCTTTAGTTTTACTGAGCTATAAAAAGACAGTTTTCTTAAGTGGAGACTAGACAAAGGACTTCAAGGTTATGATTATTTTATTCATTTTTGTCTCCTAATAAGAGAAGACATACTAAATTTTACCTTCCTCAAGAACACTGGTTATAATTCTTTTTCTTGTAAAAGGAAAAACCATTATGTAGTTGGTGCCAGGAGGTTTATTAGACTTTTTCCTGAGGATCCTCCATAACTTGTTTTTAAGTGCATGTTCTTGCAAGGACTAAATTGGTAATTTGGTGCTAGCTAACATGTAAAACAGGATGCAGGTTGTTTTTGCTTTCAGATTGATTTTCCAGGAAAAGCAAGCTAATGTTTTTTTTTTTTTATCTGATTTTTTTTTGTTATTGTTTGTATCATATCCTTAATTCACAAAATAGACCAGTAATTCAAAAGGTGGTTTATTTTAATATTAAATAGTAGTGGATACTACTATCCAGTATTATTAATAATTAAAAAAACCATTGTAAAAGTTGATAAAATAATCTGCAATGTGAATGTTCAGTTTTAATCTCTGTATGCCAAGACAAGTGAATCTGCATGTGTATTGAATTTTGTTTAAGCAACTTAAAAAGAGAGTTTCAAGTACATACTGTGGTGGTAAGTAGCTGGAAACTGGGCTTGTTAGCTATTCTTCTTTAGTCTCCCAAAGCCAAAAAACTGTTGGCTATTTAATGAAGTCTAGTCACAAAGCCATACTTTTGCTTATGTGTGTAAGCTAACCATAATAACTGGTAAAACAAACAGGTGTTTTTTAGGGTGAGCACAGAATAATGTTTTCCAGGACAATTACTATAAGTTGCTAAAGTTATAGAAGAGAAAAATTTGCTCATCTCATAGCAAAAACTGGTACAGGTCACATTGCTGCTGAGACCCTTATAAAATCAGGCACAGAGATAATGTTGTAGAGAATTTTGTTTAAGCAACTTAAAAAAGTAAAGTTACTTTCTATTTTTCCTAAAATAGGAAATAAAACAGAAAATCCTAAGTTTAAATAAACGGCTCATATTTTGTAGTAATAATAGGGGCCGTTCAGATATTTTTTATCCAATGTGGCTCTTTCCTTTGGGGGAAAAATTATTTGCAAATAATTTTGCAAACTACTTTGGAAAACACTCTGGTGAATTATGCTTAGTGTGTGAACAGGGAAAAAAGCACAAACTCAAAAGTTTTTGGTTATGATATAACTAGGCTCCTCAAAGTTACTGATATGCTTGGGTGCGGGGGAGCTAATTAATACTCTTTATCTACTTTAAGTTATTTAAAAGATATTCATACTCATTAAGAAGAAGCAAGCTACATTTTTTTTAAAGGCCTAAAATTATCAAATGATAGGATTTTCTGTGAAGTGCACCCTGAGCAGAATAGAATTTTTCAGTAATGTAGATCATTTCTCCTTCACCTATGAAGTGCTAACTACAATGGACACATTTTCTCAAGCTCACTTCAACTTCCAAAAGTATTTAGGGACTGTATTTATCTATAGTGTAAGAAATGAGAAGTTTTCCTGCAGTATGCATAAAAGCCACTATTAAATTACTACTTAAAAATTTACTCTGAGATGTAATGAAAGGTGACATTTGAAAAATTATACTGTAAACTCTAGGTTAGTTATAAAAGTATGGTCAGCATTGGGGTGCCTGGATGGCTCAGCTGGTTGAGCGTCTGCCTTGGGCTCGGGTCATAATTTCTGGGTCCTGGGATCGAGTCCCACATCAGGCTCCCTGCCAGCGGGGAGCCTGCTTCTCACTCTCCCTCAGCCCTTCCCCCTGCTTGTGCTCACTTGCTTGTGCTGTCTCTCTCTCTGTCAAATAAATAAATAAAATCTTAAAAAAAAAAAAATGTATGGTCAGTGTTTACTTTCTTTGGTTTCTTCTATTGTAAAACATTTTTAAAATCAGATATTCCATTATGAAATGGAGGAAACAATTACTGAGGTGTAACTGTGTCTTATTTGGAGACTAGATTTTTCTATTTGATTGTCATCTATTTTGTACCTCTTTCATGTGTTGATTGCTTCTTTTATTGTTTTGGAGGTTCAGTTGGATTTATTTTTTGTTTTGGTAAACAGTTTTCATAGATCCATATAATATCAGAACTGAAGTAACAGTCATGGTTGTCTAGTCCAACTCTTTTATTTTGTAGTTTAGGACACTGATTCCCAGAGAACTTAGGTCAAATAATGAGGAAATGACAGCTGTACTAGAACTCAAGTCTTCTGACTTCCAAGCTAGTGTTATTTCTTCTGTAGCATGGCATCTTTTTTTTACTATATACAGAAGTTTATTTGGAGAGGTTATGACTTGATGTAGTGAAGTTGTATCTATCTAGACTGCTTTTAAGCATTCTCTTTTGTTGTCAGCAACAACAATTTCTTTAGAATCCTTGTATTATCAACTCCTATTTCTTTGGGAAAACTTAAAAAAAAATTTTTTTTTTTTAAAGATTTTATTTATTTGACAGAGAGAGAGACACAGAGAGAACACAAGCAGGGGGAGCAGCAGAGGGAGAGGGAGAAGCAGACTCCCTGCTAAGCAGGGAGCCCGACGCGGGGCTCAATCCCAGGACTCTGGGATCATGACCTGAGCCGAAGGCAGATGCTTAACAACTGAGCTACCCAGGCGCCCCTGGGAAAACTTTTTTATCTAGAATATCTGCCACGTCTTTTCCACCTTCTTGTATTGTGTTCATCTTTAATTGTGTAACTCTGATCATTTTTCTTTGAATTCTTCCACGTCTGTTCCAGTTCAAACCTGTCCTTTCTATTAATTTTTGGGATATTTGTAGTTTGCTCTAAATATTTACTGTCTCATTATGTATTTGTATTTTATTACTAATTGTTGCCTGTTTCCTAAATTCTTTTAGTTGCTTAAGTGTGTATTTAATTTATTAAGAAAAGTCACAGGATTGTTGGTGTTTGTAAAGGATTGATGGAATGTAGATACTCTTGGCATGATATTTCTTGGCATTAATGCCATATAGTTAGGACTAGATAATTGTTAATGCATTCAAAAATATTTAATGGGCCTGACAATAGGCCAGGCACTATGTTAGATACTAGGGAGAAAGCAGTTAAACTCAGTGCCCATTTATCTTTAGCCTACAGAGGATGGGGTGTACACACATGAAAAAATCATTATGATAGAATAAAAAGGAAGAAGTGAGTTGTCAGTAACAGGTAGGTTACAGAATTAAATAGTGTAAGTATAGGGTGCTATAGAAACACAAAGGAAGAGTGCCTAATTCAGAAAGCTATTTGGGAAGAGGTTTCTTCTTAGTTGAGACTTGAAGATGAGTTGAAGCCCGAGAAAGGTGGACTCTGTGGATGAAAGTAAAGTGTCCTTGGCCAAATAAACAGTATATATATATTTTAAAGATTTTATTTATTTATTTGAGAGAGAGAGAGAGCATGAGAGAGGACGAGCGGGGATGGGGCAGAGGGAAAGGGAAAAGCAGACTCTCCTGCTGAGCAGGGAGCCTGACATGGGGATCTATCCCAGGACCCTGGGATCATGAGCTGAAGGCAGACGCTTAACTGCCTGAGCCACCCAGGTGCCTCAAAAAACAGTGTATTTAAGTCTTAGAAGGAATAGGATTTGTCATTTTCAAGCAATTAGAAATCAGTATAATTAGATCACTGAGTACAAGATTAAGAATCATCTAGGGGATCTTAAACTGCAGATTCTGATTCAGCCTGCAAGGGCTGCTATAACAAAATATCCCAGACTAGGTGGCTTAAACAACAGAAGCTTATTTTCTCATAGTTCTGGAGGTTAGAATTCTAAAATCAAGGTGCTGTCAGAGTTGGATTTTGGTGAGGCCTCTTTTCCAGAATTGCAAGTACCTGCCTTTCCCCTGTATCCTCACATGGCCTTTTGTGTATGTATGCCCACATGCACATGTGCACCATTAAGTGTGTGTGGGGATTAGGGCTCCCTTTTATGATGTTATTTAACCGTAATTACCTTACCAAAAAGACCCTACCTCCCAATATAGTCAAGGACACAGTTCAGTCCATAATGGGTAGGTCCAAGGTGGAGCCTGAGATACTGCATTTCTTGCTGCTGGTCTGAGGAACATACTTTGAATAGCAAGAAGTTATCCTTGAATCAGTTATACCTGATCTACCCCTAGGTGCTTTAATGAGTTTTAAAGATGAGGGTGAATCTGAGTTCTCAACTCTTAGAGTTTGAAAGAAGTTGAGAACTACAAGCCTGGGTGGTTATAAATGATCGTCACTTATTTGAATAAATGAAACTTGTTTGAAAACTTTAAGTAAAATTTTTATCTGTACCTAGGTGAGTTTGATTTTTATATGTCAGAAAATAGAACTCTTAATACACATTTTGGACTTTTTCATTTTGTGACTTTTTAACACAGACACTCTTAAATTAGTGCATTTTTAGTATTTCCAGACTTTAATCAGGAAGTAGTCTGAAAATTACTGGCTTGGAAGACAGCTTGTCTGTGAAAAAATTTGTTGTGCCAACAGTGTCTTTTATTGTTTATATTTTAAGTTTCAAAATTGGCATTGGATATTTTACTTTGGTGTAATTGGTGGGATTAGATGTATAAATAGATTTCATGGCTGGGAACCATGTACCTTAGTTGTATTTGGTTTGAATTTATTTTGGCATGCATAATGTGGGGGCAAGGTGAAAAGCCAGCCAGAACTGATTGTGGTTAGCTGCTTAGAATGCTTACATGTTCTGTTTTATTCATACATATGAATTCTATGGCAATAAATATGGTGTGTAAATAAAGGTGCTATTGTTTGTTTTAATGATCTTTCTTAACTTCATTTTTTACTATGTCACTTCTTTTAGAGACCAAGAAGCGTCAGTGTAAAGTTCTCTTTGAGTATATTCCACAAAATGAGGATGAACTGGAGCTGAAAGTGGGAGATATTATTGATATTAGTGAAGAGGTAAGGAAAACGTGCTAGAGATAAAGCAGCAATTGGAATTGATGCTCTGGGTATTAGAAAACTGCTTTGTAAGAGTATTAATTTTTCATTAGAATTTTTTGCCAGTTTCATTGTATTTTATAAAAATTTTAAGATACAGGTTTTAAAATGCTTCCTTAATGTCTTAATGTAAGGTTGTCTTACCTGTTGGAATAAAGCTTTAAATTCTTACTACACCTGGTTATTTGTGTACTGTATTTGTATGTGTTGACTTCAGGAATAAAAATTTTTAAGCTGAAGATTAATGTAATCTAAGTAGCTAAGAATAAAAATAAACATTTCCTTCGATTCTGAATTCCTTTTAGGCCCAAAGAAATAAAATAGAAGCAGTTTTACCTTCTGCATAGCAGAGGGATACAAAAAACAGAATCTTTTTAAAAGCTTTGCCTTGTTTGAATTGTCACATTCAAGTGTGAACCAAAAACACTTTTCCCACATTTTAATATATTACAGTGAGATTTAAAAAGATGGTAGACATAACTTTTCATATCTCTTCTTTTACCGTTAAAAGAATATTAAAAATTTCATTTGGCAGCTGAAGATCCCATTTTCAAAGTATATGTTTTGATATCAGATATAGTCATGGGGATTGATTTTATGTCATAACATCATGTAATATAATTTATCACTTAATGTTTATATTAAATTCCAATATATATGAGACAGTTCTGTTTTATTTCTACCAGGTGGCAATAATAATAGTTAATGTTTATTGAGGCTATGTGTCTAAAGCATTATGCTAAGTGTTTCACATTTATTTTCTTTAAATTTCTAAACAACCTAAGCAGACAGGAATTTTTATATCCATTTTATATATGAAGAGTTGGAGTCATGGAGGATAAGTGATGGGCTGTTCTAGTTACTGTTGCTGCATAACGTGCTGGCCCAAACTTTGTAGCCAAGAATAGCTATCTTATTAGGTTCATGGGTTGTGTGACTCAAGATTTCAGATAGGGCATGGTTGGGATGGCTTGTGACTCTGTTCCAAGATGTCTGGAGAGCTCAACTGGAAAGACTCAAAGTTCGGGTGCTGGTGGAGTCATGGGAAGGCGCCTTAACTGACGTGATTGGTACCTAAAAGGCTCGAAGACTGCCTCTGGAGACCTATTAGGTGGCTTCTCCATTTGACTTGGCTTTCTCATTGTGTGAGGCCCCAAGATAGTTGGACTTATTGTATGCCATTTCAGGGCTCTTAGTATAAACATTTCAGCAAACATGGTGATAGACTTTTATAATCTGACCTTGGAAGTGATAGTGTCACTTTCACCATATTCTATTGGTTACAAGCATGTCAAAAGCCAGCAAGATTGAAGGCAATGGAACAAAGACCATCTCTTGGTGGAATGTCAAGGTTACCTTGTAGATGATCATGTGGGATAGGAGATCTTGTTTCAACCATTTTTGCCCAAGTCCATATGCATGGGATGCAGAGGAGCCAGAATCCGAATCTACAATTTGAGTCATTATTCTTTACTGCTATACTATCCTGCCTCTTAGGAATTCCTTAATTTATGGGAATTACAAGGTTATTTTTACCCTAACTACTCAGTTGCTGCCAATTTGGGATTGCAGGTGTAGATAATTAAGTTTCCTGATGTTTTTCTCAGTTGTATCTGTTACAGTTTGGTCTGTATATCTCCATCACCTTGGTTTGAAGAACTCTCAATCCTTTGGTGTCTCCTTAAGTCTGCTAAAAAATTCTGAACTCTTCAGTCTTAAGAGCTTTCCATTTCTCCCTCCCAACAGTTTGTATTCTAGCCATCTTGTATTTCAGCTGTATATATTCCAGGAATAAATCCTTTATTTTTATGTCACCATATTTTTAACTTGGTTTGTACCTAGAAAACTCTTATTCAGTCTTTAATATCCAGCTTTTTTTGTCATTTCTTTTTAGGGAAGCCTTTTTGAATCTTTTAAGCCCTTTTGTGCTCGTACAGCAATTTGTTCATACTTTTGTTGTAGTACCTCTTGCATTACATTGTAATATCTACTTAGTATTTGTTTTCTTCTTTAGATTGTTTCACTCAAGGGCAGAGATTTCTCATATGCAAATCTCAGTCTTTCACTGGCAGTTAACACCATGGCTCATACGTAGTGAGTGCCTGTTGGACGAATACCTTATTAAAGTTTGCTTTGTAATTCTGAAGTGAAAAACATTTAAAACATATTTTAAATAAAGAGCCTTTTCTAGTAGTGATATTTCATGTTCTGCTGTTAACAGTGAATAGTTTACTCTTAAAATTTTTCTTTTACCTATTAAGACCTTTTAGCATCCTTAGTAAAAATTATACATTTTAAAAATTATTAAATAGTATTAAATAACCATGAAAATTAGTAACCTTGTTACTAGTGAATGTAAGTATTTTTCTAAAGAGTTTGGTTCCCGAGGATATTTCTGGTTGATGTTTGGGGAGTGTTCTTTTTCTTACTTGGGTTAAGATTCACTGTTTAAGTAAAAAGGCTTAGTAATTTTATGTGGCATTTGGGAAGTTATATTCTTATAGTCATCAAACTTTTTCTAAATCTGAATTTTCATATACTTAAATAATATATGAAACATATTACAAATATTGAAATAATTACAAATTGAGGCTCAGTGGTGTTTAAAAGAGTGATGTTCCCGAAGAGAGCTATCTACTTCCTGCTATTAATACCTTATTCTTGGTTATCTGATATTTTTAATTGCAGTTGATTACAAATTCTCATTGTAAATGCTACTGATATGACTAATCCCATATATGATAAGTCTAATCAATTTAGATTTAATCTACTTAAAATATATTTTTCACCATTATTTTCTTACAGATTTAGAGGGATTATTTTGCATCACTAACTTTGTGCTCATTCACTTAATGTAGTTTAATTTTCCCATAGTGGGAAGATTTTACTTAAGAGAACTTTTTATTATTTTTGAGTTGTGAACTCTTTCAGGTAGAAGAAGGCTGGTGGAGTGGAACGCTGAACAACAAGTTGGGACTGTTTCCCTCAAATTTTGTGAAAGAATTAGAGGTAACAGATGATGGTGAAACTCATGAAGCCCAGGAGGATTCAGGTAGATTATTTTAAAAATTTGAATAGATTTAAATAAAATTATATATGATCTGATGTTTATTTGGTATTTTTTGAAACTCTGTTCTTGTTGAACTATGAGCTTCAGTTTTTCTACTTTTAAAAAGCAGCTATGACAGGGACTTAAAATGAACTAAATATCTAGGCAAATAATTTAATATTTTTCCTTCTCTGATGTCTGTTTAAACCCAAAGTAAAAGTTTAGTACCCTGATTATGAGTTAATACTACTTATGTTATCTGATTTCTTTCCACTTAAGATGTACTAATGTTTTGATTTGAGTTTGCAAATGTCATAACTACTTCAGAGATTTTAGAATTTTTTAATTAAAAAATCTTGCTTTTGTTTTTGTTCATATTCAGATAATAAATTAGTTTTTTGTGTAGCCAGAATATCATTTAATATTTTGTGATTGCCCTCATTTATAGGCTTACCCACAAATTCATCTTAAATTTGCTCACCATTTAAAAGTATGATTGAGAACATTTATCCCAGGGGCGCCTGGGTAGCTCAGTCGTTAAGCATCTGCCTTCGGCTTAGGTCATGATCCCAGGGTCCTGGGATCAAGCCCCGCATCAGGCTCCCGACTCGGTGGGAAGCCTGCTTCTCCCTCTCCCACTCCCCCTGCTTGCGTTCCCTCTCTGGCTGTGTCTCTCTTTGTCAAATAAATAAATAAAATCTTAAAAAAAAAAAAAGAACATTTTATCCCAAAGCTGAATTTAAATTATTTTTATTTTTAAGAATTGCTGTGGAGTTTAGTTTTTTTTTTTTTTAAGGTCTATTTATTTATTTTAGAAAGAAAGAGAGACAGAGCATGTGTGAGTGAGCAGGGGGAAGGTCAGAGGGAGAGGGAGAGAGAATTTCAAGCAGTCTCTGCCCTGAGCGCAGAGCCTAATGTGGGGCTTGATCTCACAACCCTGAGATGGTGACCTAAGCTGAAACCAGGAGTCTGACACTGAACTGACTGAGCCACCAGGCACCCTTGTTTTTTTGTTTTGTTTTGTTTTTTGTCTTTTGTAAGAGAAATTAAATTCAAAAGTGGTAATGCAGGGATCTAAAGTAGATCTTTTTCTGTATGGAAAAATGTATGTAGTGAGGTTCAGTATATTTTCAAAATTGACATTAAATATTGACAATATTTAATATTGACTATTATTTCATAGTTCACATACAGATTTAATTGTTTTAGTATATGCTTTGTATAGTTGTTTTTTTCTCCCAATTCTGGACAAGACTATGCAGGGAATTTATTTCTCAAGTTTCTTTAGAATAGTTTCCCAGTATTTCATTGTGTTTCTTGACAATTTTGAAGGATTTATGCTGATATTTTATATAATGGATCCCAGTTTGGGCTTTCCTTCAGATTCTTCATGATTAGTTTCAGGTTGTCTTTTATTAACAGGATTACAAAATGTTATCTCATTGCATTGTATCAGGAGGCACATGATGTCTGTGCTTTCTTTTTGGTGATGTTCAATTTAATTACTTGGTTAAAGCTGTGCTGCCAGTGTAAGGGTACTGTTGTTTTCTTTATAATTGGTAAGTGTCTTGTGGGGAAATACTTTGAGACTATAAAATTGACATTCTTCTCTAAAGAACTTTCTTTCTGCTCAGTTTGTTTATTTATCGGTGTGGACTCACCAGTGGGTTCTATTTTATTTACTAGGTATTAATCTGTTACTGTTATTTATTTTGATACCACCAGATTTGGCCCATGAAAGCTTCTTCAAATTAGTTTCTGTGATTTTATTTTAAATCAACTTTATTGGAAATATAATTTATATATAATCTGCCCATTTAAAATATACAGTGTGAGTTTGACAGATGTACAGTATACATCCATGAAAACTACTGCCACAATAAATGTACAAAACATTTGCATCATCCCCAGAATATTCCTCATTCCCTGATACAGTCCATCTCTGTTTCTGTCTCTGGTTCCCAGGTGATCATAGGTCTGCTTTTTTCTCATTATGGATCAGTTTGCATTGCTGTGTCCTCTGAACAGGTCTTCATCATTGTTTGAGCACTTCGTTATTTTGTTGTACAAGATGTTCCAGGCTCATGTTGAACTTTACCTACTTCATCCTTAATCAGCTACTTATTCAGGCAAAGTTGGTTACTTTTAGAGAGGTATAGTAGTTAAACACTGAGATCTGAGTACAAGTGTGCTCATTGATCTGGGGTGCTATTGCTTCTAGGCACTCTTAGTAGATAAAACAGGGGAATGCTTTCACATGTACACACATGCCCACATACACACTCCTGTATCTCTTTACCTATCATCCATCTCTCTACCTACCTACCTACCTACCTACCTGCCTACCTACCTATTTCTACTGGTACCTCTAATTCTATTTTAATACACAGGGTGCATTCTAGTCTGCAATGATTTCATCCTTAAGCCCGTTAGCTGTAGAGATGAATGAAATAAATAATTGAGTTTACTTTACTTTTAAAGGGAATTTTCGGGAAAGGGTTTTAAGAATCAGTTTTAGTAATAATAGGTAATAGAGTGATGGTATAAATCAGTCTGGTGAATAGTTTTAACTCTAATCTTATTTTTAGAATAAAATAAATGACCTTAGGAAGCAGTAGAGGACAGTTTAATCAGTGAATATTTCTTAAGGCTTCTATGTGCTAAGTGCTAGGTTGGTTTTGTGAGGGCACAGAATCCCCTCTGCAGTCCAGAAGCTTAAGGTCCAGGCCTCTGAGGGATAAGACAAATATGAACTCAAATTAGTACATTTCAGTCTGGATTAAAATGGTCTGAGTGTAAGAGGTGCTGGTGGAAAACAGTTCTAAACAGAATACATTGTCACTTATTTTCATATTTTCAGAAATAATCTAGGAAACATTAAAAATATCTGCAACTCTGACTACAACTATTTTAGAAGATGTTATTTTCTAAACTTCTGTTCTTTTCCTTCTAATTGTTCTTCCCCTTGTTTTCCACTATACAGGCATTTTTTAAAAAAAAATTGTTAATTGTTATAAAAAACACATTATATACAATTTATCATCTTGACCATTTTCTTAGTATAATTCAGTAGTTTTATGTATATTCACATTGCCATGCAGTAGATCTCCAGAACTTTTTCATTTCACAAATCAAAATTCCATACCTATTAAATAACTCCTCATTCCTTGCCCCTTGAACCACCATTCCACTTTGTTTCTGTGAATTTGACCACTTTAGATACCTCATATAAATGAAATCATACAATATTTTCTTTTTGAGACTGGCTTATTTCACTTAGCATAACGTTTTCAAAGTTTGTCCATGTTACAGCATGTGACAGAATTCTCTCAGATTGAATAATATTCTACTCTGTGTATGTATTGCATTTTGTGTATCCATTCATCCATTCATGGATGTTTGAGTTGTTTCCCCCTCTTGGCAGTTGTGAGTAAAACATGGGCTGTTAAAACATGGGCATACAGATACTTGAGACCTTGTTTTCTTTTTTTTTTTTTTTCTTTTTAAAGATTTTATTTATTTATTTGACAGAGAGAGAGACAGCGAGAGAGGGAACACAAGCAGGGGGAGTGGAAGAGGGAGAGGCAGGCTCCCCGCCGAGCAGGGAGCCCGATGCGGGGCTCGATCCCAGGACCCTGGGATCATGACCTGAGCCGAAGGCAGACGCTTAACGACTGAGCCACCCAGGCGCCCCGAGGCCTTGTTTTCCATTTGGATATATACCCAAAAGTGGGATTGCTGGATTATATGCTAGTTCTATTTTTAATTTCTTGAGGATATGCCATATCATTTTCCATAGTGTTTGCACTATTTTACACTTCCACCAACGGTGTAAAGGGTTCTAATTTCTCCACTCAGCAAACACACTTGTTTTCTGGGTTGTTTTTTATTTTATTTTATTTTTTATTAGCTGTCCTGATGGGTATGAGATCATATCTCATTGTGATTTTGATTTGCATTTCTCTAATGATTAGTGATCTTGAGCATCTTTTCATATGCTTATTGGCCATTTGTGTATCATCTTGGGAGGAGTATCTGTTCAAGTCCTTTGTCTGTTTTTCAAACAGGTTATTTGGTTTTTTTCCTTTTGTAGATGAGTTGTAGTAATTCTTTATATATTATGGATATTAATCCCTTATCAGATATATGATGTGCAGGTATTTTCTCCCATTCTGTTGTTTCCTTTGATGTAGAGAAGTTTTTCATATAGGTAGTCTCATTTGTCTGTTTTTTCTTTTGTTGCTTGTGCTTTTAGTATCATATTTAAGAAATCATTGCCAAATCCAGTGCAAATGAAACTCTCTCCCTGTGTTTTCTTCTAGGAATTGTATAATTTTTGGTTTTATGTTTAGGTCATTAATTCATTTTGAGTAAATTTTTGTGTATGGTTTAAGACAAGGGTTCAACCTCATTGTTTTGCATGTGGATATACAATTTTGCTAGCAGCATTTGTTAAGGATGTCACTGGACAGAGAACTGGTTCCAAGCTCAGGTTTGGTTGCTCACTGCTAGAAAAATCAATACTCGAAGGACAAGTGATGGTGGGAAAGGAAAGGTTGCTTTATTCAGGAAGCTGGTAACCTGGGAAGATGGTGGAATAATGTCTCAAAGCCATCTTCACTGTCCAGGTGAAGCTGGAGAGTTTTAAACGGGAAGGCATGGGAAAAAAGGAGGAGGGTAACCTGCAGGAGAAGCCGGTGCCCAGGCGGTGTAGCCATATGTTGACATGACCCGGAATGGACTTGCTGGCATCAGTGGCAGCTGTTTTCAATGTAGTCAAGCCTTATCTTCTGAGAAAGTCTGGTCCTTTAGTCCTCAAGGTCAGTGATCTGCAAATCTCAAAGAAAGTTAGTTCTGCTGCAAATCAAGGGATTTAAAGCAAGTAAGGAGTGCATAAATTTGAAGCAAGGTTAATAATTACCCTTGAGACCCGTGGTGAAGCTGTTACAGAGAGTCCTTTCCCCTTTTGAGTCGCCATAACACCCTTGTTGAAGCTCATTTGACCAGTCTATGCAGACTTTTATCATGGCACGTATGGCTATTCACATGTTTATGTTTTTCCTCTCTAATAGACTGTCAGCTGTTTATAGACAGAGACTGTTCTTTTTCTTTGTTTGCTTACTGCTTACTGTAGGGATCCAAAAAATGAATAGCTTATGGTCTGTTTAATTTTTATTCCGGTGTATTATATTTTCTCTCATGTCATGTGCCTTTTTATAGGGCCAGCACTTTGGGGGGGATAGTGTAAAAAAACTTAGTAATTTATATATGAACAGGTAGCCCTCATACCAGTTGATTATGTCATCTGTTTTCTGGAGCGCAAGGACATGGTATGGGTTATTCCTAGGGAGAGTAGATGAATCAATCTCTGCTATGGTTGGTTAACCTACTTGCATGGAGCACTGTGCTTTTAAAATTAGGGGCTTGATCATTTAGCATTTGTGGGTACTATTGTATTCCTAATACTGGGAGTTATAGTGGGGTGGGGTTGGGACATTGAAATCATTCTTTCAATGCAGATGCTGGTTACATTGAAATATAGAAAATCATTTAGATAGGAAGATATATGAGTCATAAAAACATATACTATTTTATGTTCTACTTATTTGAGAATACTTGGTATTCTAAAGTCAGAACTCATGTCTTGAAGATGTGTAAAAACATTGAGAACAAACAAGTACAGAAACATAGTGGTATAGTTATTACTTAGCAGACTGTCCCCTGAATTACTTCTGATGCATATTTTTGTTCATGTGTTTCATAGGTATTGGATCTTCTAATATTTATTTTTAACATTTGGGGTGCCTGGTTGACTTGGTTAAGCGTCCGACTTGATTTCGGCTCAGGTCATGATCTCAGGGTTGTGAGATTGAGCCCTGTGTAGGGCTCTGTGCTGGGCATGAACTCTGCTTGATTCCCTCTCTCTGTGCCCCTCCCCCCCCTCAAAAAATTATTATGAATTAAAGCTTATGGTGAAATGATGTTTATGATGCCATGTAAACTCAGCTCTTAAAATATGTACAAAAATTTTTTTTAAAGATTTTATTTATTTGACAGAGAGAGGAGAACGCAAGCAGGGGGAGTGGCAGGCAGAGGGAGAAGCAGGCTCCCTGCTGAGCAGGGAGCCCTATGAGGGACTCTGTCCCAGGACCCTGGGATCATGACCTGAGCCAAAGGCAGACGCTTAACCAACTGAGCCATCCAGGCGCCCCAGAATTTTAAGGCTATATGGGACCACTAGCAAAAGAAATACAATTTAAATTTTATTATATTTTATATTTTTACATTTTATATTATAAATTTTTATTTTAAATTTTTATAATTATAAATACTTTGGGTACTTTCTTGCACTATTCAGCCTTATTTGAATTTTAGTAACTTTGCAGAAGTATGTCTGTTAAAAATGTACTTCCTTGCTTACTTAACCCTTTTAAAATAACACTGCATTCTAAATGTGGAGCTTTGTGATTATGGGGGGGGAAGTCAGTGGTTGAAGTACACTATAATTCCCTTTAAAAAAAAAAAAAAACTCTTTTAAGTTTTAGGCACAAAGTTTTTGCATATTGATTTGAATGCCAGGAAGTGAGTGCTTTATAAGAACTTTAGAACTCTTGTGATAAAAGAATACAGATCTTTAAGCTTTGATTTAAGAGTTCCATCTAATGCATTATTTACAGAATTGATGTCCACTATTCCTATGCCCTAATGAAGTGTAACATATTGTGTCTATAATTGGTATTTTTATAGTCTTTTTAGTCTATTTTACTTATTTAGATAAATATCTTCTAATATTCAATTTCAGGAAAAGCTTTGCTTCTGTAAAGAAGTGTTATGTTTCCATTTTTATAATGAAATGACTCCTTTTTCATTTTGTCAAATATACGTAACCCTTTATGTTTAGGGTGTCCTTTATCATCTTTTACATTCCACTTTATTTGCTAAGTAGGACCTGCTTTCAGTTTCCCCCCCATATTCTGTAAAGCCAGTGACTACAGCTTCCGGTATTTTCCTCCCTTGTATAAAGTCTTCTCCCCATCTTAAACCTATAAAAATGTCCATTTAGATGTCTGTGAGGCATCTCAAATTTAAGATAGTCAAAATTGGTCATCTGTCCTTTTCTCTACCTAGATTTGCTCTATACAGTATTCCTCATCTGAGTTAATGGCAACTCCGTTGTTCTTTTATTTAAACCAAAGAATTGGATTCATCTTTAACTCTTTTTAATCTCACATTCCACACTTGATTCATTAACAGATTTTGTTACCTACTAAATAAATGTATAGAACTATTTTTAGGGCGCCTAGGTGGCTCAGTCGGTTAAGCATCTGCCTTCTGCTCAGGTCATGATCCCAGAGTCCCGGGAGTCGAGTCTGCATCAGGGTCCCTGCTCAGCCGGAAGTCTGTCTCTTCCTCTGCCCCTCACCCCACTCGTGCTCTCTCTCTCTCTCTCTCAAACAGATAAAATCTTAAAAATAGAACTCTTTTCTTTTACTGCCTCTACCTGGTGTAAGTTATCTTTTGCTTTACAGTTGCAGTGGGTTCTTAATTTGCCATTACCTGCTTCCTGAATGTTAATGTGCTCACACTCTAGTAGGTACATATTTTACTTAAGAGTAAAAATCAAAGTCTTTTTAAATTGACTACAGAGCCCTCTGACCTGGCACCCTCAATGTCTTCCCCTACCTCTCTGACTTTGTCTCCTACTTAACTCTCCCTTTTGTTCATGTTGGTCTCCTTATAGTTTTTTAAAGATGTCAGGAACATTCCTGTCTCAGCCTTTGCAGGAGTTAGATGAGATCACCCAGAGAGACGGTCTAGAGTGAAGAAAAGAGCTCCAGACCGAATCCTATATAGCAACATTTATGGTGTGGATTTAGATACAATTACTAAAAAGAAGACCAAGAGGGCATAGAGAGAGAGCCAGGAGAAAACCTATGAGTATGTGGTAGTCAAGGAAAGAGAGTTTTTCAGGGAGGACATAGACAGTAATGTCTGATGCTCCTTGTGAAGTTAAGATAAGTTAGATAAGAGAGAAAATGTAATCCTGGATTTAGGGATGGAGAGAGCATTAATGACCTGGATAAGCGCAGTAAAGAAAGGTGATTGGGACAGAAGCTGAGTTGATTGGCGGGGTGGAGAGCAGTGGAGAAAGGAAGTATAAAGCAGTCCAGCAGTTGAGGACAACATATTCAAGAATGTTTTTGTTCTTAAGAAGGAAAAGTCTTGATCATTTTTAAATGCTAATGGCAAAGAACAAGTACAGAGGAAGAAGTTGAAGATGCATATTTGGAAGGATGGGATTTATCATCAGAACAGGATTTACCCAGAAGGTAGAGGGAATGAGATTCATATTGTAGGTATCATTAATCTCAATTGATTGGCGATACATCAGAGTTAGTGTCGAGAAGCTGAGGGAGAGATGTCTGACTTCTGATTTTTTTCTATAAAAGAGGAGAGATGCTAAGAATGAGAGGTCAGAATTTTGAGGCAATTAAAAGGGTCCCAGTAGTTAAATGTTAGAGCCATGCATCCCTCTGGGCTTCACTGGGCTATTGGAGGGATGCGTGGCATAAAATGGTTAAGAAACCCTGATGGATTGTTCTTCAGAAGTTCTGGTTTCTTGTGGGTAGAAATAGTCATTCTCTTAGGAGAAGTGAACAGTGTTTTAATTTGATTATTCAAGCTCTGAAAAAGAAGACAGTGCTTATTGCTGGTGGGGCACAGGAGCTTGTGTAATGGCGGTGTACGCTGGTCGTGCCAAAGGTGGTGGGTTGAACTTCGGTGGCCTGCAGCCTGGTCTGTGGGATTTAAGGTGGTGTCTGTATTTCCACATTAGCATTCACCTTGAGCAGCCTGAAGTAAAGAGCTTTGTAAGGAAAATTGTTGGGGGCTTTGATGCTTTTACTGGTAATATTTTATGCGTCTTTATAGCTAGATGCTGTTTCTAAAGATTCTGTTTAGGAACTAAGGAATACAGATTTTAACTACTTAAAACACATGCAACATTTTCTTAGGAAATGTAGGATTATTTTTAAAATCTTTGAATGATGGTAAAAGATACTCTTCGGAGTAAAAAGGGGGAATTTGTGCCAGCAACTTTAGATTCTAAGTCCTTCTACTTGGTTTACATATTTTACTTTAACATATTCTACATGAGTTCCCATTTAGTTTAATAGTGAACTTGGATTGCTTCCATTAAATGCTTTGTATTTTCATCAAGTTTCTACTTTAGCGCTCAGTGTAGTTCACATAAAGATTCTTGGTTTTTTGTTTTTGTTTTGTTTTTTTCCCCCAATGATTTTACTTTGGGACTCTTGGTTCTTTTGTCATTTTATGCGGAGGTACAAGACATTAAGTGGCTTTTGCTTATAGAGATTTAATGAAAAAGGGAGAAAGAATTTTAGGCCTAATAGGAACACTTGCTTGTTGTGTTTTTTGACTGACAGTGGCACACATAAAATGTAGATATAATTTTTCTACAAACTTAGAAATTCAAGGACAATCTGACAGATAAAGTATATAGGCATAAAAATATTAGGAATACCATATAGGTAAGATTTCTGTTTTGTCTGATTATAAAACCTCCTGTTTGGCCACTTTCCCCATCTACCTCTTTTCCTTTCTCTCCTACCCCTTCTTCACCCATTCTTCCTTGTAGTAGTTAAGACATTTTCCCTTTTATTTTTTGGTTCTTCTATGTGATAATGCTCTCTCTTGCTTGAATGGTGCTCAGCAATACCTCTTTAAACTCTTCAAAAATCATAGGCACTGAACCAGACCCTGTTAAGCACTTTATAGTAATCTATTTAATCCTCATAGCAATCCTATGAAGAATCCTGTTTTATAGGTGAAGAAACTGGGCACATACAGTGGAGGAGGTGATAAGATTTGACTCTAGAGTTCATGTGCTTTATTACTGCACTGTGCTGCCTTCCAACCATCGATTCAGTAGTCATTATAGGGGCACCTGGATGGCTCAGTCAGTTGAACATCTGCCTTCGGCTCAGGTCATGATCCTGGGGTCCTGGGATGAAGCCCTGTATCAGGCTCTCTGCTCCTCTCACCGTCTCCCTCTCCCTCTGCTGCACCCCCTGCTTGTGCTCTTTCATGTGCTCTCTCTTTCTCTGTGAAATAAATAAATAAAATCTTAAAAAGAATAGTCATTATAGTAGTTTTGACAATTTTCAATGAGCTGAAAGTAATTAGCCTATCCTTTGTGTTTAGATATTTTTAATATCTAGCCATTTATTTTAATGATATGTTTTAATGACTCCAGTAAAGTTTACAGTCACTAAATCTAAAAGAAAATTTTCATTTTATGGCCATAATTCTAAAAACTGAAAATCATACCTTAGAATAATTTGATGATGTTGCCTTTATTAATGTGCAGCTTATTAATATCATAGATTGTTTCAAAAAAGCCTTTCAGGTAGGTACCTCATACTGTTCTGTGTCTGAATATTGTTTTGTCTGATAAGCTGGTTATTGCAGATGTATATTACAATATTTAGAACACAATTCAGCAGTGAGGAGGTAAGACAGTGGAATTACCTTCCTACCGTACAAACCGGGAAATTGAACAAATTATAGAAAACAAATGTTTTCAGGCAATAGGAAGCACAAGAATGAGATACTTGAGAAAAGGGGAAACAAGGAAAATCCTATCATTGTCCGGAATTTCTACAAGGAACTAATTTTTGGACTGCAGTGCCAAAAGGGTGAACCTCAGCAGAAGGTTGTCAGTTTTGTTGAGGAGTTAGAGATTTGAGTTCAAGGAATCCAGGGTAGTTAGAATTGTGGAGCTGATTACTTGGGGAAAGAGAGAGGGAGGTTGGGGGCGGGGGTGGAGAGAAAGCGCTTCAACAACGTGATTAGGGGGTTTCCTTGAGTGTTTGGCTAATATCAATCTGTGAATGCATAGAGTGAAACCCCATGAGCTTAGACAGGAATAGTTGGTGAAGAAAAATAAATCACTGGGATTAACCTGAATAATTCCCAGTGCTTACACAAGATCAAGAATTGTTTGAATTCTCTCCATCTGGTTTTGAGAGACTTCATTGAATACATGGGCAATTCAGTGGAAGGGTGAAGTGAGGGTAGATTGGTGTTCAAATGGAAGCTATTCTAGTTCTACCCTGAGAAAGCTTCACACTAATATGTAGGTACTTGCCTGTTTGCCAGGAAAAAAATTGGCACTCTTTTTTTTTTTTTTTAAAGATTTTATTTATTTACTTGAGAGAGAGAAAAGGAGCAGGGGGAGGGGCAGAAGCAGATTCCCCACTGAGCAGGGGGCCTGATGTGGGGCTCAGTCCCAGGACTCCGGGATCATGACCTGAGCTGAAGGCAGATGCTTAACCTACTGAGCCACCCAGGTGTCCCCATAATTAGTACTCTTTAATGCAGGGTTTCTCAACCTTGTCCTTAGTGACATTTGGGCAGGATAACTCTTTACTTTGGGGGGGGGGGTCTATCCAGTGCATATAGAATGTTTATAAACATTTCTGATCTAAACCTACTAGATATCAGTGGCACTCTTCAGTTGTAATAACCAAAATTGTCTCCAGAATGTTCCCATGTATCCCTTGGGGGATAAAAGCACCCCAGGTTGAGAATCACTGTTTTTTTATTTTAAAACTTTTTAAAATTTTTTAAATTTTCTTGGGGGGTGGGGGCAAAGGGAGAGGGAAAGGGAGACAGAGAATCTTAAGCAGGTTCCATGGAGCCTGACGCAGGGCTCAATCCCATGATCCTGAGATCATGACCTGAGCTGAAATCAAGAGTCGGACGCTTAACCTACTGGACCACCCAGGGCCCCAAGAATCACTGGTTTTTAGAGGATTACAACAAGATCTAGCCCTCAACAACATTAAATAAAATGAATTACTAGCTGTATATCAAGAAGTAGCAAAATGTGACCCACAGTTTGGAAGAAAATCTAGTTGATAGAAAGTGAACCAGAAATGATGCAGTTAGCAACAAGGATGTTAAAAATAACTGTAATAAAAATGCTCAGTATGCTCAAGGATGTAATAGAAAATGTGAATGTAATGAATGAAATAGAAGACATTAAAAAAGAACCAAATGGAACTAACTCCTAGAGATGAAAAACACAATATTTGTAATGAATTCCTTCTTGTGGAATTTCAACAGTAGACTAGAGAATGAAGAAAAGATAATTGAAACTTACACACGTAGCAATAGACTCCATTCGAAATGAAGCACTAACAGGATAAAGACTGCAGAAAACTTGGGATAATTTTAAATAGTCTAACATGTATAGCTTGAGTTAGAGAAAAAGAGTAGAGAAAAGGTGGTCAGGAAAAATAATTTGAAGAATGTTAAAATATGCCCAGATTTGATGCAAACTATAAATCCACAAATTCAAAAAGGATAAACACACACACCCACACAGGGCTTGCAATGGCACATTATAATTAAGTGCTGAAAATAAACAGTAAAGTGGAAAATCTTAGGAATTAGAAGAAAAAGGTACTTCAAGTAGAGAAGAATTAAGATAAAAACCACAGATAATCATCAGAAACTAAGTATGGCAGAAGACAATGGAATGATATCTTTGAGGTGCTGAAAGAAGAAAAGTGGTCAACCCAGAATTCTATTTTCATGAAAATATTATCCAGAATAAAGGTGAGATAAAGTTTTCAGACAAATAATAATAGAGAATTCATTGCTAGCAGGCCTGCTATACCCTAAAGAATTAAAGTTCTCTAGGAAAAAAAGCAAAATGATACCAGGTGGAAACTTGTATTCATATAAGTGTAATGAAGAGTGACAGAAATATAGGTAAATATGTGGATAAGTATAAAACACTGTTTTACATTTTTAAATTTTTTAAAAGATAATTGACTTTAAAATAATATATTATGGGAAACATAGTTTATGTAAAAGTAAAACATGACAACAGTAGCTGTAAACACAGAAGAGATGACATGGAAATGTACCTATTATTATAAGGCTATTACACGTGAAGTGGTATAATTTTATTTGAATGGTTTTTGGCCAAGTTAAAGTTGCGTATTATAAGCCTAGAGCAACCCCTAAGAAAATAAAACAATGAGGAATTGCTAATAAGTTAATAATAAAATGAGATGCTAAAAAAAATACTTAAGGGCGCCTGGGTGGCTCAGTCGTTAGGCGTCTGCCTTCGGCTCAGGTCATGATCCCAGGGTCCTGGGATCAAGCCCCGCATCGGGCTCCCTGCTCGGCGGGAAGCCTGCTTCTCCCTCTCCCACTCCCCCTGCTTGTGTTCCCTCTCTCACTGTGCCTCTCTCTGTCAAATAAATAAATAAAATCTTTAAAAAAAAAAAAAATACTTAAAAAAAGAGAGACATCAAACACAAAAATCAACTCAAAATGCATTAAAGTCTCGAACAAATACCTGCAACCACAAAACTCCTAGAAGAAAACCTAGGTGGTAAGCTCCTTGACATCAGTCTTGGAGATGATTTTTTGGACCTGACTCCAGAAACAAAGGCAACAAAAGCAAAAATAAACAAATGGGACTACATCAAACTAAAAAGCTTCTCCACAGAAAGGAACCCATCAACAGAATGAAAAGGCAGCCTATGGAATGGGAGAAAATATTTGCAAATCATATATCTTATAAGGGGTTAATATCCATAATATATAAAGAACTCATCCAACTCAAAAAACATGATTAAAAGATAGGCAGAGGATCTGAATAGGTATTTTTTCAAAGATGATGTAGAGGTGGCCAATATATACATGAAAAGGTGCTCAACATCACTAATATTCAGAGAAATGCAAACCAAAACCACTTGATGGAATGGCTATTTCAAAAAGACAGGAAGTGTTGGTGAGGATGTGGAGAAAAGGGCACCCTCCTGTACCGTTGGTAGGAATGTAAATTGGTGTAGCCACTAATGAAGACAGTATGGAGGTTCCTCAAAAAATTAGAACTACTGTGTGATCCAGAAATTCCACTTTGGGTCATTTACCTAAGGAAGAGAAGTACACTAACTTGAAAAGATATCTGCACCCTTGTGTTCATGGCAGCATTGTTTACTAATGGATAAAAAAATGTGTGTTATATATGCACAATGGAATATTTTTCAGCCATAAAATAGAAGAAAAACCTTGCCATTTGCATCAACATGGATGGACCTTGAGGACATTATTATAAGTGAAATAAGTCAGACAGAGAAAGACAAATACTGTATGATTTCACTTAGATGTGGAATCTAAAAACAAACAAAACTGAATTTAGGGATACAGAGAACACATTGATGGTTGCCAGAAGCGGAGGGTATAGGATGGGTGGAATGGATGAAGGTGGTCAGAAGGCACTAACTTCCTAAATAAGTTCTGGGGATGTCATGTACAGCAAAGTAACTATAGTTAATAAAACGGTGTTGTATATTTTAAAAGTCATAGGAGAGTAGATCTTAAAAGTTCTCATCATAAAAAAAATTTGTTAACTTTGTGATGATAGATGTTAATTAGACTTTTGTGGTAATCATTTCACAATATATATACACATAAGGAATCATTATTTGTACACCGGAAACTAATATAATGTTATATGTCAGTTATATCTCAATAAAAAAAAGAGGAAGAGACAGCAGAGCCCACTGTCTTTATGTCCACATACTGAGGAAAGGCCTTGTGAAGGCACAGTGAGAAGGCAGCCATCTGTAAGCCATGAAGAGAGATCTCACCACAACCCAATGTGCTGGCACTCTGATCTTGGGCTTCTAGACTCCAAAACTGAAAAAGTCTCTTGTTAATGCCAAAGGAAAAAAGAAAAAAGGAACAAAGATTAACTGGGCAAATAGGAAACAAATAGCAAGATCATGGATTTAAACCACATCAGTGATTACATTAAAATTAAATGGTTTAGGGGTACCTGGGTGGCTCAGTCATTAAGTCTGATCTCAGCTCAGGTCTTGATCTCAAGGTTGTGTGTTGAAGTCCCACACTGGACTCCACGCTGGGCATGTCACCTACTTAAAAAAAAAAAAAAAAGTCTAAAAACTCTAATTGAAAGGCCAGTTGACTGGATAATATGCTGCCTACCAGAAACTTGCTCGATATATTAAGATACGGGTTAAAAGAAAGAAAAAGGGTATTCTGTGCAGAGCATAAGCAATCTAGAATGGTTACATTAATAATGATATATTAATATACAAAGGAAAAAGGGATAAAAAGAAACATTTCATAAGGATGGAGTCAATTCATAAAAATTACGTAACAGTTGTAAATATGTATAACCTAATACCAGAACTACAAAGTACATGAGACAGAAACTGCCAAAACTGAAAGAAACAGGCAAATCTATGCATAGATTTGAACATGCTTCTCTCATTAATTGATAGAACCAGTGGACCAAAAAATTAGTAAGGATATAGAAGAGTCAAATGATCAAATAAGTGATCTAGTTGATGTTTTGAAATACTTAACCCAACAACAGTAAAATACACATACTTTTGAAAAGTACATGGAATATTTACCAATAGACCCTTAATGTTTGGGCATCAAGCAAGTCTCAGAAATTTAAAAGGTTTGAAGTCCTACACAGTAGGTTTTGTGACCCCAGTGGAAGTATTTCAGGAATAGATACTTGGGAAATTCTCAGTTACTTGGAAATTAAGCAATATTTATAAATAACCTGTGGATCAAAGAAGAAATTGTGAGGGAAATTAAACTGGTTTTTCAAATGAAAAAAGAAAAAAGGAAACAACAATAAAAATTTGTGGAATGCAGGTAAAACAGCACCTATAGAGAAATTTATTGCTTTCAATGCTAATACTAGAAAAAACAAAAGTCAATAATCATAAGTTTTTATCTGAAATCAGTAAAAGAAGAGTAAAGTAAACCTGAAATAATTAGAAGTCAGGAAATGAGAGCAAAAAACTATGAAATAAAGAACAAACCAACTTTCAAGAAAATCAACAATTTCAACAGTTGAGTTTTTCAAAAAGGTATAAAATTGTTAAAGCTCTAATGGTTGCTCAGAGAAAAAAGGAAAAAATATTACTGATAACCAGATATGAAATGTCTGAGTAATAACCAGTGATACGAGTATCACTGCAGATCAGACATTAAAGGGATAATGAAAAAATATACTCATAAATTTGATAACTTAGATGCACACATTCCTTGAACAATACAGCTTATTAAAATAGAAATAGAACTAATAGTCTGAGTAGCATATGAAGAAATTTGAATTCATTATCAAAAATCTTCACACAAAATACTGCTGAATTCTATTAAGGATTTAACCTTACACAGAATTTTTCAGATTTCTTAGGTTGGTATTTCTTTGATCTAGAAATCTGATGAAGTCATGAAAAAATGAATTATAAACCATTATCTCATGAGCATAAACACAGAAATCAAAACAAAGCATTAGCACATCAAGCCCAGCAAAATATGTAAAGGTTATACATAATGATTAAAGGGAGTTACCCCATTCATTCAAAAGTAAAATATGTAAAGGTTATATATTATAATTAATGATGTTTATCCCATGTATTCAAAAGTTAATATACTATATTAAACAGCTTAAAAGATGGCCATCTCAGTAGATGCAGAAAGAGAATTTTATGTATTCAATACTTAATTTCACTAAAAAAGCTCCATAATAGCAACAGTAGGGAACTTTATAAATTGAACAAAGCTCATCTATGAAAAACCTGCAGCTAAAAATTTTTTTTTTTTTTTAAAGATTTTATTTATTTATTTGACAGAGAGCTAGAGCAGGAACACAAGCAGGGGGAGTGGGAGAAGGAGAAGGAGGCTTTCCACTGAGCAGGGAGGCCTATGTGGGACTGGATCCCAGGACCCTGAGATCATGACCTGAGCCGAAGGCAGACGCTTAATGACTGAGCCACCCAGGTGCCCCCCTGCAGTTAACATTCTTAATGTTAGATAAATAGTGATATATCTGTACAATGGAATACCAATCAGCAATAAAAAGAACTGAAGTAGGAATGCATGGAACAGCATGGATATAGTTTATACATTCTGCCTAGCAAAAGAAGCAGACACAAGACGTATGTGCTGTATGATTAAATTTATTTGAAACTCAGATACCTGTAGTGACAATGAAAATTAAGGTTTCTTGAAGCTTGAACTTAGGAAGGATTGATGAGGGTGGTGTATGAATGTCCATTTGGGTGACGGAAGTGTTCTATATCTTGATTGTTGTGGTTCCGTGGTGCCTACATTTGTCAAAAGATATTGGAATGTCCATTTAAAAATGGTTCATTTTATTGTATGTAAACATTCTAATAAACTAATTTAAAATACATTACAAAAAGATATGTGGCTTAGGTTAATATTGAAAGTGGTTAGAATAGATCACTGTACTTGTTAGCATTACATTTAAGTTATTAAAAGTTGTTTGCTTTAATTCTCAAATGTTTCAGATATGTGAGTGGAGGCTTTTGTTGTTTGAACCATTATTATTAATGATTATTAATTGTTATTAATCTAATTAAAATGTTTGGTTCTGGGATCATCTAGAATTCAGTTCAAATGTTGGCTTTGTTACTTACTACATATATGGCTTTGGAAAGGTTTTTTTGGGGGGGGGGAGTTCTTAATATCTCTTTACCCAGTTATTTTCAAAATGAGGAATAATAGTTCTTAATGTTAAGCCTATGAATGATTATGTAAATTAGATATAATTCATGTACAGTGCTTAGCAAGTGCCTGCCATAGATTACGCCCTGAATAAATGTAACTACATTTTTATTAATTACCTTGTTGTTATCCTTACTGTTAAACTTCAACAGACTCCTTTAGTTCAATGAACTGATACCATGTGTTTTTCCCTACCCCTCAACCCCATTCTGAAGTGTTTCTGGGATTTTCTTGGATGATACACTCTAGAACTTTTTCTTAGATTATAAGGCCTTTTGAGAATCTAATAAGAGATATGCTTCTTATACCCAGAAAAATAAGCTGAAAAAATACGCATAAAATTTTCCATGGGTTGTTCATAAATTCATTAAAGCCTATAAATAAGATCCTTTGCTGCTGAGCAAGATTGTAGAAACAACTTTCTTTCTTATATAATGTTAAAATTTCTTAAAAAAATTTTTTATTGTAGTTTAAATTTTTATTGTTTCAAATTTAGACTTCATTCATCTGTGAATTAAAATGATCTTAAACTTTTAAGAATGAAAATGAACTTTTTAAAATAAAAATTTGCTAATATTACTAGTTGCTGTATTTGGAAACTCCCCTACTTTGATCAGATTGAATCTTATGTACATAACTTTTAGAAAATGATTAAATTTTGTCCAACAAGTTCTTTAACAAAAGCATGTCAAAATTCACAGCTCTGTCATGTTTGGCTAAGAGCTGTGAATTTTGACATGCTTTTGTTAAGGAACTTGTATAATATGACTTCTTGGATTTCTAAATTAGCATTTTACTACCTAAATATTCCTAAAATTGTTATTGTTTAAAACAATATCCAAAATAATCAGTTTAAGTGAATTTTACTTTATTGGATATTTTAGTGGTCTGTCATTTAATTTTTTATTTTTATTTTACCATTTTTAATTAGGAGGTATAGAATGTAAACAGTATGGAAGGGGAAAGTCAAGATCTTTGTGATTCTACATTCTTCAAAAACAAATTATTCTTTCAGAAACTGTTTTGACTGGGACTACCTCACCTTTACTGTCTCCGGGGAATGGGAATGAAATTGCACCTGGATCAGTTACACAGCCAAAGAAAATTCGAGGAATTGGATTTGGAGATATTTTTAAAGAAGGCTCTGTGAAACTTAGGACAAGAACATCTGGTAGTGAAATAGAAGAGAAGAAACCAGAAAAGGTAATAATGTTGAACTTCTAGATTAACTGCACTTATTCTCATTAAGTATTTTTTAAAATGTAAAAGTTTGCAACTCTGTTATATTTCCTTTTTTGAGATCACTAATTGGTTATGAATGAGAAGACTGAGAAACTGCAACTTTATAGTGATTACTTTAATGTTTATATTTGGTTCTTTTAAAATGAGAACGTTTACTGGTAAATTTAACACCAACTTTTCTTAGTGGAAACTTTAGAGTTTTTGGTTATCATAGGTAAAAATAGAAAAGGCGATTTTTTTTTTTTGCTTTGCCTTTTAAAAGCTAAAATTACATATTTTTTCTTTTAATTTGGAATAGGCCTAACATGGGTCATTTTAAAATGGATTCACAATGAGATACTAAGTTAATTAGGCTCTACTTAACTTTCCTCTGGATTGTCTGCTATGGTGAAATCTGCTAATCTCTCTCTAAGTGTATGGAGAACTTTATTTTTCATTAGTATTTCATTGTGAAATAAATCAAAATGAATGTACCATAAATTATAACATCTAATAACAGATTTTATTTATTTTACTTTATTTTTTACCACTTGGTGAGATCCTTTTTATTTTTTCCTTCCAAATTAATAACAGATTTTAAAATAAACTCGCAAGTCTTTGTTTTGGGGGAAAATAGCTACAATTTCTGGAACACTAATTACAAGGCTGTATTGTTTCTGAGGCTCACACCTTAGAGATACAGACTACTTATTTCGGATAGGAGCTTTTTCCATTGACTTTTAGGGTGTTGTTTCGTTTTAGTTCTCAGTTGTATGTCTGTATTTAACTCTTAAGAGTTTTAAGTATTTCAGTATTTGCTTGCCTAGTTCAGCTATATTTCACTTATAAGACTGTTTTGGTTGGTGAGATATATTCTCAAGTTTTCTTCTAAAGTGGTTAGTTTCAATATATTTTTTCTTTCCCACCTTGCTACATACTTTTTCATGTAATAATGATTTGGATTCAGGAAAGAGAACTTGTACTTTCTACCCTACCCTCTCCTAGCTCTGAGACTGTCTGGCAGTAAGATTATGGAGCCTAATTGATTCTTAGTTTTAAAGGTGAAGATTGGAATTCTTGTGGTTTTGGAATGGTGCAGTATAGCCATGTAAGAGCCAGGAATGTTGGAGAAGCAGTGTTTGCATTATGAGGGACATTAGATAATCTGGGGCTCCTTTCTAACTCTAAAGCTTATGATTTATATCAAGTAACTTTATTTAATTAATGATTACACTAGTACTCTTTCAGATGCCACTTAAAATGTTCACTACTCAAGAGTTAATTATTAGTGAGAGTTGTCTCAGGGTTACCCTGTATTGATGGCCTTTGAGCCTTGCTTTGATCACTGACCCAGGAATTGATAGAGAGCACATTTGCTATGTTTGTGGGTGACATCAGATTAGAAGAAATGATGGGTAGAATTGGGAGAAATTAAAGTGAGTATCTTAAAATACACAGAACACACAGTAATAGGTAGTTGGTACATTTAGATTTTTAACTAATGACAGCTAAGGTCAAATGTAATGTTTTTTCTGGGGAGAGAAGTCAAGGAAAACACTAGTATGAAGGATTTACTTCACTCCTTTACAAGGTAAAATTTTCTCCTAGACTATAGTTACAGAGGTTATAACATTAGCTAGGTATTTTTATTCAGATAGCAGCAATGAAGTATAAAGACTTTGTTTTCTTCCCTATGTCATCGTAAGGAAGTTTAGTGCTGTTGTTTAAGAGCCACTTTCTGGAGTCAGACTTTCATAGATTCAGATCTGGGTTCCACTACTAAATTACTGTTATTGTGGGCAGGTTACTTAACTGCTTCCTAATCTATAAAAGGAGCACATAATAGTGCTTACTTTATGCAGATTGTTTTGAGGATTAAGTTATAATGTATATTAAGTGTTAGCTAAGGGATTGGTATTCAGTACATTTTCAGATGCTATTTTTTTTTTATATTTTATTCATTTATTTGTCAGAGAGAGAGCACAAGCAGGGGGAGCAGCAGAGGGAGAGGGAGAAGCAGGCTCCCCACCGAGCAGGGAGCCCGATACCCCATGGGGCTCGATCCCAGGCCTCTGGGATCATGACCTGAGCTGAAGGCAGACATTTAACTGACTGAGCCACCCAGGTGTCCCAGATGCTATTGTTTTTATTGATTTTAGAGGTTTAAAACTAAATTACAGTACTGTGTTATGGGTAGCAGAGAATGTGAATTATCCTTAAGATAGGGAGTTTTAAAAATGTGAAGTTCTGGGGCGCCTGGGTGACTCAGTCATTAAGCGTCTGCCTTCAGCTCAGGTCATGATCCCAGGGTCCTGGGATCGAGCCCCGCATCGGGCTCCCTGCTCCGCGGGAAGCCTGCTTCTCCCTCTCCCACTCCCCCTGCTTGTGTTCCCTCTCTCGCTGTGTCTCTCTCTGTCAAATAAATAAAATCTTAAAAAAAATAAATAAATAAAAAATAAAAATGTGAAGTTCTGAGATATCATTTAGGAAAGCTTATGTCATCTTTGTCTTTTCATTACAGAGTTGTCAGTCACATTACTAACCTGGCTGTAGGTATCGTTAGGGAAAGCTGGCTAATGCAAATGGAAATTTTATTTAAGAATATTATCTTAATTCTCACCTAAAATAGTTGATACCATCCTTTTCTATTCCAGCCTTTAGTTATACAGTCAGTAGGATCCAAAGCACAGAGTGTGGACATAACAAAAACAGACACAGAAAGTAAAACTAAAGGTAAGTTTTTGAATAAAATTTGCATATTGGTAATGAAGCATGCCCAAATACATTATTAGATTTTTTGAAGATGTTTGTTAACACTGTACTGCTTGATCAGACTATTAGATCCTATGAGATGTAAGTACTACAGTGTCAAAGATTTTAGTGTGCTTTGTTCACTCATGTATCCCCCTGTGGTTAGAACTGCGCCTAGAACATAGTAGGCACTTAGTAACTATTTGAGTGCATGGATTAATGAAATTATTACTTAATTCAGTGTATAGTATTGGCCAAAATTATTCATTCATCTTTAATAGCTTCTAGTGTGCATTTTTTTTACACAAAGTAGAGGCTTAATAAGTATTATTGAAAGAATCAATTTGTTTAAACTACATTATTTACATTCTTTATTTTAGCAAAGGAATATTGTAGAACATTATTTGCCTATGAAGGTACTAATGAAGATGAGCTTTCTTTTAAAGAGGGAGAGATAATCTACTTGATAAGTAAGGTAAGCTATTTCTCAGTTTTTCAGTGCATTATTTAATTATTCATTCTTACATTCCTCCTACAATGTAAGCTCTAGAGGAGCTGGAACTTTGAGAACCTGGCACATAGTAAGTGCTCAGAAAGGCTTTTTTTTTTTGAGAACATTTTTCTTGTCTATCTAATAATTGATTTATTGGGGATTATTTTTACCATCATGTGTGTTTTTTCTCTAACCTCGGCTCCTCCAGGTTTCTGTTCTCACTTCCTAGTTCACCTCATTACATTTTTCCCCATCTAATGTTTGTTGTTTATAATATAAAAAGAGATCTTCTCCCTCTGCCCCTTCCCCTGCTTGATCTCTCTCTCTCAAAATGAATAAATAAATCTTTAAAAAAAAAAAGAAAAAGACGGGCACCTGGGTGGCTCAATCATTAAGCATCTCCCTTTGGCCCAGGTCATGGTCCCAGGGTCCTGGGATCGAGCCCCACATCACGCTCTCTGCTTGGCGGGAAGCCTGCTTCTCCCTCTGACCCTCCCCCTGCTTGTGTCCCTTTCTCGCTGTGTCTCTCTTTGTCAAATAAATAAATAAACTCCTAAAAAAAATAATAATGACATAAAAAGAAAAAGAAGGAAACAATTTAAATTCCATCAATATGGAAATGTTTATAAAACCATACAGTGGAAAGTGATGCAGCTATTTCAAAGAATGAAGTAGTTTTATAACTTGGAATAAATTATGGCAAAAAAAAAGAGAAAACCCAGGAGTATTGGGGTCTGGGCAGAATCCCGTTACTATTTGTAATAGAAGAAGACTATAAATGTTTTGGTTTTGTTATAACCATATAGAATAATTTCTAAAAAATTTCCCCTTGTTTTAAATTGACTTTATCAGATGGTTTAGTGTATGTGATTTTTAATATCCATAGTTTTGGACTGATAATCACCCAATTTCTCATGGAAGGGGGGGTATTTGGAAAGAATTGTAAAATATCTTGTTAATTTCTAAGGCAAATGAATAATGTGCTTGTTTTTTGGTATATAAAATGTTAAGAATGTTAAGTAAGATACAGTTTAGAAAATCATATTCTCGCTCCACCTCCTCTCCCACTTTCCTTTTTCCTTTCTCCTTGTAAACGGAATTTTAAAATTATTTGACTTACTTAAAAAAATGAAACCCAATTTTATAATACTGCTGGAAGTAATATGTGGGTAATATTTGCTTTTAGGAGGACCTTATGATCTGTTTAGCCCTTTTTTTTCCTTGTAAAAATAATGGAATTCAGTACTTTGCCATTTTGTTGTAAACTTTTTTCTTATTTAAAGATAACCCCAGTTATTTTAATTATTCCTCATTTTGCATTATAGGAGACTGGAGAAGCTGGCTGGTGGAAGGGTGAACTTAATGGTAAAGAAGGAGTATTTCCGGATAACTTTGCTATTCAGATAAATGAACTGGATAAAGACTTTCCAGTAAGCTTTTATTTTTCAATGATGATAATAGTTTAATGAACCTTTTGCCAATATTTCTTTAAAAACAGGTTTTTTGCTTTGTTACTGAATAACTTTATGAGGGGGTTTCCAATTTATATATTGAGGTAAAATTGATTTGAACTGTAGTAAAACAAAATAATATTTCAGTTCTGTGTTTTATTTCTGGTGTTCTTTCCCCACTGACTATATTGAAAAGTAATGTTAGACTTTGTTACTTTATTATAATTAAATGAAAAAGTCTCTCGTAGTAGACAAATTAACACTTCCCTGGAAGAAATTATACTTTAATTTTTTGGAAAATCTTATTTTAAGCTACTCTTGATCTTATAGTACTACTCTGTCAGTGCATTTTTGGGAGGGTAAGAAGCAGTCTATGCTTTATTACAGGATTTAAAGTGACGCTGAGTCATTCATCAGTGCTCTTTTGCTTTTCTGCAACTTGATCCCTTTTTTCCCCATAGAACGATGGACCTCATTGAGGATTGATTGATTGATTGATTGACTGAAATATAATTGACATACAGTATCCTATTGTTTTAGGTGTTATAGATCATAGTGATTAGGTATTTTTATATATTACTGAATGGGCCCTATAATAAGTCTAGTTATGTCACCAAAGTTATTATAATATTATTGACTATGTTCTCTATGCTGTACATTACAGCCCCGTGACTTATTTATTTATTTTATAACTGGAAGTTTGTATCTCTTACTCCCCTGCAACTTATTTCACCTGCTCCCTAGCCCCTTCCCCCTTATGGTAACCAACAGTCTGTTTCCTGTATCTGTGAGTCTGTTTCTGTTTTTTTGTTTTTTTTTTCATTTGTTTGTTTTTTAGATTACACAATAAGTGAAATCATATGGTATTGTCTTTACCTGTTTGACTTATATCACTTAGCATATTATCCTCTAGGTCCATCTATGGATTTCATTCTTTTTATAGCTAAGTAATAATCCATTGTGTATGTATACATCATGTGTGTGTGTATATAGATATATGTTGTCTTCCAGTAGTGAACAGTTTTACTTCTTCCTTTCCAATTTGGATGCTTTTTATTTCTTTTTCTTGCCTAATTGCTGTGGCCAAGACTTCCAGTACTGTGTTGAAGAAAAGTGGTGAGAGTGGGCATCCTTATCTTGTTCCTGACCCTAGAGAAAGAGCTTTTAGCTTTTTACCATTGAGTGTGATGTTAACTTTGGGTTTGTCATGTATGGACTTTATTACATTGATGTACATTCCTTCTATACCCACTTTGTTGAGAGTTTTTATAAATGGATGTTGGGTTTTTTAAATGGTCTTTCTGCATTTGTTGAGATGACCATAGGATTTTTATCCTTTATTTTATTAAAATGGTGTATTTTGTTGATTGGTTTAAAGATGTTGAATCATTCTGATATAAATCCTAAGTGATCATGATGTATGATCCTTTTGATGTATTCAGTTTGCTAATATTTTGTTAAGGATTTTTGCATTTGTGTTCACCAGAGATACTGCCTGTAAATTTTTTTTTTTTTTCTTTCTGTGATGTCTGACTGGTTTTGATATCAGGGTAATGCTGGCCTCATAAAATGAGTTTGGAAGCATTCCTTCCTCTTTAGTTTTTTGAAATAATTTGAGAAGGATAGTTACTAACTCCTTTTTAAATGTTTGGTAGAATTAACCTATGAAGCTGTCTGGTCCTGGACTTTTAAATTACTAATTGAATTTTATTACTTGTAATTGGTCTATTGACATTTTCTATTTCTTTGTAATCAAGTCTCAGAACCCAGAGGAAATGGATAATTATTAGAAAAGTGAAATTTATCCATTTCTGGGTTTTCCAGTTTGTTGGCATGTAATTGTAGTAATTTCTTATGATCCTTTATATTTCTGTCATGTCAGTTGTAATTTTTTCTATTTAATTTCTTGTATATTTATTTGGGTCCTCTCTTTTTGTCTTGATTTTTGAGTAGAGGTTTATTGATTTTGCTTATCTTTTCAGTAGTCAGCTTTTAGTTTCATTGATCTTGTCTTTTGTTTTTTAATCTCTATTTTGTTTATTTCTGCTCTGGTCTTTGTTCTTCTACTAACTTTGGGTTTTGTTCTTTTTTTTTTTTTTCCTAGTTCCTTTAGGTGTAAATTTAGATTGTTTATTTGGGAATTTTCTTATTTCTTGAGGTAGGCTTGCTTGTATTGCTATGAACTTGCCTGTTACAATTGCTTTTGCCGTGTTCCATAGGTTTGGAAAGTTGTTTCTATTTTCATTTGTCTCAACATATTTTTTGATGTTCTCTTTGATTTCTTTGTTGACCCATTGATTGTTTAGTAGCATTGTTTAGTCTCCCTGTGTTTGTGTTTTTTTCCAGGTATCTTCTTGTTAATTAATTTCTAATTTTATACCATTGGGGTTGGAAAAGATACTTGTTATGATTTCAGTCTTCTGGAATTTTTTGAGATTTGTTTTGTGGCTTCACATCTGGAGACTGTTCCATGTGCACTTGAAAAGAATATGTATTCTATAGTTTTTTGGATAAAATCGTCTGTATATATCTATTAAGTCCATCTGGTTTAATGTGTTGTTTAAGGCCAGTGTTTCCTTATTAATATTCTCTCTGGATGATCTATCCATTGATGTAAGTGGAGTATTAAAGTCACCCACTATTATTGTGTTACTGTCAATTTTATGTCTGTTAATACTTGCTTTATATATAATTTTGGTGCTTCTGTGTTGGGGGCATAAATATTTATGAATGTTACAACCTCATCTTGGATTGACACCTTTATTATATGATACCCTTTGTCTTTTCTTACAGTCTTTAAAGTCTCTTTTGTCTGATGAGTATTGCTACATAAGCTTTCTTTTTGTTTCCATTTGCATGAAATATCTTTTTCCATCCCTTTACTTTCAGTCTGTGTCTTTAGATCTGAAGTGAGTCTTCGTAGACAGCATATAGATGGGTCTTGGTTTTCTGTTTATCCATTCATCCACTCTGTGTGTTTTGATTGGAACATTCAGTTCATTTATATTTAAAGTAATTATTTGTATGTATGTACTTACTGCCATTTTAATTGTTTCCTGTTTGTTTTTGTAGCTTTTCTCTGTTCATTTCTTCTCTTGGTCTCTTCTCTTGTGGTTTGATAGTTTTCTTTGGTGTTATATTTGGGCTCCTTTTTCTTTATTTTTTGTGTTTATTCTGTAGGCTTTTAGTTTGTGGTTACTACACGGTTTCTGTATTATTGACCTATATATGGCAGTCTATTTTAAGCTAATAGTTACTTAAAGTCAAATGTATTTCTAGCACTAAACTTTTATCCCGCATCTGATCCATGTTTTATGTTCTGATGTTTTACTTTACATCTTTTTATTTTGTGTATCCCTTAACTAGTTATTGTAGTTATAGTAAATTTTACTATTTTTGTTTTTTAACTTTTATACTGTTTAAGTGGCTGATTTACTGCCTTTATTATATATTTATTTTTATCAGTGAGATTTTGTTTCTTTCATATATTATTTTATTTGTAGTTACAGTCTTTTTTTCTACTTAAAGAAGACCCTTTAACATTTCTTGTAAGGCCTTTTTAGTGGTGATGAACTTCTTTAGTTTTTGCTTATCTGGGAAATCTCTCCTTCAGTTGTGAATAATTTTGCCTCGTGGAGTATTCTTGGTTATGAGTTTTGCCTTTCAGGTTTTTAAATGTATACTGTCACTCCCTTCTTGCCCACAAAAAGTTTCTGCTGCAAAAATCAGCTGATATGGGGTTTCCCTTACATGTGACTGTTTTTCTTTTGTTACCTTTAAGATTTTCTCTTTAACTTTTGCCATTTTAAATATAATATATCTTTGTGTGGCTCTTTTTGGTTTCATCTTGGTTTGGAACTCTCTTTGCTTCCTGGACATGGATGTCTTTCCTTCACTAGGTTAAGAACATTTGTAGCCATTATTTCTTCACATAGATTTTCTTACTCTTTTTCCTCCTTCTGAAACCTCTATAATGTGAATGTTAGTATACTTGATGTCATTTCTGAGGTCCCTTAAACTATTCTCATTTTTTTTTAAAGATTTTATTTATTTTTTTGACAGAGACATAGAGAGAGAGGAAACATAAGCAGGGGGAGAGGGAGAAGCAGGCTTCCCGCTGAGCAGGGAGCCCGATGTGGGGCTCGATCCCAGGACCCTGTGATCATGACGTGAGCCAAAGGCAGACGCTTAATGACTGAGCCACCCAGGCGCCCCAACTATTCTCATTTTTTTTAAATTCTTTTTTCTTCTGCTGTTCTGACTGGGTGATTTCCACTATTCTGCCTTCCAGTGATACATTCTTCTTTATCCTCTAATCTCTTGATGCCCTCTGTGTACTTTTAGTTCAGTTACTGAAATTTTCAGCTCTGTGACTTTTTTTTTTTTTTTGAGTGAGAGAGCACATGCGAGCAGGGGTAGGAGGAGCACATGCGAGCAGAGGAGAGAAAGAATCTCAAGCAGGTTCCATGCCCAGCACAGAGCATGACACCAGGGCTCGATCTCTTGACCGCGAGATCGTGACCTGAGCCCAACTTGAGTCGGATGCTTAACCGACTGAGGCACCCCTCTTTTTGGTAATCAGTCATGAATAGTTTTGATTATCATTAAGATATTTTGGCATTTACCAAACTCACTGGTGAGTTTTGACATATTTGAATTTTGATCAAGAAGTCATTTGTTCTTTTTATTTTAAAATTAAAATAAATTTTATTTATTTTATTTCCCACCTCTTTGTTAAGGTTTCTTTCTGTATTCCTTCATTCTTCTCCTAAGTTCAGTGAACATTTTTATGACCATTAGTTTGAACTGTTTATCAAGAAAGCTATTTATCTCTCTTATTCTATATTGTTCTCTTGTCTTGAACATCTTCTTTCTCTGGATATTGTTTGTCTTTCTGTGTTTTTGTCTGTAAATTTGGTGGAACAGCTACCTCTTGGTCTTGAAGGAGTGGCCTTGTATAGGAATGTCTCCTTTGTTGACTGTGTGTACCAAGGGGATTTGGCTGGGCAGCTGGAGCTGGAGTAGACATGAGCTAGGGGTGCCCTGGGGCTTGCTACACCAGGGCACTTTGGCAGGATGGCTGGGGCTAGAGTTGGTCCAGGCTCCTTGGCAGATGACTTGAGCAGGTGTGGGCATGGGAGGGCTTCCAATGTACTCTGTGCCAGGGCCACACTGGTGGGAGAGCTTGAGCTATTGGCTGCAGGCCTGGCATATCCTGGAGCTTCTGGGGCCACCTTGTTGTGATGGCTAGAGCTGGGCCTGGCACAGGGCAGTGGATTGCCTTGGTGGGACAGCTGAAACTGTTCTGGGCTTGGGGGCCCAGATTTGCTGGGGCAGTCCTAGCAGGCCAGCTAGAGTACCTGGACTCTTTTCATCAGTACTGTCAAGTATGGGTGTGGGGAACATAAACAGTGGCGCTTGCAGGCGTCTTTGACCCCTGGAAAGAGTTCCAGCAGTTCCTTCATTTGGCAGAGGCTCTAGAGTTAGTAAATGGATTTCCTTCACTTGTAGTCTAGCTGCCTTTAAATTGCTGTTTTGTTTCTGTGCCTCAGGGCAGGTTAGTCTGCTTGGGACCCTCAGTGATATCCCTCCCTACTGCAGGTTCTTGTATCTGGGGTGTGGTTTGTGTTGTTATCTTGTATGCTACTGTTCTCTGTGTGGTTCCTCTGTTGTTTGTTGTGTAGAAGCTATTCAATCCACCCTCACTTTTTCAGGAGGAATGGCTCTATATGTAGGTGTAAATTTACTGTGTCCGTGTGAGGAAGTCAGTTCAGAGTCTTCCTGTGCCACCGTCTTGGACTGCCTCCACTTTGCTGCTTCTCTAATTGAGTTAGAGAGCAGACACCCAGAGCAAGACAGTCTACCGTATTTTATTTAAGCCAATGTAGAAATTTCTAACCTTGTAGTCTTTATGTAGTTAAGTAAATTATTAGAGGTTGCTCTATGGGTTAATGCTGTCTGAGGTCCTTCTTTTGCTAGATTTCATTCAGTATTTATTCAGCCTTTCAGCGTGCTTTATTTTAATGCCTAATGAACAAATTATTTTGGGGGGGGCTTTATCTGGTGTTTATACAGCCTTGACTCTCAGTTATTTTTTAATTTGGGAAAACCAAATTCACATGCTTAGGAATATTTCACGTTTTTTAAATCACTAAATTAAGTCTTAAAAATAAATGAACACTGGGGTGCCTGGGTGGCTTAGTCAGTTAAGTGTCTGATCTTGATTTTAGCTCAGGTGACGATCTCAGGGTTGTGGGATCCAGCCCCATGTGGGGCTCCACGTTGGGTGTGGAGTTTGCTTAACATTCTCTCTCTCCCTCTTCCCTGCTTCCCCCCCTGCTCTCTCTCTTAAAAAAAAAAAAAAAAGAAACGAATGCTTATAAACCCAAGAGAATTTGAATAAATTGAGGAAAAATAAACCTTTTTTTAAAAGGTTTTATTTATTTGTTTTAGAGAGAAAGAGTGTGTGTGTGCACGCACAGCAGGGGAGGGAGAGGGATAAACAGAATCCATGCTGAGCATGGAGCCCAATGTGGGGCTCAGTCTCACGACCCTGAGATTGTGACCTGAGCTGAAATCAAGAGTTGGACACTTGACTGACTGAGCCACCCATGTGCCCCAAAGACCTTTGCTTTAAATCTTCTCTTGGAGAGTTCTGAAGAATTAAGTGTATAAGCTACTCTTTTTTTTTTTTTTTTTTTTTTTGTAAACCTGTCTCTCTCTTCCTTTCCTGCCACCTCTCCTTCCCCGTACTACTCAGTTGTTAAAGGGAGGTAAAATTGTGCCTAGGAATCTTAAAGTAGGGGAGGCAGTCATGAATAGTTTTGATTATCATTAAGATATTTTGGCATTTACCAAACTCACTGGTGAGTTTTGACATATTTGAATTTTAATCAAGAAGTCATTTGTTCTTTTTTTTTATTTTAAAGATTTTATTTACTTAATTTGACAGAGACACAGTGAGAGAGGGAACATAAGCAGGAGGAGTGGGAGAGGGAGAAGCAGGCCTCCCTTGGAGCAGGGAGCCGGATGCAGGGCTCCATCCCAGGACTCTGGGATCAGGACTTGGGCCGAAGGCAGACGCCCAAGGACTGAGCCACCCAGGCGCCCCAGCATTTGTTCTGATAGATTAAATTTTTTGTCAGTGACGTTTTGGCTGTTAAGATCTTTTTATTTTATAATTTTTGGCAGGGATGGGATGAGGACAGATAGTCCTTCAATTTAGATTATTAATGATCAGAATTTAAGTATAAATATGTAACATGTAAGTGTTCATGTATCTTCACCATTGTTATTTTAATAGAAACCAAAGAAACCACCACCACCTGCTAAAGGTCCAGGTAGGTAAGAAACACATTATTCAGTTTGCTGTTTTTCATATTTTCAAGTTATAAAACGGTGAAATTGGGTTTTAAGTATAAACCACTTATATTAGCAAAAACCATATATGATGTGATATATACAAACTTTAGAAATATATAAAAATTAAATGTTTACATATATTAATATCAGTATTTTTTAAAGTATAAACTTAAAATAGGATCTTAAAAGTAATTTGGATACTTTAGTTATAACTTGTCAAATGTATTTAGATAGAATACTTAATATATTGATCTGCCAATTAGTAATTTAACCTTTTCACATTAAATCCATTTTGTTAGTGTCTCATTTAAATACTAATTTGTATTTCTTCAGACTATGTGGGTTAAGCAAACTAGAACAGCTTATTTTTATTTTTTTTTTAAGCAGTTGAATATATTATGGTATTCTTAGAAGACTTTCCCAGAGTTACAGTTTTATAATCTGGCTCTTAGTCTATTTCTGTAAATTTTAGCCCCTAATTTCTGATGTTTACAAATGAAGTACAATTATTTTTCTTGGAAGATTTGCTTTATTTTAAAATAATACAAGTCCTTCTTCCCTGCTCCCAAGTTTTCAGCTTTGTATTTGCTGACCTAATCCCAGAACAAGTAAAGCATAAGTTAAAAATAATTTTTATAGAAGTTGGTGTTGGAGGCTTTTTAGTCACTAGTCATATTTGGGCTTTTAAAATTTAACTAAAGTTAAATAAAATAAAAAAATTGAATTCACAGTCACAGTAGTAACATTTCAAGTCTCCATACTCAATATTGGATAGCACAAAAATAGAATATTTCCATCATCATAGAAATCTCTACTTGAGAGTGGTGTTGTAGATGATATGAACTCCTTCATTTGACAAAGAAAGAACTGAGACCACAAAGTAACTACTTAGTCATGTAATAGTGGTAGGTGCAGGATTAAATATTCAGTCTAATGATTCTTGTACATTGTTCCTCTGTTAAGCCATGTTTCCTCTGATGTTATTTTAAAACTAACCTGTACTGTTTAGTAGTATAATTGTCTTTGTGCTTTTAAACTATTTTTTTTAAGTATTAACTTTGTTTTTTTTTTCCCTTAGCTCCAAAGCCTGAGCTAATAGCTACAGAGAAGAAGTATTTTCCTATAAGGCCAGAAGAAAAAGGTGAGACTAATTCTTCCACTTTCAGAAAAGTAATTCTCCCTTTGGTCGTCATTGTAAATAATAATATCTCTCCACACTGAATGATTTACATTGATTTTTAACAGCTATTCAGTATTTAGCAATGTTTGGAGTTTTCTGGGAGGAAGTAGTTTGTCAAGATTGATAGGAAGTTAAGATTTCACTCAAACTGATACCAGTTTACATTCATTAAAAAGTTAAACCATTACTTCAGTAAGAATGTAGTGTTTCATTATAGCTCGTTAAATAAGAACACTAAGCATTAAATAGTTATATTTTAATTATTTTTTTAGAGTCCCAGTTAAGTTAAAAAAAAATTTCTTAGGTGAGTTCTAACTTTTAAAACACGGACGTGATTTGTTGTGTATTATCTAATTTTCACTGCCTATATTTGTCATATAAACTTGGAAAGTTATTCCAAGGTACACATGTATTTTGTTAAAAAAAAAAAGTCATTTTGTTTTGTTATTATTAATTTGGAGAAAATAATTACTTTTCTTTGTGCAGAAAGATCTGCAATGATTATATCTAGTATACTAGGTTACATATACAGTTGACCCTTGAGCGGCATGACCCAGTTTGAACCGCAGAGGTCCACTTGCCCATGAATTTTTTTCCCAATAGATATGATACAACACTGTAAATGTATTTTTTCTTAGGATTTTATTAACCTTTTCTTTAGCTTACTGTATTATAAGAATAGAGTATATAATACACATAACATACAATAAATGTGTTAATTCAATGTTTATGTTATTGGTAAGGCCTTCTGGCCAACAGTAGACTTTCAGTTAAGTTTTTGGGGAGTCAAAAGGTATACTCAGATTTTCAGCTGTGTGGGAGGTTGGTGCCCCTAACTCCCTATGTTGTTCAGGGGTCAACTGTACAAGTAACAACTTGAACACTGTTTTAGAGTGCTTCTGTTTCTACTGCCAGTATTGTTTCTGCCTATCCTTGTGTGTTGCCTGCAGTGTTCCTTTATTCTCTTAGCTGATTTCTCTCACTTTAGTCCCTTGCCTGGCTTATATTTCATATTGTTGCCAGATTCATTTATTTTTAATAGACTTTTTTAGAATAGTTTTAGATTGACAACAAAATTGAGCAGAAAGTATAGAGAGTTCCCATATACTCCTTGCCCCTCATATGTGTAGCCTCCCCCACTATCAACATCCTGAACCAGAATGGATCTCCACTGACACATTATCACCCAAAGTCCATAGTTTATCTTAGAGTTCTCTCCTGGTGTACATTTTATGAGTTTGGACAAATGTGTAATTTGACAAATGTGTAATGTAATATCTTACAGAATATGTCTTACTGCCCTAAGAATCTTTTGCTCTTTCATTTCATCCTTCCCTTGCCTCAGCTCCTGGCAACCATTGATCTTTTTTATTGTCTCCATAGTTTTGCCTTTTTCAGAATGTCGTGTGGTTGGAATCATAACAGTATATAGCTTTTTCATTTTGTAATAGGTATTTAAATTTTCTCCATGTCTTCATGACTTAATAGCTGATTGCTTTTTAGTGCTGATTAATAGTCTATTGACTATCTATAGCACAGTTTATCCAGATTCACCTATTGAAGACATCTTGGTTGTTTCTAAACTTTGTCAGGTATGAATAAAGCTACCATAAATAACATCCTCGTCTGGGTATCCTGGGGACATAAGTGTTTAGTTTACCTAGGTAAATAACCAAGGAATGTGATTGCTGAGTCATGTGTTAAGAGCATGTTGTGTAAGAAACTGTCAAATTATCTTCCAAATTGTACCATTTTCCCATCAACAATGAATGAGAACTCCTGTTGCTTCTTATCCTGGCCAGCTTTTGGTGTTGTTGGGAACTGACCCCCAAATTACAATTTTGTATCATCTTCTTTTTCATTCACTAAATACAGTAATCACACTCTTGTCCCTGAACATGTCATGTACTTTCATAGCTTTATTTCTTTCTCATCTGTGCTCAGCATGGAAGTTTTTTATATTCTTTTTTTCTTTACATTTGAGAATTTTTTATTTGTTATGCAAAAACAATTTATTCTTTGAAGTATTTCTTAATCTCGGGTGTAATATGGCTGTTGTTAGGTCTGAGTCTTGGATCAGTTTATTTTGGTACCTGGTTATAATACCTGTCCTACATGAAAGACTCGTTCTATAAAGATATGTAGAACTACATGTAAGAACTATGTTGTTGGCTTCATTACCAACATTATGATATTCCTTTTATAGTCTCCTCCATCAAGTAGATTGGGATTTTGTTAAATTTAGCAGTGACTTCCCATATTCCCTGAAATCAGTCATGTGATCTTATAAACAAACTAGAAGGTGATGCATTTTTATATCATTTATGTGGTCAAAATCCTGGCCATGATGAAGTAACAAGGACTGAATTTGCCCTCCTGAGTTAAACAACTAGAAAACTGGACAAAGTACATGAAATAGTGGTTTCAGATATTGGACAACAGCATAGGATTGTTATCACTGAAGGAAGTTATCACTAAAAGTAAGGCAAGCCCTAAAATTACCCTACCTCATTGTCTAGAAGCAGTTTACAGGCAACAGAAAGGAGGAAGTCCCAACAGAGCCCAGTTTTCCTGCAGAATTGCAGAAATAGGAGATAGGAGTTTAGGGAGGCCAAGGCAGCTACAGTGTGTGGGGCAGAGTTCCAGAATGGAGGAAACTGCACAGACAGCACTCTGAGATCTTTGTAGGGCTTTCCATGAAGCTTTGGCTGAGTACTGTGAATTACACACATAAGAAAGGAAACTTCCATAGCTGGAGAAATAACTGCTGGAAAGCATTTGGTGAAGCAGTTTCTGGAACTCACTAATAGCTCATGTTCCCACAAGGCACAGTGGAAAGACTTCATAAGGAATAGGATAGAGTCTATAAAAGATTGTATCACCTTAGACTAAAGGTTTCTTTGCATGTACCTTGGAAGCAGATGGAACTAATTCCAGAACAGAATTCAATACAGTTTGAAAGAGTGTAACAAAATCTAGCATCCACGTGTGTAAAATACACAATGTCCCTTATCTGATTAAAAAAAATTACCAGGCATGTAGAGAAGCCAGGATAATAGCAACCTGTAACTAGAAGAAGAATTAGTCAACTTAAACAGACCCAGAAATGACAAGAGATGATGGAAATAGCAGTAAGGACATTAAAACAGCTATTACAGTTGTATCCCATGTGTTCAAGAAAGTAGAAGAAAACACAAGCATGATGGTAAGAGAAATGGAAAATATAAAAAGACCCAAATTGAACTTATGCAGATGAATTAATACAGTATCAGAAATGAAAAACGTTGCATGGAATTCAGCTTATTGGACACTATAGAATGAAATATTAGTGAACTGGAAGAAACAGCAATAGAAACTATCTAAAATGTGCTAGAGGGGTGCCTGGCTGGTTCATTCAGTAGAGCACGTAACTCTTGATATCAGCATTGTGAGTTCAAACCCCATGTTGGGTGTGGAGCCTACTTTTTAAAAAAATGTACTAGAAAAAAATGAGTAGAGCATTAGTAACTTGAGTGCAATATCAAATAGTTTTTTTTTTTTTTTTTTTTTTTTTTTTAAGTAGGCTCCACACTCAGCATGGAGCCCAGCACAGGGCTTCTTGACCTCATGATCCTGAGATCAAGACCTGAGCTGAGGTCAAGAGTTGGACACTTAATCAACTGAGCCACCCACAGGCCCTGTTAAGTAGTTTTACATATGTCTAATTGGAGTCCCTGAATCAATGGAGAGAGAATGGGGCAGAAAAAATATTTGAAGAAATAATAGTTGAAAAATCTTCAGACTTATGGAAAACTGTAAGCCCATAGATCTAAAGCTCCGTGAACTCAAAGCAGTAGAAACATAAACCACGTAAGGAACATCATAATCAGTTCAGTGAAAAGCCGTGATAAAAAGAAAAGCATAAAGTCTGAAAGAAAATAATTCTCAACCTTGAATTTAATACCTAGCAAAATACCTTTCAGGAAGTGCAGGCAAAATAAAAGCTTTCAGACAAAATCTGAGAGAACTTGTTGCCAGCAGACCTGTATGTACTACACAGAAAATGTTAAAGGAAGTACTTTTTGGCAGAAGGAAGATGATGTTATATGGGCATTTGGATAAATAGAAACTAATAATACCAGAAATGGTAAATATTTAAGTAAATATAAAAGACTTTTTTTTTCTTATTTTTTTTTTTAAAGATCTTATTTATTTATTTGACAGAGAGCACAAGCAGGCGAAGCAGCAGGGAGAGGGAGAGAGAGAAGCAGCCTGGCTGAGCAGGGAGCCCAACTCGGGGCTCGATCCCAGGACCCTGAGATCGTGACCTGAGCTCAAGGCAGACACTTAACCGACTGAGCCACTCAGGCGCCCTTTTTTCTTATTTTTAAATCTTGTCAATAACACCAAAATTCTTCATTGGAAAGGTTTTAAAACTTTTTTTTTTAAAACTAAGTGTTGGTTTCAGATTTGTGTGCAAATATAAGGATTTTTTAATTAATGAAACAGGACAAATGTAAAATGAGGGAAACAATTCTTAATATTTTCAAAATGTTTTCATTAATCTGACATGCCTAAATCTGGTTCAAGGAATAGAAAAAATGTCAGTGCTTTGCCTAGTAAGCTTTGGAGATGTGCATTGGGAGAGAACTAGTATCAGTCTGAGTGTTAAATATTGGTATAGATTAAAGTCTTTCTTTTTAAATAAAATTAAACACAAAGTTCTACCCTTTTTCCACCCTCAACAGAGGGAGCTTGTTCAGACCATGGCCAGGGCCAATTTGAGGAGCGTTAAACCTTCTGAGAGGAAATACAGTATATCCCACCAGCATGTGTGTTCATGACTTTTATCTCTGTTATGATCTTAATTCTACAGAAGATACACTTTGAAAAGCTCTGCTGTGTTGAGCAGAGGGGGAAAAGGAGCTACTAGAAAACATGAACCATGGGACACCTGGGTGGCTCAGTCGGTTAAGCGTCTGCCTTCAGCTCAGGTCCTGATCCCACTTTGGACTCCTTGCTCAGCAGGGAGCCTGCTTCTCCCTCTGTCTGCCGCTCCCCCTGCTTGTGCTGTCTCTCTCTCTCTGGCAAATAAATAAAAATAAAAATCTTAAGAAAACATGAACCTGATTACCCTATTACCTTTGAGTCTTAAGTGACTCCGCATTGTCTCATGGGATACTCTTCAAATCTTAAGAATAAATCTTGATTGTTTACTCCCTGCCCCAGGCCACCATGTAGTTTTTATTTTCTCAAATCTGCTTAGTAGTTTCCTGCCCCCTATTTTCTCAGAGGTACCTGAATGCTGGCCATAGTGTGCTTCATTAGAAGAATAACATCAACACTTTGGAGCACAAGTTTTTCTCCTGCTTTTTGGAAAAAGTTTCTTGGACATACCTTTCAGTAGCCCACTTCATTCTCAGTGACTTGTATTCTTGATATGAAATATATATATATGAGAGGAAGCGAGCAACTGATACTTACTTTGGAGTGACAGAGAGCGAGACATGTATATGTGTAGGAGAGAATGTAAGCAAAGCTCTTAGGCTTATAAAATCATTTAAATGGTTACCTTTATGTACATGTTCTCCCCCGTGGTCCCAGTCATATCCATAGGAAGGGTGTAATGGGCTGCTAAAGCCCAGACTGGTTTAATACTTTTACTAGTAGAGGCAGTGAATCTGTATTCACTTGCTTGAGGAACATTTTTTTCCAGTATCTGTATCTACAGGTTTTTAAAGGACAGAATTTGTCTTATTTTTCAGTTGATTCATAAGCAGAACATAACCAGATGGTACACACCTCCAGGCAGGAACTAAACACCAATATGTTAATAATGGCAATATTGTTTCATAATTAGCAGAAAGGGAAGGGAGAGTTGTGCTAGTGGATGTTCTTGAGGTTTTCTTGTCTCTGTATCTGGCATTAAAGGGGGACAAGTTACTATTGCTAGGAAAATGTTTACATGCTAGGAATTCACTGCTAATATAGGAGACTACAGATTTTGAGGGTCTAGTTGGCTAATATCTGAGACTTCCAACCCCAGTAAATTGAATTGTGAATCTTACCCTATCTCCTTGAAAAAGTTACACTTTATTGACTAAGATTTTGTCTGTTGCAAAAGGTTGTGTGACTGCTGCTGGTTCCCACACAAAGGTCCAATAGCATCATTAATTCATTTGTTCAGTTACTGAACTAAGAATTAATAAGGACTATCAGAGTTGGATCTTTTGTTGTCTTATTCTTGATTGCTTAGACAGTCATATATATAAAGGCTCATGGCTTAACCACCATCTGCATGCTGCTGATTCCCTTTCAGTGTTTGGGTTTGTTCATATTCATTGCTGCTTTCTTTGTACTTTGTTTGCATTTCATACTTTCTGCCATATATATATAAAATTATATAAGCTATATGTATCTATATAAGCTATATATGTAGTATAAAATTATTTATATGTATAGGCTATATATAATTTTTAAAAATAATGTCCTTTAATGGAGGACCTAGTGGTAGGATGTTTTATTTGAAATGTATTTTTTTCTCCTTGTTCTTGAGAGATAATTTTACCTTACATTGAATTCTAAGCTGGCAAAATAGGTTTTAGTACATAATTCAACATACTGCCTGAAATGGAAGTCTTAAGGTGTTGTCTTCTTTACATCTTTGCTTAGGAGTGTTCTCTTCTTCCTTTGAGCCAATAAAAGGAATGCAGAGTAAAAATTTTAATGAAATTGAAATGTAATGAAAAGTTGTAGATTTTCCAATTCATATGCTGGCTATGGATAGTCAGTATTGTTCATATTACAGAGAGATTTGGAAATCAGTATTCAAAATATGCTTTTAAATTATTATGTGTTCTGGAATTTTGGTATAGTACAGTTTAGTGTGGAATTAAAATCAAGATCTGTGTGTTTAAGACTCATTTCACGGCAGTTATTATTGGAGGTACTGAACTCAAATGCCTTTTCATCTGTGATACAATCTGTAGCGCATGGACTCTTGAGTTGAGAGCTGTGGCAGGACTCTATTGTATTATATATTTAGTATGTGTACCAAAAATGTTCTACAAAGAATCATTCCAGTCTGAACCTAAAAATAATCTTGACCTCTTAAGAAGTAGCAAATAAACGCAAACAATGAATCATGGAACACTAAGTCAAAAACTAATGATGTAATGAATGGTGACTAACTTAACATAATAAAATAAAATTAAAAAAGAAGTAGCGAATATTCTTTATTATACTTAACCCACACATGAAACAGATTTTTAATCAAATGTTAAACATGCATTAACAGTTTGCAAAATCTGTGTGTATATGTGAGGCAGCTGGCTTCTGCCAGTCACTAGGAAGATTAATTTTTTTTTGTTTACTGTTTTTTTTTTCTGTTTCAAATGATATTCTGACAATTGCTAGTTGACTAGTTAATATGCACGATAATGAGGAGATTGTAACTATTCAGAGACTTAGAAAATGAGCATAATGTGTTGACTAGAAAAGAGAAGGTGATTCCAGGCCACAGAAAGAGAATGTGAAAAGAATGAGAGAAAGCATAACATATTCAGGAAATGGCTATAGGTAACTAAAAGAATTGTAAGAAATCAAGCTAGAAAGGTCGCTTGGTACAGTTGTTTTTGGTCTTGGTGGTATATTAGGATTACATGGGTGTCTCTTAAAAATAGGCTGATGCCGAGGATCCTCTTCCAGAATTTTTATAGGGTAGAACTCATTGTAGTGTTTTTAAAGCTCTCCACGGGATTCTAATCTGAAGACAAAATTCACTTGTGTGATTCATAAAAGGTGTTTCAGTGCTATGGCAAGGAGTTGTATTTAGCTATTTGTTTATATCTTGCCCTGCTCCAAAAAAGATTTAAAGTAGTGATAAGGGTTTCAGAATTTATATTATGGAAATAAGGTGTGTATGTGCATGTTTCATACAAATATGTGTCAGTCGTATTATGACTCATGGGACATGAACTTATTACTGTGTTTGAATACTTCCTGTTGCATTTGGGGAAAAAACTCTAGCTTATAGTCTAGTCTAGTCTAGTCTAGTCTCAAAAGAAGACTTTCCTGACCACATTAGCCTTAGTTTAGCCTACCAGATTTTGAGGGATGTTGCCCCCTGTTGGGTTTTCTAATATATTCCATACTTCTCTTTACTTGTTGACTGTGGTCATAGGGTCCCCCACTCTATAATGTTCATAGAATGAATTTTTTTCCCTCCCAGTTACATGGTGTAAGTATCCTTTCCTTGGAATCCCATCTTTGTCTTGCACTCCCCTCAGAATCTTTTTATATGTGGTTCCTTCTCATTTTTCAGATTCTAGCTTAAAATGTCCAGTTTAATGTCACCTCCTTGACATTAGTCTTTTCTTTATTGCTCTGAAAGTAGATATTTCTCAGTATTGTCACATATTAGATTAGATATTTTGTGCATATTTTTTTTCGTACATTTGACTAAACCTCGTGGGGTCAAGGTGTAGGGTCTGTGTGTGTGTGTGAATTTTATTCGACATTGGTTCTATGGTTTCTTGCAAAGTAAGTATATAATGCATAAGGAATACTCACTACATTAATTATTATGTAATAATACACAATATTTTTAAAAACTGGTGTGACATGTTCAGATACGTTTTTCTGAAACTGTTCTATTGCTATTATTTGAATAGATGTGGTGGTGGTGTGGATAAAAAGGAAATTGGAATGTTTTAAGAGCAAAGACTGTTTCAAACTGAAACAATAGGGAAACAGTCTCATATAATTGGAAGTCTAGAGGGAGGAGTCATATGACCCCCCACCGAATAATTTCATTTTGGACCTGGATTATATCTCTCTCCATTTGCCATCCTTAGTGTCTACTTTGTCTTCAGATTGGTTTCCCTTGAGGTCACAAGAATGCTGACTGTGACAGGGCAACTTGATATCTTGTCCATTTGATAGGAAAGAGAGGAAAACCTCTCCAGAACCATAGAATGTAAGTCCTTTTCAGTTTCTTGGACCAATTTTGGGTACATGTTCAATTCCAGGCCAATAAGTCTTATAAAATGAATGTTGTGCAGTGCACCTAAGTAGCTTGGTGTAATCATATGAAGGTAGGATAGATTTGAGTTAATCAACCATATTATCTGCTAGAGATGTTGACATATATTTAGGCTATACCATAAGGAAGGTGGCTTAGGTTTTATATTAGTACATCTTGTTGACTAAATCCCAAGGGTTGTGAGGATGGGGAAATGAGGTATGAATTATAAAATAAAGACAGTTTCTGGTGGAAAATACATATAGTTCAGCTTTTGACATGGCATTTGATATGAATATAGGAAATATGGGATGAATCTTGGCTGAGAGTTTATATTAAGCATTTATTTATAAGGTGCTGTCTTGGAACTTAGCTATTAAATGTATGGATATGGGTAATATGTTCTAGATGGTTGGTTAAAATGAGAATAGGAAGAGGGTTCAGCATGGAGTCTTAGAATCTGTGTACATTTAAGAAGTTGTTAGATGAACTGGAACTCTTGAAGAAGACTGATGAGTGACCATACAGGCAGGCAGAGAATGATCTGAGTGAGAACAGCTGGTAGGGTTGTATGAAATACATACATACATACTAGATGTAGAAGAGCTGTGAAGGGTACAGGAAATTATAGGGTCAAGATCTAGGAGAGGAGGGGAGCCCAGTAGAGTAAGTCCAGTATTTGAGCCTGTGTTTCCTTTTGAGGCATTTGCCAATTTGGAAAGTGGTAGCTGAGCCTGTGAAAAGAACTTTCAATATATTTTAGGGTTTGAGAGACAAAAATTGGAGTTCAGGGCCCAGATAAAAGGAGATACCTTAATAAACTCCTGGACTTTAAGATTTTATTTATTTATTGGAGAGAGAGAGAGCGTGCGAGTGGAAAGAGGAGCAGAGGGAGAGGGACAGACCAACTCTATGCTGAATGCAGAGCCTGAGGTAGGGCTTGATCCCACAACCCTGAGATCATGATCTGAGGCTAAAATCATGAGTCTGATGCTTAACCTACTGAGCCATCCAGGTGCCCCTCCCATATAACTTTTGACTCACCAGAAACAACCAATAGCCTACTGTACACCAGAAGTCTTACTGATAAACAGTCAATTAACACATATTTTGCATTATATACTGTATTCTTACAGTAAAGTAAGCTAAAGAGAAAATGTTATTAAGAAAATGAGAATGTTAAGGAAGAAGAAATACATTTACAACACTGTATTAAAAAAATCTGTGTATAGGTAGGCCTGTACAATTCAAACATGTTGTTCATATATATATTCATATATATGTGTGGGAATATGTGGTGTTATTTTCAAAAGAAAATTTCTGAATTAAAGCTTAACAGTGGAAAAAAAGATCTTAAGAGACATTGAATACAGTGAAAAGGTTCAATGTACATGCAATTGAAGATCCAGATGGGGAGGAGAGAACAGGGACTAGAAACCTTATTTGAAGATACAATGGTTTCTAGACTTCCAAAAATGATAAAAAGCAAAAAGCCACAGAATCAAGAAATAATACAGAGCCCAGCCTGGATACATAAAAAAAAAACTACTCCATACCCTCATTATAGTCATGCTGCTGTAAACAAAAAATAAGATAATACTGAAAGCAGCCAGAGAACAAGACACATTAACTTTAGAGGAACAAAAATAAGGCTGACAGTTGCTTCTCAGTGGAAAAAAAAAATTGAAGCCAGAAGACAATGGAATGATGTCACCAAAGTGTTGAAGGAAATAACTGCTGACCTAGAAGTATAATGCCAGTGAAGATATCTTCAGAAAAAAAGGTGAAATGAATATTTTTAGGCCAGTCAAATCTGAGAGAATTTATCACTGGCATGGTAGTACTATAGGCAGAATGGAAATAATTCCAAATGTCAACTTGGAGAAACAGAAGACAAGAGCAACAGAAAAGCTTAAATAGGTAAATCTAAATATTGACTGTAAGAAACAATATCTTCTGGGCTTTTATAGGTATAAAAGTGCAACAAGACAATAGGGTGTAAATGGAGTGAAAGTGTTAGGGCAGTAGAAAAATTTATATATGATGAAAGGATATGTGCTGTAATCTCTAGGCAATTATAAAAAATAGAATAATGTATAAGATAATAGAATGTGGAATAACAAAAATACAAAAAGTCAAGAAAGGAGAAAAAAATGAAATGGACCAAGCCAGAAAAAAGTAATAGTAATTACAGAAAATGTTAATGGACTAAAGATTCCATTTAAAAGAAAAATTATTAGACTCAAAAAAAAATCCAACCATCGTCTGCTAACGAGACATATCTTAATGAGAATAATTCAGGAATGATTAAATTAAAAGGGTAGACAAAAATATGCCAGGCAAATGCCTAAAAATAAAAAGCTGGTCTAACTATATTAATAGCTGACAAAGTAGACAGGATAGCAAGAAGCTTATTAAGAGGGACATTTAATTAAGGCCATGTGATTTATAAAGAGAAGTTGCCTTTGCAGTAAAGATGGAGTAAATGATACTGATATTCATATAAGAACTAAGTCTTAATCTCTGTCTCACATAGTACATAAATTTGAATCCAGAAATAGATATTTGCCTTATGACCAAAGTTGCACTGTAAAGAAGTGATAAAGGGCATTCTTCAATAAATAAAACTTAAACCTTACACCTACTTTATAATACCTTATACCTACCTACCTATCTTACAGTAGGCATAAAAGTTCCAAGTGGATGATGGCTCCACAAATTTTCTGCAAGATACTATAAACCAGTATTTCTGTGTCCTTGGGAACTATTTCTTTAACAGGATATATAAGACATTACTGTAAGACAAAAGATTGACTTTTTGGACTACATTAAAATTAGGAGTGTCTTTTACAAAGACACGACGTAGGGGATAAAAAGTTATGTCACAGAGAAGGAAATGATTTTTTACAACACAGATAAATGACAGAGTACTTATATTCAGAACATATAAAGAGTTTCTACAGGTAAGTAAGAAAAAGACAGCTTGATAAAATGCAGCTAAGAGCCTTGAATATGATACTTCATCAAAGTATGAAGTTACTCAATTTCATTATTCAGCAAGGAAATACAATTTAAAGCAAAGTAAAAGTCTCACCAAAATGGGTGAAGTTTTGAAAAAGAGACTAACAATACCAAATGTTGGTGAGGATTCAGATTAGCAGAACTCCCATACACTGTTGATGGGAATGCAAATTGTTACATCTAATCTGGAGGCCTTAAGTTGAATATATTCATACCCTCTTACCCAGCACTGGCACTCCTAGTTATATATCCAGCAGAAATGTGCTGTGTGTATGTACCAAAGATTCAAATAAGAAAGTTTATCATAGCATTATTTATATTGGCTCTTATTTGGAAACAACACGAATGTCCATTCACAGTTGAATGGATAAATAGATTGAAGTATATTCACATGCCAAGCAAGATATTATGCAACAACTTGAATCTTAGGATTTTACTGATGTGCAGAAGTGATCTGTATAGGGTTAGAAGCCACCCTTGGGTGGGAGCAGTTGTGTAGGAATTGGGAAGGGGCATGATGGGAACTTATTGTGGCTGATGTTCAGTTCTTGGCCTGAGTGGTGGTTATTCATGTGTGTTCATGTGATGATAATTTCTTGAGCTTTGTACTTACAGTTCTGAAAGTATGTTATTTAGTTTCAGTTTAAGTTATTTCAGTGAGATTAATATGGGTAGATTTTTTTTGTCCTTAAGTTTTCTAAAAATGTTAGGAAAATAGATTCAATTAAGAATACATTTCCGGGGCACCTGGGTGGATGGGTTGGTTAAGCGTCTGACTTCTGGTTTCTGCTCAGGTCATGATCTCAGGGTCATGAGGTCTAGCCCCGTGTTGGGTTCCAGGCTGGGTGTGGAGCCTGCTTGAGATTCTCTCTCTCCTTCTCTCTGTCCATTCCTTATACCACACGTGCATGAGTGTGCTCTTTCTCTCCCCCCCCCAAAAAAATTCATTTCCTACTTTTTGGATAGTACTGTGTTTTTCTCTAACACATCTTTGAGTAACAATTGATAAAGAATGGATTTGATTTTTTCAGTCTGAATTTATGCATTCATAATCCATTCATGCTTTGGTGCCAGTATAATTATTTTATTTTTCTATTTTTTTAATAATTTGAGTATAATTGACACACAATGTTACATTAGTTTCAGGTGTACGACATAGTGATTCAACAAATTTATACATTATGCTATAATCACCACATATGTGGCTACCGTCTGTTTCCATACTTCACGATAGTGTTTTTCATTTCTGTAACATACCCGCTCTATAACTGGAAGCCTGTATTTCCCAGTCATCTTCTCCCATTTTGCCCAACCTTCCACACCCCTCCCCTCTTTGCAACCATCAGTTTGTTCTCTGTATTTATAGGTTTGATTCTGCTTTTTGTTTATTCATTTGTTATTGTTTTAAATTCCACTTACGAGTGAAACCATAAGCTATTTGTCTTCCTCAGTCTGACTTATTTCACTTAGCATAATACTCTCTAGGTTCATGAATGTTATCTCAAATGGCATGATCTTATCCTTTTTTATAAGTATGATATTCCTCTGTGTGTGTGTGTATGTGTGTATGTACGTACACCTCCCCCCCATCTTCCATATTCATTTGTCTATTGATGGACACTTAGGTTGTTGCTTCCATATCTTGGCTATTGTAAATAATGCAGTGATAAACATAGGGTGCATATATCTTTTAAAATTAGTGTTTTTGTTTTCTTTGGGTAAATACCTAGTAGTGGAATTATTAGATCATATGGTATTTCCATTTTTAATTTTTTGAGAATTGTTTTTCTACTCTTATTCATGCAGTGGGGAACTAATCTTCATCTGAATTAACAAATGGATGAATTTATTACATATAGTGTTAGTAATATATTTTTATATTCTGTAGTAAATAAGATAGGGCATATATCAGTTATTTTGCTGTATTTTGTTAGCTGCCATATATTTTAGATGCTTTCAGTTAAAAATTTTCTCCATACACTTATGATAATTCTTTTCTCTATCTTAAATTATAACGTCTGTACCTTACATATTTCTTCCTTTGGGCATTTGAAAAACTAACAAGATGTTTTTTCTTTAGTCTAAATTTCCTCTTGGTTTTGGTGAATTTCTAGCTAAACTAAAATTCTGTGCACAATTGGATATCCACATACAAAAGAATGAAGTTGAACCCTTACCTCATACCATATACAAAATTTGACTAAAAATAGATCATTCACCTAAATATAAGGGGTATAAAACTAAAACTCTTAGAAGAAAACATAGGGCTAAATCTTCATGGCCTTGGGTTTGGCGATGGATTCTTAGATATGACACCAAAAGCTCAGACAACAAAAGAAAGGAATGGTTAAACTGTAATTCATTAAAATTAAAAACTTTGGTGCACCAAAGGACATTATGAAGAAAGTAAAAAGATACACCACAGGATGGGAGGAAATATTTGCAAATCCTATATCCAGTATCAGGAATATATAACGGGTTTGGTGTTCTGATATATAAAGAGTTATAACAACTCAGCAGCAAAAAGTCCAGAAGTGGGCAAAGGATTGAAATAGACATTTTTTTTTTAAAGAAGATTTTATTTATTTATTTGACAGAGAGAGAGACACAGTGAGAAAGGGAACACAAGTCAGGGGAGTGGGAGAGGGAGAAGCAGGCTTCCCGCGGAGCAGGGAGCCCCATGCGGGACTCGATCGTGGGACTCCAGGATCATGACCTGAGCCGAAGGCAGACGCTTAACTACTGAGCCACCCAGGCGCCCCAAATAGACATTTTTCTAAAGGAGATATGCAAATGGCTAATGAGCACGTGAGAAGATGTGCAGTATCATTAATTATTAGGGAAATATAAACCAAAACCACAGTGAGCTGCTTCACACTCTCTAGGATGGCTATAATAATAATAAAAATGAAAAATAACAATTGTTGACAAGGATGTGGACAAAATAGACCTTTCATACACTACTGATGAGACTGTAAAATGTTTCAGCTGCTGTGAAAAAGAGTTTGGTAGTTCCTCAAAAAGTTAAACATAGAATTACTATGTGATCCTAGATATATACCCAAAAGAATGGAAAACAGATATTCAAACAAATATTTGTATGTAAATGTTTATAGCATTGTTCGTAATAGCCAAGAGGTTGAAAAAACCCGTATGCCCGTCAACAGATGAATTCTGTTGTGCTATATACATATAGTGGATGTTATGTAATCACAAAAAGAATGAAATAATAATACATGCTACATTGAGAATGAGCCTTGAAAACATTACTATTGTGAAATGAGCCAGACACAGAATGTTACATACTATATGAGTCCATGTTTATGACATGCCCAGAATACCAAATCTGTAGAGAGAGAAGGCAGGTTGGTGGTTGCCAGGAGATGGGTAGAGGAGGAAATGGGGAGTAACTGAACAGTGGGAACCAGACTCTTCTTTTGGGGTGATGAGTTTTGGAACTTGATAGAGGTGGTGGTTGCAGAACACTGTGAATTTACTAAATGGCACTGAATTGTTCACTTTAAATTGTTAGGTAAATTTCACCTCAGTAAAGGTAGATAAAACCTAGTTCCCAAATACATTGCCATCATATATTATATATCAATATACTATTGTTGATTTAGTCATGGCTATACCAGAAATGATGAATCTTAGTTTTATCACCTTTGATTTCTGTGAATATTTAAATGTGTTCTTTTAGAATAAACTACAGCGTTGAATTGATATCAAGCTTTTAGTTACATATCTGTGAAAAGAAGTATGTTCAATTAATCAGTGAACTTCTATTTAACCTTCAGTATTTTTCCTGATATTTTATATAAAACAGCTTTCTTAACATTTTCTAGAGATTTGGTTGACTATTATAAATGATACAGATAGCTCTGTTGGCTTATAGTTAGAATTGGATGGTATTATTATGATGTAATTATATGATGCATTGTTTACTTTGAGGCCATATGAAAGTGGATTTTTGTACAACATGATGACCATGGCTTTAATAGACTTAAGCTATATTTTCAAATGATCCAAGGAAGCTATACATAAATGATAAAACTGAAACAAGGGTAATTTGTATTTTCATTGTTGTTAGATTAAATCTAACTATTTTGAACCAGGGGTTTACCCATGGCTTGTATGTTTGTTCAAGATTCACAGTCACCAGTTTCTGATTGATACGAAATCTCATGAAATTATTTGTGGTCCTGTGATAGACATTCTTTACAAAGACCAAGTAAATTTTGAAAATTACTCAGTATTGCGCTTAAGAGTTTCTTATTTTTGCATATATGCGTTAGACACATTTTTGCTGACTGCTATATCATGAATATCTAGTATGTGTGCAACTGTGTCAATTTAAAAAAAAAATCTATTTCGCCCATTCCCCTACCCATTTCCCCTCTGGCAATCCCCAGTTTGTTCTCTGTGTTTAAGAGTCACATGTGTGTGTCAATTTTAATATTTGTCCTTAGTACCTTGAAAGATGAGGAACCAAGTATGTCATTGTGTATAGTACCATGCCTTTTTGATGATAAAATTGTTTTTATTAACATGGCTTAAAATCGTTCCCAGTGTTGTTTATATCCAGCATATTTTCTTATCTAGTTCATAGAATTCTTTTTTTTTTTAAGATTTTATTTATTCATTTGACAGAGAGACACAGCGAGAGAGGGAACACAAGCAGGGGGAGTGGGAGAGGGAGAAGCAGGCTTCCCGCAGAGCAGGGAGCTCGATGTGGGGCTCAATCCCAGGACCCTGGGATCAAGACCTGAGCCGAAGGCAGACGCTCAATGACTGAGCCACCCAGGAGCCCCTAGTTCATAGAATTATTAATGGTGTTAATAAACTGGAAACAATGAAATTGTGTTAATATATTCCGAGTACAATTGTGAGGATTATAAATACAAGCCTGTAATTTTCTCATCTGTGACTAGTCAAGCTAGCCTGTTTTTCTTAACATTGGGTATTTTCCTTTGTCATTGTGATTATTTTTAAATAAGTATGTTAAATGTCACTAGTTTCCTATACTTCAGTCTCAGCAAATGGTCTGGATTTAAGCATAGATAATATTGTCCTCTGCTTAGAGTAAAATCATATGTGATTATATATAGTATACCGCCCCTAAAAACAAAGGATGCTGAGAAGACATTAAGAACTGGGCATTATTTGTTGCTCAGAAGCTTATTAGTGGTCCTCCTTCCCACCAAAGTAAGCTTTTTTAGATATTTAAGCTTATTAAATTATAACTTTTAAACAGTGAACACATACAGAGATAATGTCTCTCTCTGTTTCACACATTTTCAGCCTGATGTGAGCTGTAAGAAATAGAAAAACCCAAATAATTGTTAATAACTTGTTAAATATTTTTAAATAACCAGATGAAAAGTCAGTACTGGAACAGAAACCTTCTAAACCAGCCGCACCACAAGTCCCACCTAAGAAGCCTACTCCACCCACCAAAGCCAATAATTTATTGAGATCTCCTGGAACAGTATACCCAAAGCGACCTGAAAAACCAGTCCCTCCACCACCTCCTATAGCCAGGTAAGTTTTACCTAATTTTAATTTAGGTAATTTTAATTTAGTTAACTTACCTAATTTAGTTTATTGGTTATCTGCCTTTGACATAAATGGCTGTATTGCTTTTCTTTTTTTTTCTTTTTTAAAGATTTTATTTATTTATTTGACAGAGACACAGCGAGAGAGGGAACACAAGCAGGGGGAGTGGGAGAGGGAGAAGCAGGCTTCCCACAAAGCAGGGAGCCCGATGTGAGGCTCGATCCCAGGACCCCGAGATCATGACCTGAGCCGAAGGCAGACGCTTAATGACTGAGCCACCCAGGCACCCCTGTATTGCTTTTCTACATGTCAAAATAATTTTTAAATTATTTGTTTTCTAGATTTTTTCTATAGACTATGATTCTCTGTTAAATGATTTATATTCATACTAGGTAAATACACACCTATTAGGCTGTTTTTACATTTCTGATTTTATTATGTTTAGTGTTATTGTGGAAGGTTTGTTTATGGAAATAATTTTGTGGAACAGAAAGAAAAATTATTGTGCTATAACATCTTTAGTGTCATTAATTCACAATGTTATAAAATGGTTATGATTCACATACAAGTGATTTCTGCATATGTTTGATTTTCTCATTTCAGGATTAATGGGGAAGTTTCTACCAATTCATCAAAATTTGAAACTGAGCCAGTATCAAAACCAAAGCTAGATTCTGAACAGTTACCACTTAGACCAAAATCAGTAGACCTAGATTCATTTACAGTTAGGAGCTCTAAAGAAACAGGTAAGTTAACATGTAGAAGGGTGGTACATTTAAAAAAAAGTTGCCAATACAGTTTTCAGAAACTATTTAAGAAACTTGTGTATGCATTTTATGTGTGGATAGATAGAGTAGAAATTAATTAAAATTTAAAATCTATGAAGCCAAAATAGAAAAATAAAACTAAAAGAAGATAAATGAGCAAAATACTTGATTCATGTAAGGACTGAGAAATGGGTTAAAAGATCATTTATCATATATTCTGTCCCCTTGTAATGGAATGTCCATACTAAGGCAGATATGAATACATTTTAGTTTTAAAAGTTTAAGAATAAAGAGATAACACAGATTATCAATGCCAGCACTAGATTATATTGAAGATTATTTTTACTTCTCTATCTCAAGATACTTTTGTTTCTAATTCAGGAAAATACACCTTTTATGTCTCTCTCTCTCTTTGTGTATGTGTATCAGCAGGCTTTACTTCTTTAGTTAAATGTTGTTCCTTAAGTTTTAGGACTGATTTTTCAACTCATCAATCATCTGATTTGTCCCCTGGTCTTTTATACCTCTTATTTGTAAAATGGAAAACCTGAAACAGAGCAGTTTTGATAAAGGTCTCAATATTAAAAGCATAGCACAATCATTACTTTGTAGTAGTGATTATTGTATAGTACCTTGCATTTGGTTTTAGGGTTTTTTTTAGATTTTCAAAGCACTTTCTCCTATATATTCTTATTTTATCTTAATAATAACTCTAAAAGGCAGACGCTATTTTGCTTCTGAAGAAATTACGCTATAGACACATCAAGTGTACAAGATGACATAAAGCAGAAGAGAACTTTTTAAGTTCCCTTTATATAAAGTGCTCATGATATTCTTTTAAAAGTTTTAATGTCTTAATATGTTTAGCCTTCGTGTTAACATTTCATATTTACATTCAGACTTAAAGGCCAATTATACTCAGGGTTGTTTTTTTTTTTGTCACTATATTGTAAGATATGCTACTTACTACCTTTTGAAAACTGTTAGGTGATTTTATTATTTTTCTGAATTGTCATTTTGCCAATACAAAAGCTCTGACCTACACATGGTCTCCTTTAGTTTTTTAATTTGAATGTTTTGTAGACCCTTTCATCATATGTTTGGATCCTGCCTGCTCTGGATGAAGCCATATTCATTAATAATTACTGGAAAATGAGATGTTGATTGTATTTTAGAGACATTCATTCAGTTATATTTAGTGTGTTTTATCTGGTGAAAATTGTTATTTACTGTTAGTGAAATAAAAACAAAAAAATGTTCTTTATAAGAAGGTTTTTAAAAAATATCCTTTAGGGGCATCTGGGTGGCTCAGTCGATTAAGCATCTGCCTTCAGCTCAGGTCATGATCTCAGAGTCCTGAGATCGAGCCCCACATTGGGCTCCCTGCTCTTTGGGGAGCCTGCTTCTCCCTCTCCCTCTGCTGCTCCCGCTGCTTGTGCTCTCTCTCTCTCTCTCAAGTAAATGAAATCTTTAAAAAAAAAAAAAAAAAGAAATAACACATGTAATAATGTCAAACTATTGGTGGTTTGTAAAGTTTGATTTTTTTACTCTTTTTGGTCCCAATTTTTACTTTTATCCATATCCATTCTTTACTCGTCATTAAAAAACAAATAGGTCTTATGAAACAGGGTTTGCAAATTCCTAATTTCTGTTTTGTTTTGTTTTTTTTCTTCAAATGAATAGGGAAGTAATTTAGAGAAGCTGAGACATATGTAAGGACAGAAAACTAACAGCTAACTTCCATACTACTGTCCTTTGGTGTACTACACTTAACACCCAGTTAAATTCAGGAAATACACAAAGCATACCACAGAGATAACTGAGAGTTCCATTCCAGACCACTGCAATAAAACAAATATTAAAGTGAGTCAAATGAATTTTTTGGTTTCCCATGCATATAAAAGTTATGTTTACACTACACTATATTAAGTGTGCATTAGCATTGTGACTAAAAAAAGTACATACTTTAAAAAATAATTTTATTGCTAAAAAATGGTAAACATCATCTGAACTTTTAGCAAGTCATAATCTTTTTGTTGGTGGAGGGTCTTGCCTTAATGCTGATGGCTGCTGACTGATCAGGGTGGTGGCTAATGAAGGTTGGGGTGGCTGTGGCAATTTCTAAAATAAGACAACAGTGAAGTTTGCCACGTCAATTGACTCTTCCTTTCATGAACAGTTTCTTTGTAGCATGTGATACTGTTTGATAACATTTTGCTTACAGTAGCACTTTTTTCTAATTGAAGTCAGTCCTCTCAAACCCTGCCTCTGCTTTATCAACTAAGTTTATCTACTATTCTATATGTTTTATTGTCATTTCAACAATTTTCATAGCATCTTCACCAGGAGTAGTTTCCATCTGAAGAAACAACTTTCTTTGCTCATATTTAAAGTTTTATCATGAGATTATAGCAATTCAGTCACATCTTCAGTCTCCGCTTCTAATTCTAGTTCTCTTGATATTTGCACCACATCTGCAGTCACTTCCTCCTCTGACGTCTTGAACCCCTCAGAGTAATCCATGAAGGTTGGAATCATCTCCTTCCAAACTCATGTTTGACCTCTCCCATAAATCCCCAGTGTTCTTAATAGCAGCTAGAATCATGAATGCTTTTCAGAAGGTTTTTAATTTACTTTGTCAAAGCCATCGGAGGAATCATTATCCATGGAAGCTGTAGTGTTATGAAATGTATTCCTTAAATAATAAGACTTGAAAGTCAGAAGAAAGTCACAATTACTCCTTAATCGGGCTACAGAATGGATGTTGTGTTAGCAGGCATGAAAACAAGATTAATCTTGTACACCTCCATCAGAGCTCTTGGGTAACAAGATGCTTTGTCAATGAGCAGTAATACTTTGAAAAGAATCTTCTGAGCAGTAGGTCTCAACAGTGGGATTAAAATACTGAGTAAACTGTGTTGTAAACAGATGTGCTGCTATCCTTTTTTGTTGTTCCATTTATAGAGCACAGATTTAGCATAATTCTTAAGGGCTCTAGGAATTTCAGAATAGTAAATGAGCATTGACTTTAGCTTTCACTAGCTGCATTAGTCTCTAACAAGAGAGTCAGCCTGTCCTTTAAAGCTTTGAGGCCAGGCATTGGTTTCCCCTCTCTGGCTATGAAAGTCCCAGATGGCATCTTCTTCCACTCTAAGGCTGTTTCATCTACATTGAAAATCTGTTGTTCAGTGAAGCAACCTTCATTAATTAGCTAGATCTTCTGTATAACTTGCTGTAGCTTCTGTATCAGCACTTAATGCTTTCCTTGCACTTTTATGTTATGGAGATGACTTCTTTCCTTAAACTCCGTGAACCAACCTCTGCTAGCTTCAGACTTTTTTTTTTTTTTTTTGCAGCTTTCCCACCTCTCTCAGCCTTCACAGAATTGAAGAGGGTTGGGGCCTTGCTCTGGATTAGGCTTTGGCTTGTGCCTGATTTGATTTTTTTATCCAGACTACTACTGAAACTTTCTCCCGATCAGCTTGTTTGCTCTCTATAATTTGTGTGTTCATTGGAGTAACACTTCTAATTTTCTTCACGATCTTTTCCTTTGCATTCACAATTTGGCTAACTGGCGCAAGAGGCGTAGCTTTTGGCCTATCTCCGTTTTCTGTATGCTTTCCTAACTAAACTTAATCATTTCTAGCTTTTGATTGACAGTGAGATATGTGTGATTTTACTCCATATGTGACAGTGAGATATTTTCATTTTACTCCAACACTTAGAGGCCATTGTAGGGTTACGAATTGCCCCAATTTCAATGTATTGTGTTTGAGAGAATAGGGAGGCTTAAAGAGAGTGAGAGAAATGGGAAGCAGCTTCACTGTGGAGCAGTCAGAACATATACACCACTTACAAATTAAGTTAAACATCTTACATGGGCACAGTTTGTTACAGTTACAATAGTAACATTAAAGATCACTGATCACAGATGACCATAACAAGTATTAGAGTAATGAAGAAGTTTGAAATATTGTGAGAGTTACCAAATGTGACACAAAGATTTGCAGTGCTGTTGGAAAAATAGCATCGATAGACTTGCTCATCGCAGGGTTGCCGTCAACCTTCAATTTGTAAAAATGGAGTTATCTGCAAAGCACAGTAAAATGAGAAATTTTATGTTTGTGTTCATATTACACAGGAAATACATACTGAGCAAGTGTTATATCCCATTACTATTTTAGGCACAAATAATATGCTAAGACAAAAGACCTGACTGCTAAAACAGCATATAGCTCATGTTCTGAACTTCAACTCAGGTTATTCCTCATTTCCATTTTTTATTGGAATATTATGGTTTTAGTCTTTGTAGTGCAAAAGTGTTTAAACTCTTTTTTTGAGATATTGACACCTTAAAAAAACACTGTGTTCTGCATCAAATACAGCCTCAAATTTGGCATTAGGTTGAGGCATATTTTAATTTATATTTTTGGCACAGTTAGAGGTTTCAAATTTTTAAAATAGCATATGAACCTAGCCCTTTAACATGTTTCAGAAAGTTTAAAATATACATGAAAATCTTCTTAGAACAGTCTCATTATTACACAAAACAATTTCAGGTGATGATATAGTAGCAAGTACACTTTGTTATTAAAAATGTGGGTTTTAAATTATTAGCTCATTTATCATTGTCTTGTTTTTGCACTTAAATGGTAATTGAATGATCCAATATGTCTATGATACCTACTACAATACCTGACATGAAAGATGTTATAAAATGTTACTTCCTTTCTTTTCCTTTCCTCTGTTGTTAATCTCATCTTATTCTGTTTCTGCTCTTCCCTATAAAATGGGATATAAATTCCTGACAGTACTCTCAGATGTGATTATACTGTATATAAAGCCATTTATAAACTATTTTTAAAATAAATGTCCTTCAGTATATATTCTCATATATAAGATACTACTATAAATGGCGTAGTTGTTAGAACCATGTTTTAATTTTTTCCCTCTCTTTTTCATTAAAAATTGGTTTAGGATAATCTCACTGCTATTACTGGTTAATTATAAAGTTCGCATGGTCTAAATATTTCTAAAATAGTAAGTTCTCTGGGACATGAAATTGGTTTACACATTAGTCTTAAAATACAAGATAGAAGATTTAGTGGTAAATACATATTACATTGAGAAAGCACAGCTGATGAAGTATTCTTAGAGTGTTATTATATTTTATCCTTTTTGATTGTTTTTTATGATAAATTCTTCTTGGGTTAAAAGGAAATTTTAGAGATACATAATATTATTTGATCCCAAAGCATTCATTGTTAAATAGTGAAACATTCTTTGTTTTGTTTGATAGTTAATCTATTTTTGTTTGAATTACGTTCTCAATGTTTATTCATTTATTTTTTCCAGAAAGAGTTTAAGGTGGAATTTTTCTAATAAGATGCTTACCTGTTGAGTGGTAGATACTATAAAAAATGAGTCTGTATCTAAACTAGGATACAAAAATAAAACAAAACACACCCAAAAATGTAGAATTTACCTGGAGAATTAAGAGCAGAGATTAAAATTATTATTTTCTTACAATAATTTTCTTGATAATTCCTTTATAGTGTCATATGAGGCATAATTGAAGATTCATTTATGGATTATGTGATTTTAAATGTATAAGTTGTATTTTTATAGTGAGATATTTAAAAATACTATTTGTCATGTTTTTCTTTTATTATATCATAGAACTAAAATTGTCTCTTTCATTTAATTACTGTCATATGCTGAAGACTAAAACTTGACTGGAAGGTAGTTTAATTTTAGTTATAACTATATAAATGAGTTGTTAATATATTGATTTATTACTCTGACCTCTAATTTTTTACTAAAACATCCTTTCGAAGCTGTCTTGGTGTTCAGTGAGTAATTTTAAAAAGGCTTCTTTCTACTTATATTGAAATTAATACTAATAATTTTTTCTTTCGAAAGATAAATCTAAAATCTAATACACATCTTATGTGAGTTTAGATAAACTGCAGTAGGTATGTGCTAAACATTGAAATGGTTCTGTTCATTCTACAACTGTTCCTTTTTCCTGCTTTGTAAAATAATTTTTTTGATTTAGTCTTTTTTTCTAGACATTCCTATCCTTGACTTTTCTTTCCAGATTTTGTTTCCTAGCCTGTTTGCCATGTTTCCCTTCTTACGTGTCAGGAAATTATCCTACCTTTCTCCATTTTGGTAAGATGACAATTTATAAAAGAAATCAAAACAATATATTCCATATAAATAGGTGGTGCACATTGATTTTTCTTTGTAATTGTACTAAAAGTGTACATGTTTGTCTGTCTATTCTAACCCTTTTGGTTTTCCATTTGAAAATAAAATGAAATTTATGTTGGAAAAATTTTCCTGCTTAAGATATTCTTTCGATAAAAGTTTTTTTTTTAAATTGAAAACCATAAAAATCAGTTTATTTTCTACCAAAATTTGATATTTCATTTTGACTGTTTAAAAATTCTGTGTCTTCTTAGGCAATGTATAGAAATGTAAATGGCTGGCAGAGTGGCAGTATAATTGGAAGAGTTAAGTGATTATCATGCCTTTCATGCCATTTGTACAGTATAAATCCACTCTAATTACTCTTAGGTAAATTTTAAATGTGTTCAAATATATCATGATTCCAAAATGTGCACTGTTTTATTTTACTAACCTAATGGCTTACATGGAGGACCTGAGAAAGTTTTAGAATAGTAAAATTATTTGTCTTGATCGTGTAGCCCAAAACTGGACATATGGAAGGCATTTTTACATGAGCATGGTCTATAATTTTATAAATCTACCTTTTATTTATCCTTTCAGTTTCATTTATCTTCATCCCTTCTTATGTTTTTCTGTTTCTTTTTCTTTCTGCAAGTTGCTTAAATATGCATTTGAAAATAATCTTCACAGGCCAAAATTACTGAATTGTACTTTTCAAGGTTTTTTTTTTTTTATAGGTTGTCAATGTACATTTCTCAGTGTTAAAAGCAATTTTTAACCCTTCAAACTACAGCATATTTTTAACATCTTTTAAAATACTGATTTTCTTTATGAAATTTTACAAATAAAATGAAATATTTAAAAGTATATTTAAACTCAAGGTCTTTCACATTATATAATGTATTTTCCATTAAAGCCACTGTCTCTTATTATGGTTTGTTATATTTTATAATTATAAACAATTATCAAAAGACTCAAGACCAAAATTAAACTGAGCACATTTGATTGCCTGTTGTGATGTATTAGCCTGGTAAGCAGATGGCTAGATATAAGATAGAATACACAAAGTAATCCCACAATGGGAGGATGGAAAAGAATTAACAGAGGTCAACAAATACTTAAATTTGTTATAAAACACATATTGCCAAACAGTGATACCTTTTCTTATGTCTTACCTTTGTGCCCTTTTACTCTTAACATTTTTTTCTAAATTGATTACTTTGAATATGAAAATTGATAAATAAGCTTTGAGGGCAGTAATAATAATTATCTTTAGATGTCTTTTAAGAAATAGCATCACTGAGTTTGGATATCTAAATACTTGACAAATCATTATAAACATCTAAGCAATGGGAATGTGCAGAATTAATTCTGTATTTGGAAGACTAAACCAAAGATATCTGCTGCCATATCAAGTATCTCAACTGTGATTAATATCCCTAGTTTGGAATTTGGGCTAAAAGAAAATAATATTGACAATGGAAGTGTCTGGAGTTATCCTTAGGATTCTCATATCACTTACAGATTTCTGGGTTTCAAAATTAAAAATCACCTCTTTCAGCAAGGTTTTCTGGATCATCTAGAAAAAGAGAAGGTATTATATGCCATTGTTTCAAAGATACAAATTACATGGATAGGTTTAAAGAAACCCAAGTCATTGGATCAAAGGTCAACCAGCCTTTGATAGTGGTAAAACAAGTGAATAATCTTTGTAGCATTTTTCCTTGATAATCCTGTTTGCCTTAGATTTATAGCTGTTTTATAGTTCCCAAACATGCTGATGTCTAAGCAAAAGTGCAGTGAACTATTAACAGTTTGAGTCCCAGCTACAAAACAGTGTTTGTATACACACACTCAACATATATAAAGATCCATTAAATTATACTTTCACCTCACAGTTGGAAAGCATCAGGGTCCCACATACAGTTGAGTTCTTAAAATTTGAATATTAGGATACTACTTGAAATTTAAAACATTTTATGTGTTAATTTTCGGATATATTGTAATTAATTATGAGTTGAAGAAGTAGATCATCTGTTTTTACAAGCAAGAACTTAAGATGACAGGTTTTTTATCATACTGTAATTTTTGGTTCAGATTTGTATTTTTCAATGAGAACTTATTGAGGTCTAACTTAGAAACATGAACTTTCTATTGTTAGTAAAGTCTTATGCTATAAAATGTATCAGGTAAAGAGGATGTTTGTTTTTAAGGGTGAGTGTTGTTTTCCAAATGCATATGAAAAGCACAGGTTAACTTGTGAGTCCTAGTGGTACTTTTTAATGTATAATTTGTTAGAAATCCAGAAACGTTCTTTTTTATCTTTTAAAATGTACAGTTATCTCTTAGTAGATATATTTAATTTTATTCTCCAGATCTTGTAAATTTTGATGACATAGCTTCCTCAGAAAACTTGCTACATCTCACTGCAAATAGACCGAAGATGCCTGGAAGAAGGTTGCCGGGCCGCTTCAATGGTGGACATTCTGTGAGTTACACTTACTGTTCTAAAACACAGAGAATTTAGCAAATCCAGAGTCCTTCTAAAGATAGGAACAAGGGAGGATTTGTAACTCCACCAGTTTAAAAATCAGTAAGATAGTTATTATACTCAAGTGGCAAATGGTTGGTTGTATTTAGGGAGATATGGGGTCTCATGTTCATTTCAAAGAGGCTTGCAATGGAAGGTTACAGAATCAGGAATAGAGAGCTATCCTGAGACCGTAACCACAAAGCACATGTAATCAAAAGGGGTCAGGGTACCCATGTAATCTACCCATCTCACAACAATAATTAGAATTGAGTGGTACATACTCACCTTAGGAAAGAATGAGAATGTTCTTTTCCTCTGAAATAGTGGGGTTTTTTTGTAGTACTAATGCTGGTATCTAAATGTGTAGCTTCTTTTTATGTTTTCTGTACATTGCCTGGAATGCTGGTAGTATTTTATTTTCTGATATATTGTAATAGCTCTTGAGCGCTATGGTGCTTTTAAATTACCGAAGTAAAGAAAATTTTTGTTGCCAAGAGGCAGGCTATTTTTATTTTCCAGATACGCAAGTGTGTTATTCAGCTTGAAATTATGTAATATCCTGTTAACAATAATGGAATATCTGGAACAGTAGGTGCTGAAAACAGTGATAAAAGTTACTTAGTTTATCATCCAAATGTTTATTGCCTTTTCCTTCTTTGGTATTTTCTGTTTCTTGATTTTAAAAAATCATTCAGCCAACTCAAAGCCCAGAAAAAATCTTGAAGTTACCAAAAGAAGAAGATGGTGCCAACTTAAAGCCATCTGAATTTAAAAAGGATTCCTGCTATTCTCCAAAGGTGAGGGGCATTGTGGCCTAAGATTTGTATAATTTGTAGGATTCCTTGTGAACACTAAAATTGTGGAATTTAAAGTGTCTTCTAATTATTTCTTCTGCCAAGAAATAAAAAAATTCTTGCTAAAAAATTGAGTTACTAAAGTCACACTGTCCTCTGTAGGTCATTTTTTAAAAGAGCTTATTTTAAATGAGTAGTATAAATGTTACACATTTCATATTTTTTAAGGCATAGATCTATCCATCTGTTTCATTTTTCCCATTAAACATACACTCTTTAGGCCAGAAGCCATCATTTGTTTACTCCTAACCTAGTGTGGTGCACTGAATATATATTGGAATGAATGGTAGTATACATGGATTCTTCTATTTATTACATGGTGTTAAGACTCTTTCTTCTAAACTCGGGGCGCCTGGGTGGCTCAGTCGTTAAGCGTCTACTTTTGGCTCAGGTCATGATCCCAGAGTCCTGGGATCGAGCCCCATGTCAGGCTCCCTGCTCCACGGGAGGCCTGCTTCTCCCTCTCCCACTCCCCCTGCTTGTGTTCCCTCTCTCTCTGTGTCTCTCTTTGTCAAATAAATAAATAATCTAAAAAAAAAAAAAAAAACTCTTCTAAACTCTTGCATTTTTATTTAAGATAGTATTATCACAACCTATACACATCTTCTATTTAAGAAATTTGTGTTTCCTCCTCAAATTTATTCATTCCTCCTCAAATTCATTCCAAGCAGCATTTGGCTGCTCTTCCAGTTTATCAGATACACTCAATCTGATTCTCTCAACTTGTCAACAGTCGATTGAAATTTTATTTCCTGTTATTTTAGTGAAAATAGTAAAAAGGGCATCAGGCCATGGATTCATTTTAATGCCTCTTCCACAGACTTATTCAGTTCTTCATAATTACTTTTAAGTGAAATTCTTTGGATATTTTATTTTATTTATTTATTTATTTATTTATTTTTTTTATTCATTTGAGACAGAGAGAGAGAGAGCAGGAGCAGTGGGGAGAGGCAGAGGAAGAGGGAGAAGGAGACTCCCCGCCGAGCAGGGAGCCCGATGTGGGGCTCGATCCCGGGACCCTGGGATCATGACCCGAGCTGAAGGCAGACGCTTAACCATCTGAGCCACCCAGGCGCCCCTCTTTGGATATTTTAAATAATGACTAAAGTGGAGGATCAAAGCAGCACCTTAATAATGCTGATATATTCTTGCCTCTAGATGCTCCACTCGGCAAACCATTCATAAGATAAATCTGATAGGTTTTTCTTTTCTTTTCCACTCTTTAAATATTATTATTAATAAATCTTTTGACATTTCTCACATAAACTCCTAGTGATTACAAGTTTATTCTTTGGTTGGTTGGTGGTTTTACTAGTTGTGAATATCAAACTGCTTTTTGAATTTCCAAAGTTACCATTTATCTTGAATTATTATTTTAATTATTTACCTCCTTGTTATAAAATTTTTTGAACTTAAACATAAATATAAATACAAATTAAGAAAATTTTCTATTATGTTTTCAGCCATCTGTGTACCTTTCAACACCTTCAAGTGCTTCTAAACCAAATACGGCTGCTTTTTTAAGTCCATTAGAAATCAAAGCTAAAGTAGAATCAGATGATGGGAAAAAAAATCCATTGGATGAACTTAGAGCTCAGATTATTGAATTGCTCTGCATTGTAGAAGCGCTGAAAAAGGATCATGGGTAAGTAGCCCTTGTTTTCCTCTTTGAAAACTACTTAACACATATGTAAAGAATTACTTCAAATTCTATCAAGTAGAGATGTAATCTGCCAAATTTTTGGTATAAGCAAGTATGTTTCCAAAGAAGTTTTCGTTAATAGTGCTTCTCTCCTTTCTGCAAAAAACTTAAATTAGGAAACTTGTTCTCATAGGCTTATTATGGAAAAGGTATATATGTACCCATAATTCAAGGGTAGAAATCTTCTGGTCAAACACATGGGTTAATTAGTCTTAAAAATATTAGGAAAAGTTATATTGTATTTCGGATCTAGACTGTATATGTGTATTTACTTTTCAGAGGGACTGGATCACTGTCTCTGTTAGAGTTGAGATTGGTATGTAAATAAAACCAAGGGGTTGGGAATAGGTGATCTTTAAAGCCATTCTCTTAATTCTGAAACTTTTCAATAATAGTATATGGTGAGATCCTAAGTGAAACTTACGGAGTTTTTAGAGTGAAAACAAATGTAAAAGGTCACCTACTATAGCTCCCCTCTTTTCTGTTAACTGAAGAAGTAAAGGTTCAGAGAGGTAAAGCTATTTATCTAAGATTATACAGTTCTTAGAAGGCAGAGCTAGAATTGAAATCATACTTTCTGTTGGTTTAGAGATATTTTTCTAGAACCGTTATTATTTGAGCTTTAGAACTTGTTAACATTAAAAATAAATAAATATAAAAATAAAACTCGTTAACATTTTAAACATAGTTCTACAAAGGCCCAGTAGGTAAAACAGGTCAAAGATGAGCTAATCTAACTGAACCAAGGGTGAGGGTTGGTTCAGGTGCTCTTCCCCTATCTCATCTTCCCCTGTAGCTTCTAAAAGTATTTGATGGTATATGGAATCTGGTATAAAAGTCATTGCCAGAAACCATGCTGCCTCAGAGCTGAATTTACCATTTCTCCCCCAGTTCTCAGTTGGCTCTGGATTCTTTATTAAAAATGATATTGAGGGGTGCCTGGGTGGCTCAATTGGTAAGGGGTCCAAAACTCTTGGTTTCAGCTAAGGTCATGATCTCCTGGGTCATGAGATCAAGCTCCACGTCTGGCTCCACACTCACTGGGGCGTCTGCTTGAGATTCTCTCGTTCCACTCCTCCCCACCATGTGCGTTCTCTCTCTCTCTCTCTCAAATAAGTAAATCTTAAAAAAAAAAAAGATACTGAGATTAACAGTTGATATATTTGTAGCTGCAGAGCACTTTTACAAATGTCTCTTAGGTAGAACCAAAAAATTTATCTTGAGTGACTACTTAAAAAATATATTTGCATATATAGAGAGAGAGAAAGAAGAGGGAGAGAGAGAGTGTTTTTAATTTGATACATGATGGGTCTTTTCTTTACTCTTCAGTTTATCTGTCTGAATCCTGCGGAATTTTTTTTACAGATTCCGCAATGAACACATTATAAACTGTAAGTTCATTCATCTAGGAAGTATTTATTGAACACCATCCATGCGTAAGTTAGAGAACTCTCCTAATTTGTTGATTTTGACATTTACATTTTTGATACCAAGTCTGCTAAATTTAATGAACTGATAATTACATTTACAAATTGCCTGTAGGTGTTCTTAAAGTAGCTGTAGGTTGAATAAAATATTTATGACGTATATATTTTAAAACATATATATCAGATATTTTAGAAATCTTTCCAAAGGGTGTTTTCAAAGTTATTTCCTATGGGAAAACGAAATGGATGGCAGATTTTTTAATCTGAAAAATAAGAGCATCACAGGAGAATGGATAAAACACATACTGGTATGTTGATACAACAAAATGCTATACAGTGTACAGCAAGAAAAAATAAATGGATTGTGGCTATATGTGTCAACATGAATCAGTCTGAAAAAAGAGGGTGGGGAAAGCAAGTCAGAGACATGCATATAGTATTATTTCATTTACATGAAGTTTGAAAAGCATATAAAATCTAACAGTAAGTGTGTTGTTTCAAGATATATTTGTATATGTGGTAGAAAAGAAAAGAAATAAAGACTATAGAACTTTTCCTGTGAAGGAGAGGAGGCAAATAGGATTGCGGGTCACTCTGGGTATCAGAGGTACTGGTAATAATTTATTTCTTGAGCTGACTTGGAATTCTTAGGTTTTTTAATAATTTTATCTTTATAGCTTACAAATACATAGTCTTTATGCATTCAGTATTAGAATCTAAAATGTTTGGAACAAATCATTTAAAAAATTGAAGGTTATTGACATGGAATGATTGACAGAGAAATATATTAGTAATCCATTTCTTTAGTTGAAAAGTTATAGAACAAGATATATAGTTTGATCTGTTCCTGTAAAAAGAAAACAATGTTACATAAAAATTTTATATTCACAAATGTGTTTTTAAAAATAAAAATGTGATAAACAGCGGGATAAATATTTTTAGGAATAGATCCTCATTTAGATATAATTTAAATGTATAATAAACTCAAAGTAATAGAATAATTAGAAAATGGAAGCATTATTTAATTTAATGGTAACATTTTAGAAATACAAAGTTAATATTTTAGCACATTTTCTATCATGTACCAAAATAAACTCTAGATAAATTAAGTATTTAAATTATAATTTAAATTGAAACAGTAGGACATTTATTCTCAATATAGAGAAATAGTTTTATAATCATTAAAACCGCAGAAGAAACTAGTTTTGAAACTATAGAATTTAAAAGTTCCTTTCTGGGGCGCCCGGGTGGCTCAGTCGGTTAAGCGGCTGCCTTTGGCTCAGGTCATGATCCCAGGGACCTGGGATCGAGCCCCGCATCGGGCTCCCTGCTCGGCGGGGAGCCTGCTTCTCCCTCTCCCACTCCCCCCCTACTTGTGTTCCCTCTCTCGCTGTCTCTCTCTCTGTCAAATAAATAAATAAAATCTTAAAAAAAAGAAAAATAAAAGTTCCTTTCTTTCTCATATAGTGTTTCTTCCTGAGCATTTTCATGCATTTTTCAAGCTATTATTTCTATAATACTTTTTTTTTTTAAGATTTTATTTATTTATTTGACAGAGAGAGCAAGAGAGGGAACACAAGCAGGGGGAGTGGGAGAGGGAGAAGCAGGCTTCCCGCAGAGCAGGGAGCCCGATGCGGGGCTCGATCCCAGGACCCTGGGATCATGACCTGAGCCAAAGGCAGCCGCTTAACCGACTGAGCCACCTGGGTGCCCCTCTATGATACTCTTGAAGTGAATTTTCTTAGCATATGTCAGAAAGCTGTGAAAATGTCCCTACTTTTTGATTTAGAAATTTGATATGCTGGTATATTCATGATGTTAAATAAAATTCCTATTCTTTCCATCTCCCCCCAAAAAGCAATAACCAGAAAACCTGGATATTTGAGTGTCAAGCAACAATTATCAGAAATATGATAATTTTAGCAGCCTGGAAATATTTTAAAATACTTTGTGAAAAGACACTATGGAATATATACTTAGAGCTGTGGAGGGAAGATGACTATATAAAAAAAGATGAGGACACAGAAAAATGCAAACATGAGTTAAGGAGGATGGATTGTTGGCTAAAGTTTGTTTATTGGTCCGGTAATTTTGTTTTATTTATTTATTTATTTTTTAACGATTTTATTTATTTGAGAGAGAGAGAGCACGAGAGGGGGAGGGCCGGCCAGAGGGAGAAGCAGACTCCCCGCTGGGCAGGGAGCCTGACGTGGGGCTGGATCCCAGGACCCTGGGATAATGACCTGAGCTGAAGGCAGACACTTAACTGACTGAGCCACCCAGGTGCCCCTGGTTTGGTAATTTTAATGTAATATTTAATTTTAAAAAATAGAGAAAGAGAAATGTGAAGTCCAGATAACCCTGTTAAATAATTTGCCTTGTACTTTGACATGTTTTGACATTACCAAATTGCTTGGGCTTTAGAGTGTCCAGCCTGGAAAATGCATGATAACTGAATATGGAAAATACTTCTAAAGGCCAATTATTATTTCTTTATTTTATCATGAGCTGCTTTCTCTATTCACTTAAATTCTTTATCACAGATAGGTTTGCCATGGTATTGCTGAGGTTTTTTTTAACTGTTGTATTGAACCATTCCATTAGTGAATTTGAAATTTTTCTTGATCAATATGGCTATTTTCTTTAAAACGTTTTCCCCTTGTTCTGGTATGTCAGGTAACAGAGATCCTGTTAACATTAGTCAAATATATTGTTTAAATGAAAGACTTAACAGTAATAAATAGTTTGTTTTTAGGAAAGAACTGGAAAAACTACGAAAGGATTTGGAAGAGGAGAAGGCAATGAGAAGTAATCTAGAGGTAATTCATTTCTCTTAACATTGAGATTGTAGTCAGCATAAACTAGGTGTGTTTTCCCATCTCTGCTAGGTGATTGGGTTCACTCCAAATTATGCTATCCTACTTAAGTTGGACACTCCCTGCCGCTTGATAGCAATTTAACTAATCTTTTGTTGACTCCTTTTCACATTCCATTCATTCATGCAGCAAATATTTTTGAGCACTAGCTCTCAGGCAATGTGTGAGAGGCATAGGGTATACATTCATAAATAAAACAAACATGGTTCTGGCCTTGTAAGAGTGTGTAGTTCTAGATCTTTTGCATTCTTGCTTTCTTGAACTATTTCTCTTTTTTTTTCCACAGTTAAACTTTTTTCTTTTTAATTTTTTGTTTTTGGCCTGGAGGCAAGGGTGGTGGGGGTGAGGGTGGTAATGGGATGACTATAGATTTGTTGACTTGATGTCTCACTGAGCATTTACTTCATAACTATAAAGTCATCATCTTCACTCTTTGCTGATGACTACAATTTCACTTATTTTCCTTAACTTTTTTTCCATCCGCCCCATCCACGCTTACTTTGGTCTTCATTTGTATTCTTATTTTCTGCATATTTCAGAGAAAGTGTACTCTGCCTTTTTTCAGAAGCTCTTCCCATTCTGTACTTAAGTATTTCATATGCTTCCCTATTTTTACCTTGCCTTGTTGCTTACCCTATTTCTCTTGTTAGCATTGTGAAACAGAAAGAACATGGGAATGGAAAAACAAAACAAAACAACAACCAAAGAAGATCTTGAGCCCCTCTTCTGACTTATACTGGTGACTTTCAGCTCTAAACTATGTGTCAGTTAGGCTTGGCACCTCCTGTACATTATCTCAGTGGACACACATAACAGCTTGTAAGGATTATTGTTCCTATTTTAAGGATGAGGAAACTAGGGTTTAGGGTGATTAAATCAGCAGTTGGGCTGAAATTTTTAACAGAAACAGCCAGACTTCAGAAACTTTGCTCTCAGGGATTAAGTTATACTCTTTGAACTTGAGGAAGTAACTTAGCTGCCTTTTAGTTTTAGTTGTTGAGATAATATATGTGAAGGTCTTTGGTAAATTATCAAAACTCCATTTTCACTCTTACATCTGATGTATCCCTTTTATTGTCACTTGCCCTTTTTCCATGAAAATAACTCAGTTTTTCCCCTATTTCAAAAAACCAAAGCCCTCTTTCAGGTCCAGCTGCCCTCTTAATCTGTAGTTTTCACTTTTCATTTGCGTTTCATTTGCTGCAAAATAAACAACCAAAAAAAAAGTGTACGTTTGTGGTCTCTAATTCTTCACCTTTAATTCAGTCATTAACAACTCTTACATTTTAGGTTTACTGAAGGCAACTCCAGTGTCTCCAGTTTCTACAGCATTTCACATTTTTAAATCTGTTGCCACTTTTTCTGTCATGGTTTATGTGATCCTGCATTCTTTTGTTTCAGTCCACTTCTCAGCCTCCTCTTCTTTTCTCTAAGTGAAATGTTCCTTCAGAGCTGTCCTTGGCCCTCCTCTCAGCATCTCCTCACTCTTTTCCTACCTGTGCCCTCAAGCATCGTGATTAGCTCTCGTGCCTCTCCCATCTGAATCTAATTCACTTTTCCCAGCTTCTCTCCTGTTTCCAGCTGCTCGTCTCCCTGGTTGTTCCGCTGTGATCTTAGAACTAGCATGTACCCTTTTACGTTTATCATCTTCCTTTCCTGCTTTTCCGATTTTCTGTTTCTGTTGATCATTTCATTGCCTTTCAAGTCTTATAGACATAGTACTTCCATTCTAGTTCCATTCACATTCAGGCCAGTTAGCTTTACTCCCTCACCTTTATCACCTTGTTCCTAGTATTTCTGTCCTTTTCCCATGCTCTTTATCTTCTCTTTAGCTGTTTAAGTTTCTCTCATTCTTATCTCAAATTAATCTTCCTTTTTTTAGTACTTTCAAGAACTTTCTGTTACTTCCTGAATAAAGTTCAGACTTCTCAACTTAGCGTGTGAGGTCTTTTATGTCTTGGTCCTGGTTTATCTTTTCTTGCTTGCAGATCCTCAGTTGTCCCTCACAGTTAATTCGTCTGAATTTTTGCTCTTACTGTATTTTCTTGGATTTTCCTTTTATTTCATCTTCTCATGCGTAAGTTCTACAGATTCTGAAAGCTTACCTCCAGCAGTCCACCCTCATTTAGTACCCATCTTCCTCTGATTTAAAAGTAATTTTGTCTTATTCGAAATTCATGTCCTTTATTTTGAAAAGGATAAATAAGTAATACTTTTCTATCTTATCACTGTGACATTATGGACTTATTTTGCCCATCTTCTAGATTGTAAGACTATTTTGAGGGTGTATCTGTCTGTTCCATCTTTGTCCATAGCTCCTAGCAAAGTGCTGTATACATATTAGCTAATTTTTGTCAAAGAATACATATTAAAAATGTCTTAAATTCCCAGTGTGTAACACAGTAGAAATTCAGAAATTAAAAACAAGTTTCTTGATTTTTATTTCTTGTATTTCCTACATACACATATTCATATATGAAAATAAGGTGTTATAAGCAAGAGGAACTAATACAGTGTTGAATTTCTATATATGATTTAATTTGTCATAAAAATCATGACAAGTCAAATGAATATTCCATTTTTGAAGAATTTTATTTGATTCAATTTTTTAGCAAAATCAGCTGTTACTTAGACTCGCACTGATTTGTATTACAGTTTTTTTTTGCCTAATGGGGAAAGTTTGACCCTTGTATTTATAAAAGCATACTTAATAAGACAGAGTTTTAAGATCATACACTGAAAGGAGAAATTCTATTTCCCTAAAGATTAAAAGTAGTACTTTGAACTATGAAGTTAACGTACAGTATTAAATTATACTGAGGAATGATAAAAGGACTAAAGATGAACAATGAACATGGAAGTGCTAGAAGAGAAACTCTAGCAGTAAAAATATTTGCTTGATATCTAAATTTATGTGACAGTCTATAAGGAGTATTACTGATTGATGCAGGGTTATTCTTTCTGTCCCATACTCCTTTTTTCACCAGTGTTTTTTTTTCCCCCCATTTTCTTTGCATCCTTGCTTGTTAAAATTGGTATAGTTGGTTCATGTATCTTTGGAATAGAGATGATAATAGCACATCATGATGAAGATTGAAGGTATTTTGTCTCAATCCAGGCTGAAGACCAAGGCTTGTCCCAAACTAGTGCTGTTAAAATATTTACCTAATAATCATATTAGTGAAAGATTAATATCAGGAAATATCCTAGAATTAACAAACCATATTTGAATGATTAGAATCCCTTAGGAGATTCTGAGCATACTGAAATTATACATTTTGACTGGCAAAGTGCTTATCATTTAATAATGAATTATTTGTCAGAGTTTACCTATAGCTTGTATTACTTGTATGCAGCATTGGGGACAGGGATGATGCTCTTAGGAGGAGGTAAGGCCTAAATATTTCCACATGCAGTGAAAGGTCAGAGATCATCAAAACCTTATATAATTGGGAAGAGTAAAAAACTGGGCTTCAGAGCCTTAGACCCAATCAGTGCAAGTTCTGTACCACTTGCTAGTGTGGACACTTGGTGTGGTATTTAATCATGATTTGTAATATATCAGAATTAAATAACCACAGTTATTGTGAACATGTATTGAATTTTCCTAATTCTCTTAAGTTTCTTAAATTGTGAATTTCTGTTAAGTGAAGGATGTCTTCTGCCTAAAGGTGGAAATATTTCCAACACATTGACTGAATCTTAGAGATATTCCTGGGTTTTAAAAAGAATTTAATCTAGAACATACTGTTTACAGATGAGGAAATTAAGAGCAAATGAGGTTAAGGGATTTGCCAATTTCACTAGGTAGTAAGTGAAAAACATAGGACTAAACTGGTCTTTATTATCATTTTTCAGTTCTTTACTGCCCCCCCCCCTTGTTTAATTATAGGTACTTGTACATTTCTTAATTTGGTTTCAAGGATTCTCCTGTTCTTTGGAGGGCTGATTTTATGACAGTATTTTTTCAGATAATCCCATTCCTTAATATTATTCTGGCTGAAACAACTGTAGTTGTTGTTTTGTGGTTGTCTCCTGCCATTTAGGAACTTGTATTAGGAACTTGTGATGTGTTCTTCTGTTAAACTTTTTCTATATTGATCACACCATCGGAAATTGGATTTTAGAATGGAAATCAAAATCTGGAGTCTTCAAAGTATTATTGGATCTTAATGACATAGGATAAAATAAAGAAATTTGACTAAAGATATTTATTGTCAACTTATGTTTTATATCTTAGGTGGAAATAGAGAAGCTGAAAAAAGCAGTCCTGTCTTCTTAAAATGGCATGGCCCCGTGTTCTTAAGGTTCCAGGGATTCAGAAGCAACACTATGAACTTCAACTGACTTGTTACTTAAAAATAACAAATGCTGTTGTCCTGATAAATATGAGTATTTGAACTATAATCTATAGAAAAGTAGGGAGAGGGTGGATTTTTTTTTATATATATTTTGTTTTGCCAATATGAAAAAAGAAGAGGCCTTATATTTCTTATGTGCTGGAATTGCAAACTTTTTTTTTTTAGTTTGCTTGAAAATACTACTGAATCTGTATAAAAAGGAAAGAAAGTTCACAATAGTCTTTTTATTGAAACTTGTAGTATTATTTTTAAAGAGATCTATACTATAAATATGGTGATATCTTTACAAATAATCTGTAAAATATACTATTTGAGAGGGACAAATTAGCTTTATAGTAACTATAGCTACTACTTTTCCCATAATACATAAGGGATATAAACTTTGTATATATATATATATATTTTTTACTTTCAGCTTCTTACCCAGGATTACACTGTTGTGCCTGTTTGTTTGCAGTGCTGTTTATACTCTGGGTGATGAAATAGGAGTTTCTTAGCTATAAACCAGATTATTCACCCAAGCATATAGTAATAACTAATGAAACAACCAAAATAATTTCTTCAATTTTTAGAATATTTTATATTGCTTGCACTATAGGATTCATAAAAGGATTTAGTTAAAACGTATTGGATTGTTAACTATATTTGGGAAAATATGAGCTATATTTTAAATTCATTAGGTCGAGGAACTAAAAATGTCAATTTAACCCTTAACCTGTGCCTAGAAACTACAACACATATAATATGCAAACACCAGCCTTATTGCTGTACTTTTCTGCTTATTTTACAGGCTCACATATTACTCATTTTGTGATCTTGTGATTGAGTTCTTCATGCTCCTCCCTCTGATTTTTAATAATGGTAATATGAGGAGAACAAAACTCAGAACATTGAGAACTTCGGTGTGAGGTTTCATACTTTGACAAATTATCATCATGTAAATACTCAGGTTTTACAATGTGTAGTTTACCTAAAAGACCAAACTAACTGATGGAGATATTTTAGGCTGTCATTTAGGTACCAGGGTGTTAGTATATCATAAAACATAACAGTACAGCTTATTTAAAACCAAATATAGTTGACCATATTCAAAATGCATTTTCACAGGATGGATGAATTAGTAGTTTCTTCAGAGTCACTTATGAACAGTTGAACGTTTTAAAATGTTGTTTCTATAGGTAACATGTCTTAAAATATGTGGGTTTCTATTAAAAAGAGAAAAATTGACTTTTCATTTATAAAAAAATTAGATTTTAAGCTTTATTATAGCAAAGACTTTCAGATTTTGAGTACCACCTATCATGCTTCCGTTTTGTGTTATTTTAAACGACCAAACCAATATTTTCCTTTAAGTTTTAATCTTATATACTGAAATCTTGTGTTAATGAAATTTTGCCATGTTGTCTCACATAAAAGAGAACTGAAGTAGAAAATAATAGAAATTCCAGGAATTACTTAATGTTAAATTCAGGAAACATGATTGTGCATTGAGTATGTACATTTTAACTCTTTAAAGAGTCCTTGGGCTTTTCTGATTAGGTCACTACTGAACAAAATTGTTTACTCCTATTCTAATATTTTTAAGTGACTTGTCGAATGATTTCCTTCTTGCTAAAAAAATTAGATTTTCTTTTTTTTTTATTTTATGTTACTTAGATTTTATTTTCTTTTAATTAAGTCCTTAGGTAGAAATAAAAACATTGTATCCTAGAAATCATTCTTCAGCTTTCTGACTGGAACATCTATTAAGTGACCCCTCCTCACCCTGATAATGGGGTGACGGAAGTTTCCAGCAGATTTCAGACGGTTCTTAAAGTTTTTCTTGGTCATTTTCTCACTAAGTGCATAAAATGAAGGTGGTCATGAATGCTGACATACATTTAAAGTATCTGCTTTGTATACTCCTCAGTCAGAATAGAAATTAAAGTACTGTGTCTCTGTTAGAAAATTATTGTGGCTCTATTTTTCTGCCCTTGATCAAAAAGTAAAGTTCTTAAAGCCAAACTCAAGGGAAAAATGATTACTTCAATCTAGCAATTTACCAGTATTTGCTCTTGATGTGGGAATTTTATTATTTTTATTCATAAAGTTCATATCACAAAATAGCCTTTATTTGGGGATAAATCATTGTTTTTCTATGAGTGAGTATAAATGACAGACTAGAGATGAACAGCGTAGAATCTGTCATTGCCAAATTATTAGTGAATGTATTTTTCAGGTCTGCTATTCTTTGAAACACATAATATTACTAATTTTCCTACTTGTATTTCAATATTGGAAGTATTGTGTGTGTGTGTGTGTGTGTGCTTGCTTGTGTGTGACCACCAAGCTTTAGTGGTTGGTCTTACTATAAAGGTGTTACCTCTTTACAAAATTTAAGTCTGAAGATAGGAAGAGAATGGGGGTTCTCTTTTTTATGCTTTACTGTGATCACAGGGGGGAAAAAAAAACCCAAGTGCTCTCTTGAGTTGTTGGTAAACATTTTGTGCTTGCATTTAAACTTGAAATGTATGAACAGAATAAGACAATCAGTTAAAATCAGAAATGAGAAGCGTTAAAAATTTAATGGCCTTGTTTTGCTGTAGCAATAAAATGACCAAGTGCAATGATTTGATTTAATAAAATCATCTTTTAAAAGTTGCTGCTATGAATATTTTTAGCCATAAAACTTTACCCTTGTTTTAGCCTGACTTGCCTTCAGTAACTATTATGTAATGCAGTTGGCGTTGTGGTATTCTAACATTCCAAAAAAATAAAAATAATATATATGTGGGGAAACTCAAAATAGTATACTTCACTGACTTGTTTACAGGTGCTGTAAAAAAGCATGCTTCTCCCTCAAGAAGAAAAACAATAAAGAATAGTATTGCCAGTTGTGTTGGTCTTTATTAATTTTTCATTCACATCAGCATATGTTTATTGCAAAGTATGATGAAAATTCTATTACTTTGAGTTTTCCAAATAAGGGAAACAATGTAAATAGTAAAATGAAAGCATTGAAAGTTCTGGACCTATGTGACTTTTACTGAACCTTTGCGAGTCTCTTTTCCCCCTGAAACTGTGAGATGATAATTTCTACCAAGTTTATTGGGATAATTTGAAATGATGTATATATAAGTATGTTGCAGAATACTTGGCATAGAGTGTTTTTTTTTTTTTTTTTTTTTTTTTTT
>NC_058410.1:102939621-103039846 GCF_002201575.2 Neomonachus schauinslandi | reverse complement strand
AGTTTTTTTTTTTTTTTTTTTTTTTTTTTAGTGGATGTTTCTGTTATACTCTTCTATGATGTAAATTAGATAAGATTTAAAAGAAAGGCATAGTAGTTCTCCCCCTGTTTTTGAATACAGCATCTCTTTCTTTTGGGGGAGATAGCTCCTTATATTTGCATTATATTCAAATAGAACTGCTACCATCTTAAAGATTCTGCCTCCCTGACCACCCAGTGATTGACCCAAGGGAGAGTACTTTGCCCAGATTGAGTTCCTGACTTAGAGACTGATTGTAAAAATTTGAAAGAAAAAAAAATTTTTTTTTCTTTTTTGAAACAGCACTGGTCTCAGCATGGGAGTGCTCTCAGTTAATAGTCTGTCATCTGGAAAAAGCTGATTTGGAAGAACAGATCTTGAAATAGAGCATAAAGAGATGGAAACAATCCAGAGAATTTTAAAACTGATTACAGTCATTCCTAAATCCCAGCTATCCATCCACTGCTTGGTTCCTTAAGCATAAACTTGCTCTTAAATTTTTTGGGTTTCTGATCTCGCAACTGGAAGTCCTGGTAAAATAAAAAAACAAGAGTCCAGAAGACATCAAGGCCCATGTACTCTTGCTGAAAATATGCCACATACACGACTGTAGGCTTTTTAGAAATCCACCTGAAGATTTGAATCCTAGAAAAGGAATAAGACACCAATATGAAGTAATACAGAAAAAAAAAAAAAAAATGTGGCGAGTCATTTAAGTTAAAAATGTAGTTTGAAAATTTCTACATGCTTCTTACTGGCCTTGATAAACACTAGGCATAAATTAAGCCTGCCAGGTACAGGATGGTGAAGTTTTGGATTATAGAATCTTATTTTTTATTTTTATTGGTGTGGGAAACAAAGGCAGAAGGAAATGTAGATAAGATTAAATGTCCTTATAACGTGCAGCCCATTGACAAATAACTTGAGGCCGGCAGAGTATAATGTTCCTCCAGGAAGTTCCCAATTGTCTTAGTATTAATATCTTGCTAGAGGGAAAAAGAGCCTTGGTTTGACAACAGCAAGACCTCCAGTATCCTGTGAGTCTTCTTTAGCATAATGAAAATCCTTTTGAAACTTCCCTTATCTTTACTTCCCCCACCCCCGAAGTATAAAATCAGTTGCTCCTCACAGTCCCAGGGCCTCAGCTCCTTCTCGTCCCCATGCTCTAGTAAAACCCTTTTTGTACCAAACACGGCTCTAAAATCTTGGCCGTCGACTCCAGAACCTCACCAACATTCCAAAACGACGTCATTGTCTTTTGGATTATAGAATTTTAGTATTTGAAGGGACATTGAAGAGGTTGAACAATCCAATCCCTGTGCAGATGGTTTTATATGAAAATACAATTTGCAGGTTTAATTTTAGGAAATAAAAGCAGCAGTTTAACTCAATCTGTTTGGCTTTATTACTTGCCAATTAAGATTTAGAGAGTAGACTGGGTGGGTCTTGGTGTTAAAATTTGTTTCTGAATACTAAACATTGCTTTCATTTTGCCACTAAGACCTTTATTGTGAATATGCTTGTATATATATATAAGGAAAATAAATTTAGAAATAGGTATCAATATTTTTTGCATAGAGCCAGTAATCTTTTCTATCACAAGGTGGTGTGGTTTTCATTTTGCAACTATTGGGTGGTATTTTTTTCCTATCAGGTTACAAGTGTTTTTTATTAGCTACATTTAAGTTCCTAAAAAATTGTGTGAATAAAGTTATTAAAAGTAAAACTCATTTTTAAGAAGTGTACTGAGTAACTTAATTCTTCAGTAAAGAAAATCACTTAACATTTCATAGTATATAGTGTATTTTTCGAACTATTCCTAAAACATTAATTGAACAGAATGCAAATACAATCTGATATGACACATTTTTACTCCTCATCTCCTTTGAAACTGACTAAAAACAAACAGGATGAAAAATAGATTTAGTAGATTAAAAAAGAGATGTAAAAAACATCGCTCTCCGGGCGCCTGGATCACTTTCTGGGCGCCTGGGTGGCTCAGTCGATAAGCGTCTGCCTTCGGCTCAGGTCATGATCCTAGGGTCCTGGGATCGAGCCCCCACATCGAGCTCCCTGCTCAGCGGGAAGCTTGCTTCTCTGTCTCCCACTCCCGCTTGTGTTCTTGGTCTCACTGTCTCTCTATCAAACTCTTTTAAAAAATCGCTCTCCAATAAGGAAACAACCACAATTTATAATAATAAAAAAAAACAACCTCCCAAATGCTTTGAGATTTGGAACAAAATGAGGGACAGCCTAAATACTGACATAAGCCTCCCCAGACAGATGTCAGATGCAGATTCCTCTGAAATGTTTATCTGATCATCTTAGGCCCAAGTCCTTTATGGCAGAATGGCACGGGACATGGGACTGAAAGAGAAGCCACACTATTAATTTGAAGGCTGAAAACCAAGGGGAGGGAGACATGCTCTTAGGAAAGAAAACAGCTCTGATGAGAGCGTGTTTCGGTAACAGACGGAATTAAAGCTATGTTCCCTCCCTTGTCGAACTCCTCCCTGAGCTAGTCAGCAAGTAACTGACACCGTTCAAAGGTGAGTGATCAGACACACTACACACAAGGACCTTTATAGCTTGTGCTATATTCAGATGTGTAAAACATTGTCCTAAAACAAAGGCTTGATCCTGCAAATAGAAATCCCTATGACACCCAGGTGCCTCTAAGTGGTCAGTTTAATTACCCTAAGGTTAACAGGAAATTTATCTTTACTCTAAAAATAGGTATCATGTCAAATACTGAGCTAATGTATGCATTGTGCTTACCATGTTCCAAGCACTGTTGGAGGTAACATTTGTCATCTGTCATATATCTTGGCAATTTTATGTAATAGGCACTATTGTTACGCTGCACAGATGAGGAAACAGGCTTGAGGGGCTAAGCAACTTGGCCAAGTCTGCTGGGCTAATAAGAGATGGAGCTAAACCCAGACAGGTTTTGAAGCCTGTGTTCTTGATGGTATGCTAGCCCTACATAGATAATGTATGGGAAAGAAGGAGCCTGAATTGGGAAATTTCTATTCTTAGTTCTTTCAGTCTTCGTAATCCTTTATATTATCAAATTTTTCCATCAGTGAGGGAGACTAGATAATTTACAAAATCCATTTTCAGTGATCCCATAGTCTGTTTAGATTTGTTTGTGTGATGCGGTCACATACAAGATTTTAAGGAACATTCTCTGTTTCTTAGTGTACATCTTTGCAAACGTAAGTGATTTTCATGGCTTTTCAGTCAAGGTGGGGAAAGAAAAGCCTTACTTGGCTCCCATAAAGAAATGACCACTAGATGGTAGTCAAATAAAGCTCAGCTGCTTTTGTGTGTCTTGAGTAAAAAGGCTTGTAGAAGCTGCAAATAAAATCTTTGGGCTCCAGCCCTCTGAATTCATGCAGAAGTAGGACACAAGCACCTAGCCACTTCTGCTGAGTTCCACATGATACAATGAAAAGAATTGAGGCCTTGGAATCCAAGAGATCTGGCTTTGAAAACTGGCTCTAAAAAATTAGTAGCTGTGTGAATTTGGCAAATCACTCAAATCTTGTCTCTTCCCTGATATCTTAGGAGATTTTTAAAAAATTACTCTTGTGTTCCCTCTCTCGCTGTCTCTTTCTCTGTCAAATAAATAAATAAATAATCTTAAAAAAAAAAAAGATTAAAAAAAAAATTACTCATAACTTAAAGCCTTTCCCTCTTACCATACTCAGAGAAGAGAGAGAAAGGGGGCCCTGAGTGCTTTGTATTTGTAATCTCATCACAACAACAGCAACCAAACGATCTTCCTCCTGTTTGTTGATACCATGAAGGCTCCTCTGAACCCAGGTTGCTGTAGTGGTTCTTCAGATCTTCTCACACATGTGATCTGCTATTGTCCATCCTTGCTTCACTGGGAGCTGCTTCTGTTTCTCCATTTTGTCCTGCCATGTGTTCCTATATCAACCAGGCCAAAGACAGCAAATCTCCTCCACGGGCACTTAGGAAACAAGCTCACAAAATAGTGAGCTTGTGCTGTGGGCTTCTTGCGGAGATTCTGATCAAGCATCTCTTACTTTGCCACTCTGTCTTCTCCCCAAGGGCCTAGTATAATTGCCACAGAGTTGGAGTCCGGCATGACAGCCCAGAGCAGGGAGTCGTCGGAGAGTCCATGGTGCTATGACTATGCTTGAAAAAGCAAATCTGTTTTCAGCTCAAATTCTAAGCCTAAAATGACTTTTTAATTCCGAGAAAACGGAATTAAAGTGTCCGTGTCATGGTGATGACTACAGGGCCACAGAAACAGAGAAGAATAGTACCCCAGAAAGGGTAAGGTCATCAGGAAGACTGCAGAGGTGGTACAGACGTTGGGGGAGAACAGAGTGGGACAACATCAGACAGCTCTTTCCATGACCAGTAGACTCAGCCAGCCATCTGCAGGGCACTTTCCTGAGTATCAGCTGGTCGATAAGCGCTCAAGGCTTAGTTATTTTGAGCAAGTGACAGAACTAGAGGTTATCTATGATTCTTAATAGTGGTAAGGGTTCTGGAGGGTGACAAAAGCAATGAAAGTATTCAGATGTAGAAGGAACCATTTCCTTAATCTCACCAAAATTATCACCAGTCCCGTGGCAGGAGGGAAGGAAATGAAAGAAAATAATGTAGTCCATTGCATATGTCTGTGTATGTGTAATGTAAAAAGGCTTTATGCTTATTTGATTTTATCTGATCTTTTTTTTTTTTTTAAGATTTTATTTATTTATTTGACAGAGAGAGAGCGCGAGAGAGGGAACACAAGCAGGGGGAGAGGGAGAGGGAGAAGCAGGCTTCCCACAGAGCAGGGAGCCCGATGCGGGCTCGATCCCGGGACCCTGGGATCAGGACCCGAGCCGAAGGCAGACGCTTAACGACTGAGCCACCCAGGCGCCCCTGATTTTATCTTGATCTAAAGCCCTTGTTCCCGCTGATGGCAGGAAGAAAAGACAAAATTTATCATTCAAAGGCAACAATCTTATATGGCTTACATTATTATATGTATATAAAGTAGCAATTAAAGTTCTTCTCAAGCTGTTTCCCCTACTCAAGGGTCTTTGTTCTTAGGGGGGTGACTGTGTGCTGGGAAATTAGATACATCTTGGCAGCAGGAGGAGGTAGGACCTCAGGTTTATGCTCTGTCCTTTGAGTCTTCATTGGTCTCCCAGGGCAGTATCTTCACTGATCCCATGTCCACTGAGGTGCTGCTCACCCTGACGAGTTTCTCATGGCATTGCACTGATAACACACTTGGTTCCTGCCCAAATCTCCAAGAACAAGTCTCTGATCGTAGCACTGCCTCATCTCATGTTGATTTTTCCAACAATTCTCGAAGTTTCCCCTAACTAAGGCCTCCACAGATTTCTGGGTAAAGTTATGCTCAGGCAGGGGAAGAGAGATGATTATCTAACACCTAGTTCATTACACTCTTACTTCCTTTGCTTTTACTATTTATTGTCTTGGTTCAACATTTAGCAACATGCCGGGCACCTCATGAGACCCCTCTAGTTTGAAACTCCCCATGACATGTTAGTGGAAATGGGGCTTTCATCCCTCGTTCTTGGGTCTCCCCAAGTGTAGCTGTGTGTTCCTGAGCCCCTTGCTTCCCTCTGCCCTTTCCTTCCCAGATGAGTATAGACCTGAGAAGATACTTACATCTCATGTCTTGCCCTGCTCTCGTTCTCTCTTCGGGCCCCTCCTGTCCCAGAAGGAGAAGGGCTCTGTATTCATTTCCCATTGCTTCTGTGGTCACCACAAACTAGTGGCATAAACAACAGAAAGTATTATCTTACACACTGGAGATCAGAAGTCTCACTGTGCCAAATCAAGGTGTTGGCAGGGCCAAGTTCATTTCTGGAGGCTCTGGGGGAGAATTCTTTCCTTGCCCTTTCCAATTTCTACAGGCTGCCTACGCTTCTTGAATCGGGACTCCCTTTCTCTTTCTTCAAAGCCAGCAATGTTGGGGTGAGTACTTACATTGCCTCTCTCCACCCTTTTGTGTAGTCCCAACTTTCTGTGACCCCGAATCTCCCATCTCCTTCTTCTACCTTGAAGAGCCCTTGTGATTCCACTGGGCTCACCTGGGTAATCCAGGCTAACCTCCCCATCTCAAGGTCCTAACTTACCACATCTGCAATCCTGTTTGCCATGTATGGGAATATATTCACAGGCTCCAGGGATTAGAACATCTACGTGGACATCTATGGTGTGGGGAAGAGAGGGGATTATTCCGCCTACTATAGGCTCTCTTCTCCCTGTCAGACTGAAATGTTCCTATGTCCCAGCCTTATTCCCTTCTGTTTGGAGTATTGTTGGAAAGGCTCAGGGGAACAATTCAGTTCACAAGTGAGAGAAAGTACGTTTTTAAGGGGTGTATTTCAAAAAGTCATCCCCAGTTTGAGCAGTGACTTATTCATGGGATTCTGTCAGAATTGAGGACTGCGCTGTACAAATCCTTTGCATAATCCTCTGAGGTAAAACAACAACAACAAAAAACAAAACAGAACAAAGAACTCTTTACATATTGTTTCATGTGTAATAGATAGCTGGACTGGTGGAACACTACCCTTCTAGAGACCCCCTCCCCCCCCAAGGAGTCCCCCTGGTAGAACCTCAGGACTCGGGTGCCCCAAATGGGAAGTTCGAGGTAAGTGGAAACTTTCACAGTATTATCACTTTTAAAACTTTTGTTGCTTTTGCATTTTGTTTTAGACACGTTTTTCTTTTTTCCTTTACTTTACTATATGGCATTTCCGCCACTGGGGCTGCAGGTAAACGGGGGGCGGCCTGCAGACGGAGAGGAGAGGCCCTGGAGCTGGCTGGGGGCCCACCCACGCACACCTGCGCTGTGGGCTGCCTGGGAGTCACGTGCTGCAGCCTGGTCCTGGGATTGCTTCAGGCCGAGCTGCGTCTTTCTGGGCGTTTTTCCTTCCTGCCCCATGGAACAATCCCCAGAGCGCAATGAGAGTGGACTGGGCTTCCTGCAGACTCTGATTTCTGGTGCGTTCTTGGCAACCACCGGCTTTGCAGGTGCAGGCTGAGACTTTGGTAACAGCTCCTAGTATTGCTCCCCTGGCCATTCCAACAGATGTGTAAACCTCTCATTCCCTAGATTAAAACCCTCAGTACTTGGAATACGAAGAGTTGCTTCTGTTTTCTGAAAACCTGACTGATGAAGGTTTTTGTTTTGCACTTTTCCCACAAATCCCACAAATCTGGTAACCAGAAAAGAGATAACAATTACATTTTTTTTAACAATGACAAATATTTGAAAAAATTATTTTTTAAAATATTTGTCCATGTGGCATGGATATAAACTGGATATTTTATTACCTGACATTTTATTAGTTTTTTCACATCATTAAGTATTCCCCAAAACATGAATTTACATGTGTAATATTCTATCATATAAACTATAAAATATATTTAACTAATTTAATTGTTGAACTGTTGGACATTTACATAAATTTCTGTTTTTCACTATTATAAGGCTGTGATAAAACTTCTTTTACATGAATATTTGGATACATCTCATATCCTTACAATAAAGACCTAGAAGTGGCATTACCAGCTGAGTTAATGATATGAAGATGTTTAATGGTTTAAATATATGTACCGAGAGCCCTTTACATAAATTGTACCTAATTATACTCCCTACTTCTCTCTTCACAAGGCTTACATCAGTCTGCATGGGCTCCAAGTAGGCTGAGCCTCCATCCCGGGTTTACCCTGTGTATAAACTCTAGTAGCTATAGCAATAGATGACATTAATAGAAATCCGTTAATACACACCCACAGTGAGGCAAGGAGAAGAAAGTGAGACTAGAGAAGACCTGATGAGAGGGGCGCCTGGGTGGGTCAGTCAGTTAAGTGTCTGCCTTTGGCTCAGGTCATGATCTGGGGGTCCTAGGATCGAGCCCTGCATCAAGCCCCACATGGAGTCCCACACTCCATGTGGGGCTCCCTGCTCAGTGGGGAGTCTGCCTTTCCCTCTCCCTTTGCCCCTCTCTCCCCTGCTCATGCTCTCTTTCTCTCAAATAAATAAATAAAATCTTAAAAAAAAAAAAAAAAAAGGACCTAATGAGAAAACAATAGAGAGTAATAAGCTAATGCCCTGCTCTACTCAAACCCCCTTCTGACCCTGGTCATTGTCCCAGATGAGGCTTTTCCATTTCAGAAGAGTTTTCTCTTATGAGGTTAAATTATTTATCATGAGGCAGTGAGTTCCTAAGGCTAATAGTCTGCTAGAAAACTTTCTTCTAGACCTGTGTGAAGACAGATTAGATTCACAAGCTTTGATGCCTGATATTTAAAGCACATCCCAGTGTGATCTGTATTTACTTTTCTAGTTTTCTCTTCTGTTTTACTCATGCCCCAAAAGGCACATATGCTCTGAGCTATACTACAGCATGTAAACACACACACACAACAAAACCACAGTACAGTGTAATTTTTTCTCATAATGTCACAAATCAGGAGATAGCCCAGAACTTGTGTAAACTGCTCAAGGAAGGTATCAAGAACCACAACTTCTCCTATTTCTGTTCTGCCATCCTTAGCATGTGGCTTTCATTCTTGATTTTACAAAATAGGTGTTGAATCTGAATCCCAGGTAGAAGGCAGGAATGTCTTCTTTCATGTGCCTGCTGAATCTGCTCCCCCGACTTCCCTTTCTTTTAATGGAAAAGAATAGGAACTTTTCCAAAAGCTTCACCCAATGACTTCAACTAACTTCTCATTGACCAGAACTTGGTCACATAACCAGCTCCAGTCACAAGGGTCTGTTGGAATGCATGCATTTTAACAGAACACATTGCAACTCTGAAGAAAATCAGACGGAGCTTGTTAATAAGGGAAAATGGAGTATAAATATTGGGTGGACAAATAGTTTGCCACTCCCCCATCTACAGATGAGCAAACTGAGGAAGGGAGAGGTGATAACTGGCCAAGTTTACACAGCTGGTTGGTGATGGAGGAGGCACAAATGTGCCTTTTAGAGAACCAAGCTCTGGTACAGTGGGTCTATGTGCTTTGAGAATCCCTCAATAGTTCTTGTGGCTCAGAAGGTTGCACTCACACACATACCTGATTTTCATACAGTTTTAAGGGTTTGATGTGCTTCTACAGCCTATTTTAATAGATACTATTTTAGGACCCCCTAATCACCTCTGTGACACTAAATTGAATTAATAAGAACTAAAATTTTTTCTTATAAAAAGTTTTGCAAGACAGGATCTACAGACAATGCAAGGGGCAAAGGCTAGGTTACATGTCAGTATTTTTATTCACTACTGAGTAGTTCTTTTCTACTCTTGAATGAGGAGATCAGAGTCAAGATCTGGCTTCTAACCTGGCCTTGTGTTCCCCATCTCAGGGACCTTAAGTAGATTTTATCACCTCTTTGGATCTGTGTCTTCAAATGAAAAACTAGAAACTTGAATTTTAAGGGCTGTTCAAACTCTAGCATTATATACATTTAAAAAGTAGTATGTTTAGTGTTACCCCTTCTTGCCCTTGATGCCACCTGTATGAACAGTTGGTTGTGACTCCTCTTTAGAATTACTCTTATTTAATCTTAGGGAGGACTTCTATAGTCAACAAGTCAGCAGTGTTTACCCACGAGTCCAGCAACCCCTGAGAAGTCAGGGAAGCGGGTGCTGCTGGAAGCCTTCCCCTGAAACCCCAACCCACAGGATGCCAGGCAAGAACAGCAGCAACCACACTGAATGAAGGCACACTGGGAGGTGCATCGGGAAGTGAACCAGAACTGGAGCCGCCAGTAAATATTAACACAGGAAATCAGCTGAAAGGACCAGTCCTTTAAAAAGGAAAACAAGGAGGTGGCTTGAGGTGAATTGATGAATACAATGGAAAGGAAACGCGTTCCCCCTGGGACTTATTCACCATCACAGTTCCTTCTAGCAACCAGACTCTTCAAGTTAGCCAGCGATGGCTAGTTTTGTGGTAGATGATAAGGCTGGAAGAGGAAGATAATAGGATCTCCTGCTGATCAAATTTGAGCCTAAAAGCCTCTTTAGTGATTGAGATGGGAAACGAGGTTATCAACCACATAAACAGCGGAGTTGAAGAAAGGTGAGGGGTGGGCAATGAAGAGGGAATGCAAATTAAAATTGAGGGCGAGTTGTAGAACTTGACAGATAAGCTTTCCTGATGGCTGCGAATTCAAACCAACGTACTTTCCTGTGTTAAACAATATTGGAACTGAACACTCTTTCCTGTCCCAGTGTGAAATAACACATGCACAAATAAGCAAAAATAGCTTAGGTACTTGCTCTTCAGGAAATATTTACCCCTGGAAGATAAGCTCTGAACCACAGAGAACAGCTTATTATCGACTGAAGCAGCTTGTTCATCAAGACATGCTGGAGACCTTTGCTGTGCTGTTCCCATCCAGCCAAGTCTTTATGTCATAGACTGGCCAAACCCAACCAGTTCTCCAGTTTTCAAGGCCTGTAAACTCTATAAATATCTGACTTCCCTCTTCAGAAACCAACTCATTCTGCCAAGGTCTATTACTACATACAACAGGTCTAACGGACTCAGCTTTGTTTGATCAATAAATTGTTTAGGTAGTCATTTGGGCCGTTGACCTGTCAAAAGTGAAGTGTTGTTCTTACGTATGACAAAAGTTTTATTGTATCATGTCAGAAATGAGGCCACTATATCATACCAAATGGCCTTTAAATTTTGCATATTGGGTTAAATGTCAAGATTTCTTTGGCTCCTTCCAAGAAGGTCTTAGTAATCCTTGAATTTTTTTCACCCTTGGAAATCTGAAGAGTTCACAGAAACTGTATTTCCCGTATCAGTCCTGTGGTAACTCTTACCCTCCTCCCTTCTCCCTTTTCCTCCACCCCCAGAAGGCAGAAGAAGGTGACCAGAGACTGATAGAATTTGAACAATGTTCTTTCCAGGATAAGTAATTGTGGGTATTAAATGAATTCACAACCAAACATTTACTGTATGTGTACAGCTCTGGTTTTCCTGCAGAAGGGAGGGGGGGATAAGCAGACAACCTCCAAATTAATAAATATGTAGATAATTATAACTTAGAATAAATGAACTGAGAGAAACAAATGGTGCAGTAATTCAGGATGATGAGGTAGGTGGGTAGATGGATGGGGTTCCCTGTTTAGAGAGAGAACAGTCAAAGAAGGCCTTTCTGAGAGTGATACTGGAGCTAAGACCCGAGAGAGGAGCAAGGCTGGACTGAGGCAAAACAGGAGAGGGGCCTAGGACACAAGGTTTAAGGAGGCCTTCACTCTCAGTCAAGTGCAGGTTTGGCACTTCCCTGAGTGAGAGCCTCTTTAAGGTTTACTCCCAGGTGCTTCTCTTCCTTCATTTTAGTCTACTTGGCATGCTAGAGAGGAGAGACAGCCAGTCCCACAAAGAGTGTGTGTGTGTGTGCGTGTGCGTGTGTGTGTTGAAGAAGACAGTGGGGCAAGGGGGTGGGGAGAAGGAGACCTGGAACAGTGGTCCTAGGCAGAAGAAACAGGATACACAATGGCTGGAGGTGGAAAACAGCTTGGTATGTTTCCGGAGCTTTTCTACCTCTGGGTCCTCAGAGTGGACTGGAAGAAGAGAGGCCCAAGGTGGGGCTGGAGAGGCAGACATGTCCCAGGTCAACTAGGCCTTTCAGGGCACATGAGGAGCACCAACCTTATTCTAAGTGCAATGAAAGTAGGTTTAATCAGTGGTTTGAAGAGAGCAAATGATATGATTAAATATGTTTGAGGATACTTTTGAAAGACAGATTTGAAGGGGGCAAGAGTAAAATCAGGGAGACAATGTGAAAGTGTATTAGTGTAGGCAAGGGGAAAAGATGTCCTGGACTGGCTGGAGATAGAAATGGACAGATTTGAGATGTATTTTGAGGAAAAAATGATAGGACTTGCTGACATATGAATGTATTGCTGAGGAGAAATGTGGCCTGCAGATCAAGGCTGTGGAAATGGATGAGCTACTCCAGGAAGGACAGAGGTGGGGTGGGAGGAGAGGCAAGTGAGGCAAGGGATGAAGAGAGAGGACTTGGGAAACTTAGAAGTCAGTAGAGAAGAGACCAGAGAGGAAATAGGAAGATGGGGATCACGTGGATTTAGGTGGAGGGTGTTTCAGCAACCCAAATGTCCGTTGGTAGATGAACAGATAAACATGTGGTATATATACACAATGGAATATTACTCAGCCCTAAAAAGGAATGAAATTCTGACAGATGCTACAACATGGATAAACCATGAAGACATTATGCTGAGTGAAGGAAGCCAGTCACAAAAAGACAAATAATGTATGATTCCACAATATGTGAGGTATTCAGAGAAGCCAAATTCATAGAAACAGACAGTAGAATGGTGGTTACCAGGGGCTGGGGGGAGGAGGACATGGGGTATTAAGTTTTAGTTTTGCAAGATGAAAAAGTTCTAGAGATTATTGCACAAAAATGTGAATATACTTAACACTGTTGAGTGTTAAAAATGGTTAAGATGGTAAATTTTATTTATTTATTTATTTTATTTTTAAAAAGATTTTATTTGTTTGTCAGAGAGAGAGTACACAAGCAGAGGGGGAGACAGGCCGAGGGAGAGGGAGACGCAGACTCCCTGCTGAGCAGGGAGCCCAACATGGGACTTGATCCCAGGACTCTGGGATCATGACCTGAGCCAAAGGCAGACGCTCAACCGACTGAGCCACCCAGGCATCCCTGAATTGCATACATACATACATATATATATATGTATATATATATTTTTTACCAAAATAATAATTTTTTTAAGGTGTTTCGAAAAAGGGAGAAGGGGTCAACTGAGTTGAATGTTGCCAGGAGATCAAGTGAAAAGAGAATAGAGTTGATAGGTTGATTTATTAAGAGGGAGAATATTGGTGACCTTTTTACATTGGCTGCAGTGGCGTGAGGAGAAAACTGGATTGAGGGAGACCCAAAGGTTAGGAAGTGGAGACAGCCATGTGGACAGTTCCCAGGAGAAGGTTAGCTAGAAAGGAGAGCCTGGAGCAGAGTCAGTAGGAGCACAGGGAACAAAGCAGGGGCTGTTGTTTTGTTTTAGGAAGGAAGATACTTGAGCATATTTGAGCATTAATGGGATGATCTGTTGTGGAGGAGAGATTGACGAGGGAGGAAGTGGGAAATCTAAAGGAATGCCGTCCTTGAGAAAGCCTGAGGAGAAGGGGTAGAGCTCCTGGGAAGGGACACATCTTGACAGGAAGACAGACACTTCCTCTAACATGATAGGAGGGAAGGAGGAGAAGGCGGGAGTGCATGCAGGTTGGAGGGGGTGGTGTTTGTGGGGCTGAGGTGAGGAGTGGATAGAGTTCTCATCTGATGGGTTCTGTTTTCTCTGTAAAATGTGAAGTAAGGATGGTAACACGAGGGGTGGGGAGAAGTTACATCAGTGGTTTGAAGAGAACAAATGTACTGTCATTTGTCACCCAGGATTATGGAAAAAAGGAGCTTGCCAGTGAATCACAGCAGGATTGACCCACTGCACGGAGGGGCTATGGAATTCTGTATTCATTATTTTAAAATAAAAGTACCATATTTTATATTTTATCAATTCTAAGTTGCACCTCTGTAATTGAGATATATTCTAGTATTGTTCTGTGGGATTGTATAAAGTTTCAGGACATGAGAGACTCCATTTTGAAACTCCATTTTCCTTTCCCACCAATGAACTCTTAAGCTGGGCCAGAAACAGCAGTCGTTTCAAAAGTAGTTGCTCATAAAGTTTCAACAAAGCAACTGGCATTCTGATCAAATGAGGACAGTGAAGTTAACTAATACATACCAGGGACAGTTTTGTTTGATAGCACCAATAAATTAATCATTAAGGTAGTAACCAAAAGTGTCTCAACTGGTCGGCACCAAATTAGCAACTTTTTTTCCTCTTCTCTTCTTTATCTAATTTGTGTAATTACCCTACCCTTCTTTTTCAGAAAAACCTCATGCTCTTCCCTGCATGAGTGGGACACTTTTCCGGTTACTCTGGAATCTGTGCTCCCCCAAATATAATTCTGAGATGCCAAATAAAGACTTTTTTTTATTCTTTGTCAGTTTTGCCTCCTTTTCTTGGCTGACAGTCCCATAGTCTTATATCATTGTTTAGAGTTTAACTTTGTTTTTTCTTAGTGGGCCATAAAACAATGGGAATCTTACAATCAGTGGCATCTTAGAGTCAGTGACATATGGCACTTTTATCCCTGCCAGGTTCATCTGCTTGTGTGCAGACATGGAGAAGGCATTTCTTTCTGGGTTGGGTTTCAAAGACAAGATGAATAGGTAAGAGCTTGGCCCTAGCTGTCAATCCTGAAGAAGCCTAGTAGAGCTCACTTGGGGAATGTGATTGCAACGGGACTGTGAGCATTGCTTCCTGAGGGGCTCCGCTCTTCAATACTGGAAGTATTTGATCTGAAGTTTGGTCTATAAGGCCAATCTCTAAGATGTTTTGCCAAGTTAAGACTTTATTATAAAATTCTCTTGTAAGCTTAACTATCATAAAACAACAGTCCAGGGGCACCTGGGTGGCTCAGTAGCTTGAGCGTCCAACTCTTGATTTCAGCTCAGGTCAGGACCTCAGAGTTGTGGTATCAAGCCCCGCATCCGGCTCCGTGCTCAATGTGGAGTCTGCTTCTCTCCTCCCTCTCCCTCTGCTTCTCCCCCCTGCTCTCTCTTTCTCTCTCTCTCTCTAAAATAAACAAATAAATAATTTTTAAAACACACACACACACACACACACACGAAACAACAGTCTAGATTTCCTTTACCAAGGTGTCCAATATTGGATGTTCAGCAATTGTATCCTAAGTGGAGGGTGGTTATTCAAGACAGAGTCTGGAGAGCATATGTTGCTATTCATTAAATATTTGTTAATTATCTGCTGTATCTCAAGCAGTCTGTTTTGGGGGAAATAAAAATAAACAAAATCTGGGTTTCTGATATAAAGGAGCTCACAGTCTGCTATAAGAGACAGAGAAGAAACAGAGTTGTTACCAGAGGTATTCATTCATCCAATCACTTGGGTAACATATTTTTTGAGCTCCTACCAAGTGCCAGGCACCATTCTAGGTGCTAGAAATATAGCAGTGATAAAACTGATAAGGTGCCCGCCCCCACAGTCCTTAGCTTCTAGTGGGGGAAGATAATAAACCAACAGTGTTCTAATAAGCACGATAATTTTGACTAGTGATATATATGAGGAAAATAAATGGAATATAATAGAGAATGGGGTGCTACTTAAGATAGGGGGTTAGGAGTATCAACTAAATTACTTTGGTTATGAGTAATAGAAAACCTAACAGTGGCATAAGTCTTAGGTGACTTAATTATTTTAAAAAGCCAGATGTTATTAATTTCAGTAATTTAGTGGTGTCATTAAGGACCAAGGCTTTTTCTATCCTTCTGTTTCCCCTCCTTAACATGTTGGACTTCTCCTCAGCCTCATAGTTGCAAGATGGCTGCCATAGCTGCAGACATTACATCTTCTTATGGTTCCCAAAGCCAGAGGGAGAAAGAGTTGGGGGAAAGGAGGGAAGATAACTCCCCCCCGCCCACCAGAGTATCTCCCTCATTGTATCAGGAGAAAATTCTTCCTAGAACACTGTCATCTCCCAGTGGACTTTCCCTTAAAATTCACTGAACACAGTCACCTGCCCACATTTGATTCGGTGACCAGGAAAGAAAACCTGTTCAAAATAGTTATGAATCATCAAATGTAGATTTTGGGTGAGAAAGAAGACAGAATGACCTTGGGCAGGTAAATAATGACTGCCAGATCAGGGAATGCTTCTCTGAGGAGATGACATGTGAACTGAAACCTACATGATGGAGCGGCACTGGTCTTGTGTACCACGGACCATGGTGGTACGAAGCAGGGAACTGGGCAGGGATGGTTGGTCATAGAAGGTCCAGCAGTGGAGGAAACACCTGAGGACAAGAGTGAGTCAGCCAGGTGAAGCTGTGGGTGGGGATGGGCGGGGGCCTTTCAGGCTGTAGAAGAGGCCAATGGAATGGAAAATGGATATGAACCAATTTGTAAGCTAGAACGAGATGAACAAGATGGGCTAGGTCACAACCCTGGTGAAGATGACTTCAGAGGGGAAGATTCAGATTCCATCATTGCAAAATCAGTGATAAAGTGTGTGCAAAAGGAAGGGTACTCAGTTTCACCTCAGGCTCTGGAGGAGACTCCCTCAAGAAAGAGCCAGTGAGGTTGACTCCTGACTGAAGACAAGGAGTTAGCCAGCAGTCAGAGGTGGGAAAGTTGTCCTAGGCATGGGACACAGCTTGCATGGAGGCTTGGACACTTGAAATAACACGATGGAAACACTCAGTAGGGCATTACCAGTGTGTAATGTGTGAGTCAGGGCGCGTTGGGTGAGGAGGCTCTGCTTTATTTAGTTTAGGCCAGTACTTACCTTTTAAAAAGTTAAGAGTCCCAGGTAAGAATGCCCGAGCTGGTTTTCTCGGTTTGCAGTGGGAGCTTTTACCAGCTTTTACATTCCTGGTCTCTAGTAGATGCTCGATAAAAGTTTACTGAATAAATGAACTATGAACAAGCTTACTTCTTTCCTGCTGCCCAAACTTTGCTCATCCATATAAATGGCTGTGTCCTGGCCCAGCCCTGCAGGCTCCATGAAGTGGTCCCGACCACCAGCCTCCATCCACTTTCCCCTGCATTGGACTGACTGTTTCACCTCTTAACAAAGGAGACCTTGCCCATTTTCACATGTATGTTTCTTCTCTTTCCAACTAGACTGTGAGCTCTGAGAGGTCAGGGTCATATTTCACATAAATCAACATATCTGCCACTATATGACACATTGGGAACATTGTATATATACAACAAAAATATTGAATTTTCCCCTTTAATGGATGGACTTGAGTGGATTTCAGCCTCAAAGGGGATTCTCAAATCTCTTGCCACTCCCTAGAAGATCAAGAACTAAGAAGCAAAAGAGGATGAAAGAGTGCTGGGATTAAAAATAAGGAGTGTCTGTCACAACGTTATAAGATCTTCTTAGGGTTTTGAAAAATGCCACTCCACAAATAATCATAAATGTGGTTTTTGAAACATGGGCCTTTTTGGAGAGCTAGAAAGCCCGTGAATGCTTAAAAAAATTTAGAAAGGAATTTCGAGTGTTTCAAAATTAGAAAAATACTTCACTGCCCATGTTTCCTTCCAAGAGCCTTGGTCCTCGAGTCAGTCAGTAGAGGCTGGGTTATGCTGAGGTAACAAATAGCTCCCAAATTTCAGTGACTAAGAACAATAAGGATTAGTTTTTGGCTCATGCCCATCACAGGCCAGCAAGGCCCTCTGCTTCTTACAGTCATTCAGGGATCCAGGCTACCATTTTGAATTGCCGGTCACCATGGCAGAACAGCTTGCATGCCCCCATCCACCCATAGAGAGGTTACGAATTGCGATGCTACCCCGTGCCTGGATGTAGGGACAACAGGGAACGATCAGAGACCCATACTATCATAATCCTAGTGACCCAAAAGCCAGCCAAAGACAGAGCTGCAGGCATAGATACTTATGTTTTCCATACCCCCTTTTCAGGTGTAGGCAGATTCATAAGGGTATTCGTAGGTACGGCCGAGTACCACGGACACTGTGCCACCGCTGTAGTCTTGGCTCCCTTGACAGAAAGAGAAGCCTTTGCTATTTGTGAGAGTCTGTGTGGCTCACCTAGTGCATGACTCATCCATTCTCTGGCACTGGGCCTCTCCCACTGCAGGAGCTACTCCCATGCCGGACTTGTCCGTCGGGCTGCGGTGCTCCTCCTGTATGTGGGGCTGGCTGCTGGCACGGGGGCCAGGCCCAGCCTGGATGCCTCAGCTTGACAATCCGCCATTCGGGGCTGCATTGGCTGCTCAGAGCTACAGGAGCCCAGCCTGCTAATTTGTTGCAAGATACCATGAAGGAGAGCCACTGACACCTATGTGTCCAGGGGCCAGGGACTTTGCAGTCGGCTAGCCACAGTGAGTACTCTCACATCCTCCTTCTCCTTCCAGTGACTTCCTTTGGAGAGGAATTTCAGAGATGAGCAACCCATTATGATTCTACAGTTGTGAGGCTTTGTAATTTGGGGTTTCATTAATAACATACACAGTGAATAAATAATGAAAAGGAATTTGGTAATTTGGAGGCACTTTATATACTTCAGTAAGATCTCTAGCCTGGTATGAAAATATTGTGTTTTTATTACCCTCTGCTCCTCTGATCCTGTCCAGATATCAGAGTCCAGGAAATCGGAATCTTGAAAGAAATGGTTATTTTTTCTGATGACTTAAAAATGATTAAGTGCAAATACAGAAGCAAATTAACTGTTTTTAAATCATTATTTCCCCTCATCAACCTTTGTCATGTTTTATCTATAATTTGGACTTATGATTAGGCATCATCAGCTTTAAAGGCTCCCTGAAAACAGAGGAATATGTTTACACCTCCACAAAAAAAAAGTCCTGCACTTCTAACAACTAGCCGATGGCATTAAGAATTTGATCCTGAACCTTATTTTCCTCAGATCAGACCTTCTCAGGAGGAATGTAGCCTTTGGGGAGATTTCTCTTGGTTCATAAGCTTGTCGGCATTGTGTCCGTCTTCCCAATGGGGAGACAATCCCCAAACGCTTCTGTTGGCATCGATTTTCACAGCATTCCTTAAAATACTGCTGTGGTGGATGCTTCATTCTTCTTCTTCCTTTCCCTGAAGGATTATTGATCGCTATTTCTTGAGTGTAAATTTTGAGTTTAGTTTTGCTTAAAAACTTTTATCCTGGGGCGCCTGGGTGGCTCAGTCAGTTAAGCGTCTGCCTTCGGCTCAGGTCATGTTCCCAGGGTCCTGGGATCGAGCCCCGTGTCGGGCTCCCTGCTCTGCGGGGAGCCTGCTTCTCCCTCTCCTTCCCCGCTCATGCTCTCTGTCACTGTCTCTGTCTTTCTCTCAAATCAATCAATCAATCGATCTTAAAAAAAACCAACAAACTTTTATCCTTTGAATTTTGACAAAGTGTGTTTTTCCCCTCCTATAGGAAACTCACAGATGGAAGAGTGAGGCTTGAGTTTATCTCACATTATCTTTGGTTTACTGTATTCAATTTCCTCTTTCAGAGTTCATTTCTATTCTTAGAGTTTGGAAACATCAGCTTATTTGTAGCTCAGAGAAATGATTTCAAGTACTTTGCTGAGCAAATAATTAGCCTTAAAAGACTGCAAAACATGTACGTTATGCCTGGAGGGCTTGTATCCTAAAAGGGTACTAGCCCAAATCCCGTTCCAAATGTATTTGCATGATATAGAATTACAGCATCATTGTCTTTTTGCAAAATGAATGAAAATTTGTAAATAAAAACCAAGACTCTTATTCAGAGATACTGAGATCAGGGGACAGTGTCAAGCCTGGTGACTGCTTGGTCTTTCTAAAATTGGACCTGGGAGCGGGGACATGGGGTCTAGGGTGGAAGTGGTTTGTCCTGGGTCTGGGCCATAATGGGTTGCAGTGTCTATGGAGAATAATATTTCTAAATGGGTCTAAACAAATAATAGAACCGACTAAAAGTCAGTCTCCCTTTTATTATCTGCATGTTCCAGTGATTCTAAACCACCTCACTGATAAAATACTTAGTTCTCACCCCTGGGGCAGAGCACTCCCCCTCCCACTGCCACCAGCCCCTCCTGCCTTGGTACTGTGCTTGCATTATGCAAGATTGGACTTCATTCACCAGTGGAAAAACAGTCTGCTTTAGAACACACTGGCTAGTTCCACAAAACCATAGTTTAGCATGTGGTCTAATTAATTATCTTTAATCCCATAATCTTGGGTATTCATGGTTTCTGTGTATTTTTTTAATAATGTGTTTCTCTTAACATAATCTTGATCTCGAAAGCCAATAGACTCTGGTTTTATTTTTAGTTAGGCGTAAGTCTGTAGAATCATGCTGCCTTTGCGTATTATTCTTGAATCTTTTGATTGCAATGAACGAGCTCCTAAATCACACGACTTTAAGTCCCAAAGGTGATTTTATTATAAAGATTCTGGGGTATCTCATAGAACCCAGGGCATGAAATAGCAGGGTTCTGAGCATCACCAGGACTCTTTTAAAAAAATCTTTTTCCTTCTTGGTGTATCTGCTTCATTTTATACTGTCCTTTTCATACTTGGGTTCTCAGTTACATATCACTGGGGGTTGGTCTCAATTCTGTATTAGTATCACCTGGGGAGTTTTTAAAAACTCATTCATCCCTAAATGTTAACAATTAATGCGATCTAGGTGAAGGGGTGTGTGTAGGTGTTCACTGTACAATTCTTTCAACTTTTCAGTAGTCATGAAATTATTCAAAATAAAATAAAAAGTTCTTGGAGAAATATTAGTATCTGACCCTTACTGCCAGAAATTCTGCTTCAGTGGGTCTAGACTGGGTTTCAGACATTGGCAATGTTTTTTAAAGCTCCTTTGGGAATTCAAAGTCAGAAATTCCTGCTATGAGCTGCTATCTTTGTCAGCTTCTCTAGAAGGGAGTGAGTCCCATTTCTTTTCTCCTATGGAAGTTTGACAATCCCTGGGGTGAGGACTGGTCAGCCCAGCTGAGGTCAGCTCTGGCCAAGCCCATCTTCAGAACGGCTGCACACACAGCAAACGTGAGAGATGTAAGCAGTTTCCAGACCCACATGGGTGCTGTGGGGGCCAGCTAGGCAAAATTATTAATAATCGTAATAGCTGTCCAGTGTACTCTTCCAGAAGATATGCAAATTGAGTTCTGAACGGTTAAATTTGAGAACATCTGGCTGTTGAGAAGTCAAAGCCTTTATTTCCTATTATAGCTATTTTTCTTTTTTAAAAAAGGTTTATTTATTTAGTTGGGGGAGCAGGGGCAAAGGAAGAAGGAGAGAGAATCTCAAGCAGACTCTATACTGAGCGTGGAGCCTGACACAGGGCTCAATCTCACAACCTTGAGATCATGACCTGAGCAGAAACCAAAATTCAGATTCTTAACCAACTGAGCCACCCAGGTGCCCCCCTATTATAGCTATATTTCAAATTATGTCTTTTTAAAAAAAGAATGGTATGATGGAGAATGATTCTGTTCTTTTGAAAGTTTTGTATAGCAAAATAAAAATTAAATCCATTTAATAACAAAGCAAAAACTCTGTCCATATCAAAGCAGGCCTTATAAGTTGTTATGCATTAAATAATGTATATGAATAAATACCATTAATGAAGGTCCCTTCTAGAAATAATGTTCCAGTTGCAGCAAGTATACATTTTCATGTTTCCATAAAGAAATTCTCTAAATCGGTTAGCAGGCTCTGAGTCACACCTCCTGCCACAACTGTCTTGCAGGACATTCTGTCTCAGTCTTGTCTTTGAAGGGGCTGCCTCTTGAAGGGTCCAGCAAGAATTCTGAGAGTCTGAGCAGTCTCAAATTGTCTCGCAGCTGGAAGAGAGTGGTGCTATCACTTCTGTGCAAGCTTCAGGGTGCAGACCTTTTGTGATGGTCCCTAATGCTGTGGCTCTTGGATTTTAGTGCTCCATGTCCCTGAGTCACCCATGGAAGGTCCTGTCATCTCCAGGGGCATTGGGTTGCTGATGACCAGGGAGTCTGTTCTCTGGGGATGGGGAGGGTGGCAGTGATTGGTGAAGGAAAGCAGGAGATGAACAAAGCGAATGCAAAATGGCTGAATGGTGCCAAGTTTCCAGCTGCTCCCAAAAAGAAGACTGGGCTTCCTGTAGCAGGAACTGGACTTTAGGGGAGAGAAAGACTCTGATTCTGAAGGAATCAGAGCAGGAAGAGAGAGGAGGAAGAACACATGAAGACAGAGGAGCAGTTCTCCATGACCCTGGGAAGTTGCGGAGACTGGGCTTGATCCGGGTAGTTTTTGACCATTGAGGAAATAATCAGTGTGATCCCTGTGGACCTGGCTGCCAGAGAAGAGAGTGGGGCACAGATGTTTCAGTGTGGGCAATGTGGGGCTGAGCACTGAGGCCCAAAGACCAGCAGTGATTGTCCAGCTCAGCAGAAGCTAGCATGGTTGGAGGCTTATCCTAGCATGCCTCTATTCCAATGCTAGGATATCATCCCTGGGGAGAAAGGAAGAGGAAAAGAGGGAGCAAATATTGAATTGATCAAAAGAGACCTAGTTTGAACTGAAAATCAATGAGTTTACCCTGTATGGGCAAATTTTCCATCATTGGCTCAAATAGGGTTCTAGTGCTAATTAAATTCAGTAATAGTGCAGAACACAGTTACATCTGTGCCAACCTAGTTTCATGACTGCTAAATGTGCGCTGCTACACATAATCATCTCGGTCTTTGTGTACTTGTCCTTCCTTAGTGGATTTATCCAGAAGGTCTTGCTTCCCTCCAAAATGCTGGCTGTGCCTGAGATGCTCTGCCTCATCCACCTGAGCCCGCTGTGTCTTGGTTCTCTTTGCCCGCTGTCCTTTTTGCAGGATCTCATCCGTGAAAGCCATTTCAAAACTTATTTGGTGCTAAAGTCTCTTCTGCCCAATGACTGAATTATAAACAAATCCCACTTTGAATAGAAACACTGATGCCTGGACTATTTATTTATTCATTGAATCGTCCCAAATGAGAATAAAATAAGAATATTTTTAGGCATTCAAAGATTAAGAGAATTTGCCTCTCAGAGATCTTCATGAAAAGAAGTTTAAAAAGGTACATTCCAGCAAGAAGTAAAGTGAAAAGAAAAGGCACGTAATACAAGAAAGCATGTAAAATGTAAGGAACCAAAAGAGAAAGGACTTTTTCCCTAAACATAGAACTGAACCAGAATGAAAATATCTTTTCAGGTTTAGGTGTTAAATGGCCCCTGGTTTTCATACTGGTTTTTTTTTTTTTTTTTTTTTATAACTACTTAAGGACATTTTTCTCTTTCTATTTATATTAGAAAATAATTATTCATGACTATTCCATACATATGAGTTGTGAATAATACTTTCATATATATGTAATATAAATGAGAGAGTACCAAGTGTCAAATGTGAGGCACCTAAAGAGCACCAACAAATCAGGAACCTTTTTCATCTGAAATAACTATTTTCAATGTGACATAGTAATCTGAAACTCCAACTTGTGGTCTGGTTAAAAATATGCATATTTTAATGTAATGTTTAAGGCATTGAGCCAAGAAATCCACATTTTTAATCCCTCCGCTGCCATGCTGATCAGAGTAAGGGTGCTCTTTAAAATTTCTCACTTTAATATTCTCATTTTGTGACAAGAAAATGGAATTATTACTCATCCATGAGCATAATCATAAGGATTTATACTATATAAAATTCAAATTTAATACTCCTATAGACACTCACAGTTCAGAAATCGTTCTTAGGTGCTGAGACCGTTACACATTTTAATCTTCTAACAGTTATTTTAGTACGATTAATTATTATGCACTTTTATGCTGGGATTGCTCACTTCTGAGTCTTCACTCATGTGGATGCGAGAGCTGGGGGAGGCTTTTGCAGAAGTACAGAGCGTTATGGTTCCATGCGTTTCACAGCCATGAGATTAGCAGGGCTTTTATTGAAAAAAAAAAAAAAAAAAAAGTCCTGAAGTCTATTGAAAGCTGAAAGATGATAGAAGTAGGAGAAAATTTGCATTAATGGAAATACACAAATCTTGAGACAAATTTTTCCCTATAAGTACTACCTAAATATTTAGCCCAGTTATCTCGATTATTTTGCTCCTCCTACACTTCCTCTCGATTAATGTCATAAAAACTCACCCAGATGCTTAGCCTAGAAACATCAACATCATGTTTTTCTCTGCTATATTTTTCACATATGCTTTCTTTCCTAAATTTCACTTATTCTTCTAAACCGAATTTTTAACCGTATTCACTTCTTTGCTCCTTCTTCTTGCTCTTTTGGTCATCGGGTCTTTTGAATCCATCCGCTTTTGAATCCATCCGAATGCCATTGCCATGGTTCCGGTCTTTACGATTGTTCACTTGGATTAAGGAATGGACTCTCCCCTGGCTTCCTGGCCCTCATCTCTGCCTTCGCTCCTTTCCTCCGTGCTGTTGGTAGAATAATTTTCTTAAATGAAATCGGATCCTGTCATTAAAGGATTTGATGGCTCCTCATCATCCACGGAAGAATCCCATTGCTTTACTGGGCAACATAACCCACCTCACTTTGGCATCAACGCAGTTTTAGCTGATGAACTACATATATTGCTTTCCCATCGAACACCCAATGTTCCGATGTTGTGACTCTCCTGGTCATCCCCAACACTGATTTAACCTTCCTGCTTCGGACCTGCCATTTCTCTGTCTGGAATACTGTTTTTCCTTGCCTCCCGCAAGATCCACACCTAAGTCACCTTGTTTGTGGTGCTCCGCCAAATTCCCATAGGGAGAGTTTATGACTTTTTGCCATAGTTTATGACTTTTGCCATAAAGCTTATTTTGTATACGTCAAGGGGAATACTTATGACCTTAATTTATAGCATTTATATTTTCTGTCTTCCTTAATTACACTTTAGATCCATGAAGACCTTGTCTTCTCTGTCTTCATAACTGTCTCTGGAGCCTAAGTTGTACTTGCATGAAACTGGTCCAAGATAAAAGTTTTCTGAATGAATGAATGAATGAATGAATGAATAAAGAAATGAGACTCAGAGAAGTTAATATCTTGCCAAATTTCATAAAACGAATCATGATAAAATTGGAGGAAGAACATAGATCTTTTGACTTTCAACTTATTTCATGCTCTTTCTGCCACAATGTTAAAAAGCTTATTTTTTCCAATTATAAATCTAATTATTTGTAAAAAATATATTCTATATGTATCTGTATGTATACTCTATATATATCTGTATGTATACTCTATATATAGAGAAAGAAGAGTATGTGGAAAATTATTCTATCCTTTTTTTGTAGTTGCTAATACTTTGGTGTCCTTCCAGTGTTTTTATTTATGTTTCCTTAAAAAAAAAATTTAGAAATTAGAAAAACCTTGGTAAAGATGAAAGTAAAAAATCATCCACATGCCCATCTCCAGAAACACCTGCTGTTAATATGTTGCTATATTTGGTTCTGGTCTACTCACTCCCTCCTTTTAAACCATTCCTTTGATTTGGTAGGAATAATATATGCTTATGGTAAAGCAATTCAAAGAGAGCAGAAAATTTAGAGGATAAAAATACGAGAAACGATGCCCAATTCTGACACCAGAAAAAGCCATTGTTAATGATTAAATAGTATTCCAGACACCCAACCGGCTGAGCCAGTCACCCCATGAATTTCTTGATATTTTGATTTTGGGGGCTTTATCTTAATCTGTTATTTTATCATTTCTTTTTTTTTTAAGGTTTTATTTTTAAGATTTTATGTCAAATTTATTTGACAGAGACACAGGGAGAGAGGGAACACAAGCAGGGGGAGTAGGAGAGGGAGAAGCAGGCTTCCCACTGAGCTGGGAGCCCGATGTGGGGCTCGATCCCAGGACCCTGGGATTATGACCTGAGCCGAAGGCAGACCCTCAACGACTAAGCCACCCAGGTGCCCCTTATCATTTCTTTTTGAGGCTGATGTGTAATAAAAAAAATCATAGCTTGAACTGATTTTGTGTGTGTGTGTGTGTGAGAGAGAGAGAGAGAGAGAGAGAGAGACACAAATCCCATCAGTCATAATTTCCCTTCTCCATACACAATCTATTGCTAACATCCAATTTGAAAATTTGTCCCGTTAAAACAGAAGAAATAAAGGATTCTCACATTGTGCTTCTTTCTATATTTTTGGGTACTAATGAGATTTCTGAAGATTTTTTTCCACTCTAGTTTGACTAAAAGGGGAAGAGAAAAGAAAGATAAAGTTTAGGAGCTGTGCTCTGCTTCTACATTCTACTCCATTTCAAAATTTTCCACTTCTTTAAGAGTTTTTGAAGTTGTTCCCTTAAGTTCTGCCCCTTCTCTCATTTTTTTTTCAATTAGTGAAGTTTTTGCTATTTTTTCAATATTTTGTTAGTGTTGAGGGAAACATTCTATGATTCATTTCCAATCAAACATCTTAACTGAGAAATCGCACCACTGTTTTTCTATAGATGTGCATATATTTTTTAAAGATTTTATTTATTTTTCAACAGAGAGAGGGACAGCAAGAGAGGGAACACAGGCAGGGGGAGTGGGAGAGGGAGAAGCAGGCTTCCCGTGGAGCAGGGAGCCCGACGCGGGGCTCGATCCCAGAACCCTGGGATCATGACCTGAGCTGAAGGCAGATGCTTAGCGACTGAGCCACCCAGTCGCCCAGATGTGCATATTTTTAAGAGAGCACCTTATTGACTAATTTTCCCATTCATATTACATAATGTTATAATTATAATATTTAATATATTAATAAATATATACGTAATACAGCTACCTCATACTAATATATTATCAAACCTCTTCATGAATGTTTTTTAATGTTTATATAGATTTATCATATATATATAGATTTATCATAGATTTTTATATAGATTTATCACAGATTTATATAAGATTTATCATAATTTCCTATTCCTTTCATTATTGTTTGACATTTACACTGCTTCCATACTTTTTCTTTTTCTTTTTAAGATTTTTATTTATTTATTTGACAGAGAGAGACAGCAAGAGAGGGAACACAAGCAGGGGGGTGGGAGAGGGAGAAGCAGGCTTCCTGCCGAGCAGGGAGCCCGATGTGGGACTCGATCCCAGGACCCTGGGATCATGACCTGAGCCGAAGGCAGACGCTTAACGACTGAGCCACCCAGGCGCCCCTCCATACTCTTTTTCTACTGCTGTATATACAAATCTGCCGTCAGCAACTTTGCGTAGCATGCTGTTTTCCTGTATAAGTTATTTCTATACGATAGAGTCCCAGAAGTGTTGCAGTGCTTATCTGGGATGACTAAATCACAAAACCATTTGTATTCATTTTCACATCACTGCAAGTCAGCTTATCTTATTAACTGTTCCTTCTTGTCAGTCAAACGAATTCTGAAGGACCAAGACCTAGGGAAGGAGGCCCTTGATATGGGACAGTTTGCTTCAGAGTGAGAAGCTTTGTCCAAGGAGGGAGATTCTAGACTGGAGCCAAAAGTGAGACCTGAACATCTGGGCACAGCAGGGGACATGACTCAGGAAAAAGACAGAAGGAATTCTGAAGGCAATTCTACTTAGTTAGTTAAGGTTACTTAAACTTCGATCTCTTTCATCTATCTATCATCTATCTATCTATCTATCTATCTATCTATCTATCTATCTATCATCATTTTTTTTCCCCCTGGAGATGGTGATCAGCATTTCAGTCTTTTTACATCTTCAGGACAAGAAGGAGGATGGGACAGAATGATGTAGTTAAAAGAACCTACCCAGCTCATAAAATTTTATGATGTCAAGATGAAAGTTACATGTGAAACTGTTCTGAAAGAATTAACCCCATACAAAGATCAGCTCTTTCTCCTATCAGAAAAGCCATATGATATACCAAAAAAAAAAAAAAAAAATCACAGACCTGAGTTCAAATCCCAAATATGCTACTTAGTACCCGTGAAGTTCGGCGGGGTCAATTTTTAGCCCCTTAATTTTGGAACATCGTGAAAGTCACTTCAGTCTCACAGAACTACCTGATGACATTAAAAGAGTTAATGCAGACATAAGCCTGACGCAGAGTAAATAGACAATAACTATTTGTTTTATTCTCTTCTTGCCTTCCATGATGTCTGCATTCAGGCAGGAGGGATGGAATTGGTGATTGACTAGAGGTAAAACAGCGGGATGGAGAAATGACAGACACAAAGGATCATCCACCCCTGGATACATCGAAAGTGTATTCCCACTGTTTGGGAACTTTGATAGTATTTTGCAGATCTCACTGGGAGCCTCAGCAATTTGCTACAAAACCCAATTATGGGGTGGGAGGATGGGTTAGCTTGGTGATGGGTATTAAAGAGGGCACGTTCTGCATGGAGCACTGGGTGTTATGCACAAACAATGAATCATGGAACACTACATCTAAAACTAATGATGTAATGTATGGTGATTAACATAACAATAAAAAAATTAAAAAAAAATTGCTGCAAGTGCTAGCCGCAGACTGTCAGCTGACAGAGCTGGGGATTGAAATACTCCTGAGTGGCTGATAAAGTTCTGTCTGGAGTTTTGTTTATTTTGTTTGTGATTGCCATGAATCGTGTTCCAATACTTTTGTGTTTTCCTAATTAAGATTTCAGGGTTCAAGTTGTAGAGTTTTTCTCCAAAATCACCCTATAAAATTGCTCTGGTCTCTCTCGCTTACGTGTGTGAGTGTGTGTTTAAATTAAACCCTGTTTGTTTCTGATGGGGCCATCCACAGAACACGCCCCAGCATGCAGCTCCCCTGCTTGTTTTCTGCCTGTTTTGTCTTTCATTAGTGAGCTGTGCCTGTTGCCAGTCAACCGTGTGGCTTTGGGGTGGAGGAATCTGACATAGAGAGAGGAAGAGCTATGTCGAAATTAAATTGTTAACGTAGACGAGAATCGATAGGTGAAATCTGGCACTTTGGAATTCTTGCTCTGATGCTCATTTGAGTAGCTTTGACTTCTAGAGTCCTCAGGTCTCTAGGGAGCAAAGCGCATCCAAGTTCCCAAACCCTTGGAGCTGCTTTAGAAGCCTCATTAGCCTGTGGCTTCCCTGAGGTGGTGAGCAGACAGGGAAAGAAGTTATCCTTGTGGTTGTTTAATTTTGAGATGTTAGGACATCGCTTGGAAACTGGGAGCTCATTTTGTGTTTGTTGAATAAACACATACATGAACATCTTAGGCACCTTTTTCAGATTTGGAAAGCAGACAGCAGAGAATGGGAAAACATATTTTAGTTTGGATGTTTGGAAATAGGATGTCTGCAGATCTAGCCACAGTACCCGGACACTCTACTGTTCTCCTCCACTGCCTCCTTCTTCTTCTTTATAAAGGAGAAGGGACATGTTTTCTTCCCTGAAAAAAATTGTAACATTTTGTATTTGGCACATTTTACTTTGTGAAATGTCAGCGCTGATGTAATTGCTTCATGATTTTTTGGTGTGAATCGCATGAGGTAACTGTTTTTTCAGGTGGTATGTTCTTGAGAGATAAGCCTTTCCTGAAATGAAGTCTGTAATGAATTTTTTTTTTTTTTGGCTTGGGATACATGAAACCAACATTTTTGAACATTTGTTTGAGAGAGAAGAGTTACACTCTGGGTACCCTTGCACTGCAGAAAGGTGTGGGGTGAGCAGGCGAGGGAGGTCTGAACCATTAGAGACCTGAGGCTTTTCAAAAGAAAATGGGAAGGAGGTGGGTGGCGTGGGTGTTGGGGGCGGGGGGTCAAAGATTGGATTCCTGTTGCTGTCTTGCCACGATACTTTTGGCTTCTTCCAAACTTTTTGCTTTCAAGGGACTGGAAAAAGAACTAATGATTATGGCTTAATGTCAACAAGTCTGGAAAATTGATTTTATTTAAGTCCACTTTACTTAAAGAGCAGTTTTATAAGCAAAATACCAACAAAGCCAACCTTAGAAAATGTTTCTTCCAGTTAAAAGAATTAAGAAAAAGTTCAAAATGCACTTAGAGTCCCACTGTTGTTGAAACTTGCACAAAGATAGCATTCCAGAGTTATGGTCCTCAGTTCTTCTATGACAAGCTAGTCGCAGATAGCAAAGAAGTTGCTAGGAAATTCTGGGCTCCAAAATTTTAATAGCATAACTATCAAAAAAGTCCTTACCGTAAAGTCTGTGAAGGTCATTACCACATAAAGCACAAAGTGCTCATTTTGCCATGCATAAAAAACAATTAATCAAAATGCATTTTATATATTTTTTAAGATTTTATTTATTTATTTGACAGAGAGAGAGACAGCGAGAGAGGGAACACAAGCAGAGGGAGCAGGAGAGGGAGAAGCAGGCTTCCTGCAGAGCAAGGAGCCCGATGCGGGGCTCGATCCCAGGACCCTGAGATTACGACCTGAGCCGAAGGCAGACACTTAACGACTGAGCCACCCAGGCGCCCCTAATCAAAATGCATTTTGATAAAATTAAAACAACTACGTTTAAAATTTAAAGCAACAGGACAATAAAATATTTTTTTCAATATGACACCTTAAACTTTTTAAGCAAACAAAGATTTCATATTGATCCATCCACCTGATCTAATCATTCAACTTCTTTCCAGCCCCCTTTAAAAAATCTGTTTGAGGGTCTGGGCAGAGCAGTGCTAACCCTTCAAAAGTTTGTTGTCTTCTATCATTCCTTAAATCTTTTTTTTTTTTTAAGGAGTTTTAAAGAGAAAACATTCTGTATGATGAGAATTTTAATGTAAAATTAATGTAATTCAGAAAAACATGGACTCATGCTCAGATTTTATGAAAATATGTCAACAAATTCATCAGTGGCTTTAATTTCTTTCTAATTTTGATGATTTTACCCAAAGCAGTAACTGCGTTGGTGATGATTGTGGTAAGTCACTTTGGTGATTTTCATACTGGATTTTTATCCCTTTGAAAGATGTAAGTTGGAAAAAAGGAAGCCAACCTGACTGAAATCTACTTGAAACTGTGTGTCTATCTGGGTTTCTACTAAATACATTAGAAAGTGATGAGCAACAAAGTAATCCTTGTGCTTAAAGAACTATGGACCTCCAGAAAACCCTATTAACAACAGGCTGAAACAGGCAATGTAAAATATTTTAAATAGTCATTGGATTTCAGTGCGGTAAATATTTCACTGCAGGAAATATGGTTAAAAAGACATTTTGCCTAGTCTTTAAAATAATGGTATTGTTTGCTGTAGAATTATGCATGATTGGGAGAAAGGCTACTCCTTTTTGGCTAAAAATGGTCAAATAGCAAACATCGACCATTGCAAAAGCTCCTGGCCTCTGTTGATGACACCAAGTCCTCTGAACACTTCCATCTAAAAACAGAGAAACATCAAATACCGTTCAAAGAGGATTTCACTCAAAATGAAAAATATTAAAATTATTAAAATTTAATACTAAAAAAATTCAACTTACGTGAGTCTTCTACAGAGCATGGACCTGATACAAATCGTCAGCTCTTCTTAACCGCCTCCCCTCCCTCCCTCCTTTCCTCTTTCTATAATGAGCATATCGTGGGCCCACCATGTGTCCAGCAATGTACTAGGTGCCAAGGAACCATTTCAGTTTTGACATCAATTTGGACAGAAATCACAATGTCAGGACTTGGCTAAGATCAGTTTTGAAGTTTGATACCTACCTATGAAAATACAGCTCTGGTGTCAGGTGGGAGTGAGGATCATGGGCCAAGCCTGGAGCTTACTCTCCTTCCCAAGATACTTCTGGGCTGAGTTTGCACATAGGAACCCCAGCTCACCTTCTACCGTAGCCACCCACACGTTTCTCAGGCCTGCCTAACCCAGGGAGTGAACCGTCATTCTGGGTGCCTGAACACGGGCTAATATTCACTGCAGCCCAGCAGGCAGCGTCCTTTGGAGGGATTCCCACAGGAGGTATCCCATTGCCTGCGCTTCCCGGGTCCAACTGTTACTCACACCTGCAGCCTCCCCGTGATCGATGGGAGGCCACAGGGAAGCCACCTGTGGGGCAGAGAAGTCTGAGTTGACCGCACGAAGGACAGAACCTAGACTTACAGGTTGACTGGGTCTGCAGGGAGAAGCTTCAAAAGCTTCAGATTGGAGACACTTTGCTTTTTCATTAATTTTTCTAGAAGCAAGAAAGGCAGCTATGTGGAAGATGATGACTCACATGCTTTGGCTGTACTGCTTCGTGTTTCTTTTGCCCACAGAGTCTTGCAGGATGTTATGCCAGGTAAGAAAAGGGAGGTGGGAGAAGGCTGGTGGGAAAGCAATGGAAGCGAAAGCCCATCTGTGAGGCAGCTCCTACTTATCTGTGCTCAAGTGGAGGGAGAAGGCAGTGGTCCAGCCAGAAGAAGTTACCTGCAATGACAGGTATCCAAAACCCACTTTGGCTAATAGCCTCAAACTATTTTCACTTTGATTTTTTCCTATGAGTTCCTGAGATGCAATGAGGCTCAAATGATTTGAGGTTGATAAACTCCTTTTTTTTCCTCATATCCTTTGATGGTGAAGATTGTCATTGCTCATAACCAGGGGAGTGCTATTTCCATGGAGGCACATGAAAATGTGGGGGTGGTGAGGGGGTGTCACAGTGACTGGGAGATACTTAATGGCAGTTAGTGGGCAGGACCTAGGAATGGTCTGGCTCAATGAAGCATTGTCCCACCCAAAATGAGATCTCTTTGAGAATCCTGAGAGTGAACGCAATGGATGGGCCGGAAGGAGGAATGAGCCCCTCAGATAGTCAATGGTTAATCAAGGTTTAACTAGGATGAAGTTTGTAGCAATGTACTGGTTGTAAATTTTGTTGGGGCAGTGAGCCCTATGACGCTCTCTAGAATATTTTCCCTCATACCATAAGTCATTTTAATGTCCTTAACAGTTACTTACTTAAGGTGTGGAGGATCATTGAGATAGATAGATGGAGAGAGAGACATAAAACTACTTTGATATTCTTGGGAATATCAAATTATTATTATTATTGGACTACAAGATCTGGAAGGGAGCTTTGAGATCAACTGGCGAAGCTCCATCTCTTACGTGAGAAGGAAACAGGCCCATGTCGTGGAATGTGATTTTCTTGAGGTTACATACTGATCCAGCCACAGGACCACCAAGGCAGGACCCCTGTTTCTTTAGATTCTGCTTCTTGTTCTTTCCATTGTATTATGTGCCTTCTCAGCAGAAGCCTCCTTAGGAAAGAATGACTTTGGAAATTCTTTGTAGGAGTTTCCAAATGATACTCACTTTACATTTTAAGTAGTATGCCACTGGCTGGGAGTTTTCTCTATGACTCCCCTTCTCCCCAGTGCTGAGCTGGTGCCTTGCTTTTGGGACAGGCTAAAGACTCCTTCAGAAAGACTTCTTCCAGAAAGCATCCCAACCCCACAACTTGGTTCTCCTTCCCCTCTTCATTTCCTCATCCATATTTTCCCACAAGACAGAACGTGGAGAGTAGACAGAGTCTGGGATGTTGGTTTTGTTTTCTTGGTTATTGGGGACCACCTTACAAACATTCCATACTTTTCTTCTCAATGTACAAGTTGCTGGATGCTGAGCTTCTGGGTGCTACCTCTCTCCTGACCTCCCTTCTCACTCAGGCCACTTCTCAGGTTTAGCAGATTACAGGTTTCCAAAGGGTCTTTTTCATAGTATTCTGCTGAAGATTGCAGATGTCTGAAGCTGAAGGGGCTCATATTGGAGGCCAGCCTAGAAGTGAAATGACCAGGAGGAGTTGGATGTGGATGTGCTTTGGCAAGTTAATTGGGAAGAGGCAAATCAGGTCCTTCACTTAAGAAGACAGGGTTTCCAGAATTCCTTGTAAATAGCACACCATGGTCTTCTGCCCACATATCTGATTAATATAATGTGACTTCATGAGGTTCTGTTTAATGGGCCAAGGGTTATCCAGAGTTGTTCACTTTGAAGTCCTTTATTGTGGTATATTAGGGACCATGGCCCTCTCAAGATGGGTTTAGGGCATCACTTCCCCACACCCTACGTCCTTGCACGTGGGCTGACTTGGTGGAAAGGACAGTGTCATAGGATTGAGAAGAGCTGTGTTCTAGACCCAGCTGTAAGAGGAACCCCCTGTGTGGCCTCAGGTAAGTCACCTCTTCTATCAAAGACTCATCTTCCTTACCTATAAAATAAAAAGGTCTTTCAAAATGCAAAAAATGCCATTTTATTATTCTTGTTGGGTCAAAAGCCTTTAAGTCTTCTAGGTATATAATAAGGCTTGGATCTCTAGACTGTGAAATGAGAAGTCATTTTACATCAGTGCTTCGAAGGACATTGTATTTCACGAATCCTCGGTGATACCTTCTTCCCCTTGAGTAGACCCTAAATGCTCAATTCAGATTTTCCATAAATTCTTATTGGTAGAGAAAATGGAAGATTCGGGCTTGTTTCTTGATAACATAGAGAGAAACAGTATTTTGAAGGGGAAAGGGACATGAACTCCACATGTTACTCACATAGCTAAGTCACTGCGTTTCTAGGTCCTTCCCTAGTGGTTTAGATCTTGGAATGCAAGTTGGAGAATTGGACCACGGCTCACTAGAGAGCAAACTTCTGGCACAAAAACAGGAAATTTCAGTCTCCTTTTCATTCTCTCTTCGCACACACACAAACACAGACATGTATGCACATGTCAGTATATACATACATGTTAATACGTACACATACACACATACATGTGAGACACAGAACTAGCTACTTAGGGGGATATAAAAGATACAACACACAACCCATGTTCTTAAGGAACATGCAATTTAACTGAAAAGATAATATGTGCATATAAAAATGGTTCGATATTAAATAGCAGGTAAGTGACTATGTGCATATATACAAAGCATTGAATGAGGGTTATAGTGGTATATATAATAAATCTTACAGGAGCCAGAGAGAGAGAAGGATGTGTCGTTTAGAACTGGATCAGGAAAGACTTCTTGGAAGGGACAAACTTGAGCTTTGTATGTCATAGATATTCAGTAAATCCCTATTCAGAGAGTAATAATGGGAGCTAAGTCTTAAATACTGCTTACAATATTCCAGGCCCCATTCTAAGTGTTTTCCATAGGATGATCTCATTTATTCTTCATTAAAGTGCTCTGAGGTATCACACAATTATAATACTATCATTCTTACCCTACTTTACGGATAATGGAACTGAGGCCCAGAGAGATGAACTTTTCCAAGGTCTCAAGTAGTGGTACTGCGATTTGAACCCAGGTGGTCTGTTCCCAGAGTATACCCCTTGACAACAATGTGTGACTGCCACTCAGTGAAGGTTCCAGTCTGATATGAATGAGTGGGATGAAGAGGGGTTTTTACTCAGGAGAGTGGGAAGCGCTCATGATAGGGGTAAGCCTAGATTTGGAGGAGGTTTCCTTAAAGAACAGGAATACAAAATTACAAATACAAAATTAAGGGAAAAGTGAATGTCTACTTAAATTGAGGAAAGTAATTACAATAAATTTCAAATTTTACAACAAATTTAGAAATGCTAAAGAGTTTTACATTCAGCAATTACTCAGCATTATTCAGTAATAAACCCAGTAAAATCACAGTATTTTTATTAATAAACTGCCCACATCTTTTTCTCTACATTTTTGGCTGCATACTTGCATGTCAATAATTTTATAATATTTTTCTTTTCTGTAGAGAAGATAGAAAGATTATTCAGTTTTTCCTCCAGCATTACTGATCAAATTTGTTTTTTATTATTGCTAGTTTAGAAAAATATCTTTCAGCTTCTCCTTTCATTATTAGTAATGCCATGTAAATATGTAAGTCTGTTGTCAACTTTGGGAAAGCATCTAACAAGTTTCTTTGAAATATGAGCTGCAAGGTGTCCAGAACACTTAGAATTTTCTCGTTCTGTGACTCATTGTAAATACTATATTTTTAAGAATTGTAAATACTCTAAAAATGAGTGCCACTTACATGTCGATGTCCCCATTGTAATGTGGAAATGACTGCAAATTTCATGACTCTATCCTATTAAGTTCGAACTAGATGGATCCTCAATTCAACCTTTACTTGTCCAGATTCCATAAATACCTACAACCTCTCTGGTGCTATCCATCCAAAATGAGGGAGAGTGTGAAGGAAGGCAAAGTGGAGTGGCAAAAAGTAGTGGTCCGAACAGAAGATGGTTAAACTGTTTTGCTTTGAAAATTTAATAAAATATACGATCGTGTGAACACATTGCTGGACCCTCTGTCAGTGTTTTGAAAGGGCCCATACAAGCAAGGGATTCCCAAGCTTAGCCTCCTTTAGCTTCCACATAATTCCACCTCTGCTCTTGGTGTATTTCTTGGATAGAATGCTGGTCCTTCTTGCTGGAGAGGAAGGAGGGATCCTGCTGAGTTGCAGCAGGAGAGAAAACTGTCCAGACTGATGACAAAATGATGACATACTTCATGGTCTTGGCTGTTGGTGGCGGCCTGGCATCATTAGCCTGTGCCTAAAGTGGATCCTTGGGCTGGCATTGCAACGATTAGTTTTCATGTGGATTTTGATTTTCCCTTTCTAGGTTGCCAACAAAAGCAAGGAGAAGATCTCTGCCAGGCCACATGGTATGTTGGCAGTGGTTAGTAATCAAATGGAAGTTTTTGTTTATTTATTAGGACAGAGAGCCATGCTCAGCCCTCTGTTGATGGCATGACAGATGGGACTCCCTGATGGCTCGCATTTGGACTCTTTAGTTTTCTCATATTAAATTGTACCTTTGGCCCCTGCTCCCCTCTCCTCCCAGGACCCTCTGCATCATCCTGGCCAGAGAGTTCTATGCCATGAACTCTTTCAACTGAGCCAGGCCAGCCTGGAGCAGTGGCCAGAGCAGGGCTGTGAGAACTCATGGATGACATAACTCAACGAAGTTCTGGAGCTGAGAGCTTTCTCAAAGAACATGGGGTGCAGTGGCTTCCATACTGTGTTCTGGGGAGCTGGAGGACTGTGAGGGAGCTGTGGGGTATGAGAGACCTCGTGGACTGAACGTGGGCTCTCCCTTGTCACTTCACCTGGGGAAGTTCCACTTTTATCTGTTTTATACGTTTGAGTTCTGGATAAGAGTTTGTTGGAGACAACAGGTATTTGTCACTGAAATAGATGATGATCACTGATCTATTTCAACCTTCCTCCACTTTGTGAAGAAAATACATCTGATGTCCACGGGGTTTATGTGTCCTCATTATGCTGACACCTTGGTGATTGGCCCATGCAGTGCAGAGCCCTGAGCTCTCCATCTGATGCTGATACCTTTTATTTCCCCAGGTGTATGTGATGGTGTCTGTGTAGACAATTCCCACTGTAGCCAACCTTGCCCTCCTGACACTCAGGGGAATACGGGGTTTTTATGCAGGCAAAAGAAATGGTACAAGATCACTGAAACCTGCCGGACTCTTAATGCCTTCAACATCTTTGAGGTAATATCCTTCTTCTCATACACAGAGGGGAGCCCCAAATTAGCAATGCATACTGTGGTCAATAAGAGAGAGGGGGAGCACGAAGCAGGGCTGGTAGGTGAGTGCTTTTTAACGTGAATAAACACCTACTCATTTTCTCTCTCTGCACAAGAATGGAAGTCCTAAATCTGGGCATCTGAAAGTCTGTGCTCTGGGCTCCCACACACTTCATGACACAAAGGAACCTTATCCTCAGCTCAGAGCTAGAAGAGCTGTCGAGAATGATCATGGCCTACTTCTCCATCTTTGCTCTTAGCTCTTTACTACAAAGCCTCGGTCCTCAATGTACCCTTCTGTGACCAGCAGCATGGGCCACCCTGAGAACTTTTATTTGTTTATTTTTTAAAAAAGATTATATTTATTTGTTTGACAGAGAGAGAGAGTGAGAGAACACAAGCAGGGGGAGCGGCAGGCAGAGGGAGAGGGAGAAGCAGGCTCCCCACTGAGCAGGGAGCCCAATGTGGGGCTGGATCCCAGGACCCTGGGATCATGACCCGAGCCGAAGGCAGGTGCTTAATGACTGAGCCACCCAGGCGCCCTTACCCTGAGAACTTTTAGATATGCAGGCCCCACCCCAGACCTGCTGAATCTGAAGCTGCAGGTTATCAAGATCCCCAGGTGATTTCTGTGCTCAGTAAAGCATGAGGAGCAAGCTGACCTAAAGGGAAGGACTTCATTATCAAACAAATGAACCTATTTCCATACATACTTAAGTAATGACACATTTTAAAAAAATCAAATTTTGATAAATAAAATCAGGTGAAATATTATTTCTTCTCTTTTTATTTCTTTCACTCCTCTTCTCCTAGGGGCTTCACCTTTCTGAAGTTCAGCTCCTGATTCCTTCAGAGGAGTCAATGCTTTTGCATCTCTTTGGTCCTAGGGAACATTCCCCATTTTGTGGTTTTGGAGGGTGACCAGGGGGAGTGCCAGTGGATGCTGTACCTGAAGTCCCTGACGAGACTTCAAAAGACTGCCCACCCCAGGGTGTCCATCACCGGGCCCACCCCTAATTTGAGGAATCTGGGCAAAGATACACACAGAGACCCATGTACCATATGTTTTAATATCTAAATGCTTTAAATCAAGCTTCCAGACTGCTAAGTAAAATATGTTCTGCTGGTCTCCCATCAGATTCTATCCTGCACCTCCAGGGTGGTGGAAAGCCAAGGTCACATGCTCATAACCCTGCAACCAGTGTCCCTTGGTCACCTCTCAGGCCTAGTGGTGAGCATAATGGTGCCATGCTCCATCCTTGGTAGCATAGACTTCGGGAAGAGGCCCATGAAGGCCCCGGAAGTGGGCTTGGGGTTGCTGAGCAGGGGATTTGAGTGTCTAGATGCCAGGACATGAGTTCTGAGTGGGCATATCCTCTAGGCCCACAGTCTCTTTGTCTTGTGAGGGGGCAGGCAAAAGGAGGCCAGAAAACGGTCCTCTAAAGTAAGGGTTGGCAATTTTTTTTTCCTGTAAAGGGCCAAATGGTTAATATTTTAGTCCCTGTGGGTCATAGGGTCTCTCTTGTGAGTATTCAACTCTGCCACTGTGGCAAGAAAGCCGCCATAGACAATACTTCATTAATGAGCAGCCTGGGTCCCAATAAAACTTTATTTACAAATATAGGCAGCCAGTCGGGGACCATGTTTGCCCTCCGTGCTCTGAAGTGTGGGACCCAGAGCCTGAATCTGTGGGACAGCCTGTTTATCACTATTTTCAGTCACTCTTTTGTGCTGGTGTCTGTTGATTCATCCAAATCTGGTTCAGAATGTCTATGTTTAAAATATGCTTAGTAAAAACAAGCTTAAATGACTAGAAATTTATCAGATGCACAGGACATAGATACAGTGTATATACACAGAAGCGCTCTGAAGTGCTATGCTAGAGATAGCATTTGTTCTCGGCAGGGGGAGGGTTTAGGTGCAGTCAGCTGGCAACCTGGACCTCTGGTTTTCTGTTCACCTACCTTGGTATGGGGCAAGTTATCCCATAGCAAATGCGACTATGAAAATGTAAAATTGAAAAACATTTTGCATGTACAATTGCGTGATAAGGCTATCCTAAATTTTTTTAAAGGTACTTTCATATTCAAAGCAAAAGTAACCTAATACAAACTTTCTTTTTGCCCTTTCTTAGACAAATTCATATTTGGTTCAGCCATTCGGAGGAAATACAATAGAAAAAGAGTATGCCAGAAAGTCTGAGACCATCACAGACATGCTGATGCAAAAGTGTCCGGAGGATTTGTCCTGTGTACTCAGGAACATTCGGCAGTCTCCCCGGATCCCGGGAAACATCGCTGTCATCGTGCAGCTCCTACACAACATATCCACGGTGCTATTGACGGGTGTTGATGAGGCGAAGATGCAGGTGAGTGACCTTGATTTGGTAGAATGACATTTTGGTGCAAAGGAATGCAGGTTCGCTGGAGTATTCTGTGGGTTTTTTAGGGTCTTTCACATCGGTGTCTGTGATGCTTGGGTAGCAAATGCTCAATAAATGTTCACCACAGAATAAACAAGGGAAAATGGAAAAGGTGAACACAACCAATACGCATTTAGAGACAGAACTTACTGGGTGCTGGGTCCTACATGGGAATCTTTTCCAACGTACATTTCGGCTACTGAACACCTCTAAGAACCATTCTGGTTCTGCAGAGAGTCTTTTCCTACTCTCACCTGTGAGTCAGAACAGGCTGCTAAAATGGAAAATAGCCGCATGCAAAGAAAACAGCCACACATGTCTGCTGCAGAAGTGTGAGGTGGACCTGGATTCACTTCTTTTATTTTTGATCTTTGAGGCAGAGGAGAAAAAGGAGGTTCAGCCTCTGGTGTCAAATTTCGATTTGCTATGTTCCTGTCCAGGGTCCTGCATACAGTTGGGACTTAATAGATGTTCGTTGCATGATGGGTCCTCTGAGCAGGGTAGGCAAGTGGCTGGCTTCACCATGGTGTGAAGGGAAACTGATGATGTCAGTGAGCTTGGGGAAGGCTGCCCACTTGCCTGCCTCACAGGGAGACGCTTCATACATGACATGAGGGCAATGCCTTCCTCGCTCTATTCTCCGGCTCAAACTTCCATGGCCTGCGAGTACCCTGGGGATCTCATTACGATGCTGATTCTGATTCACTAGCTCTGGGGTGGGCCCCGAGATTCCATACTTCTTCTTCTTTTTTTTTTTTTTTTATAGATTTATTTATTTGAGAGAGAGAGAGAGCACGAGTGGGAGGGGCAGAGGGTGAGAGAGTCTTAAGCAGACTCCATGCCCAGAAAGGAGCCCCACACAGGGCCCGATCCCAGGACCCTGAGATCATGACTCAAGCCGAAACCAAGAGTCGGAAGCCCAACCGACTGTGCCACTAGGTGCCCCAAGATTTCATACTTCTAAGAAGTTCCCAGGGGATGCCTATGCGGCTGGCTGGCGGACCACACTTTATAGAAGTGAACCCTGACTGTCCTGGCAGATTCGGGTGGTGGCTCAGTACTAACGCTGCTCCTTCGTTGGCAGAGTTACAGCGTCATGGCCAACCACATTCTTAACAGCAAAAGCATCTCAAACTGGACCTTCATCCCCGAAAGAAACAGCAGCTGTGTCTTGCTACACTCGGTCAATTCCTTTGCAAGAAAGCTATTTATAAGTAAGTATCCCATTGACATATCAGACGTCTTCATTCATACTACGGGCACCACCATATCCCGAGACAACGCTGGCAAGAATTTCACTTTTTCAATGAGAATTAATGACACAGGCAGTGAGGTCACTGGGCAGGTGCTGATCGGTAGAGATGAACTTCAGAACGTGCCCGCTCCTTCCCAGGCCGTCAGCATTGCATTTCCGACTCTTGGGGCCATCCTAGAAGCCAGTCTTTTGGAGAATGTCACCGTCAATGGGCTCGTCTTGTCTGTCATTTTGCCCAAGGAACTTAAAAGAATCTCGCTGATTTTTGAAAAGATCAGCAAGTCGGAGGAGAGGAGGACACAGTGTGTTGGCTGGCACTCCCTGGAGAGCAGATGGGACCAGCAGGCCTGTCAAATAATTCAAGAAAACTCCCAGCAAGCTGTTTGCAAATGTAGGCCAAGCAAGTTGTTTACCTCCTTCTCCATTCTTATGTCACCCCACATCTTGGAGAGCCCGATCCTGATTCATATCACGTACATAGGCCTGGGCATCTCGATTTGCAGCTTGATCCTTTGCTTGATCATCGAGGCCTTGGTCTGGGGCCAAGTGACAAAGACAGAGATCTCGTACTTACGCCACATGTGCATCGCCAACATCGCGGCCACCTTGCTGATGGCTGACGTGTGGTTCATTGTGGCTTCCTATCTTAGTGGTCCTGTGACACACCACAATGGGTGTGTGGCAGCAACATTTTTTGTTCATTTCTTTTACCTTTCTGTGTTTTTCTGGATGCTTGCCAAGGCACTCCTTATCCTCTATGGAATCCTGATTGTTTTCCATACACTGCCCAAATCAGTCCTGGTGGCTGCTCTCTTTTCAGTCGGCTACGGGTGCCCTTTGCTCATTGCTGCTGTTACGGTTGCTGCCACTGAGCCCAGCAAAGGCTACCTGCGACCTGAGGCCTGCTGGCTCAACTGGGACATGACCAAGGCCCTCCTGGCCTTCGTGGTCCCAGCCCTGGCCATCGTGGTCGTAAACCTGATCACAGTCACACTGGTGATTGTCAAGACCCAGCGCGCTGCCATTGGCAGTTCCATGTTCCAAGAGGTGAGAGCCATTGTGAGAATCAGTAAGAATATCGCCATCCTGACACCGCTGCTGGGGCTGACCTGGGGATTCGGGATAGCCACTGTCATCGATGACAGCATCCTGGCCTTCCACATTATCTTCTCCTTGCTCAATGCGTTCCAGGTAAGTCTAGGTGCTACTGACCCAGTACTAAGTGGGAGAATTCAGGAAGAAGCTTTGTCATCCAGAGCTTCTGCAATGTATTTCTTTATAAAAGACAACAGATTCGGGGTAACGTATTGAGTTAGGAAATAAGATATTTTTCCCCAGAAAGGCCTGGGTTCAAATCTTGACTCTCTCACTTACTAATGCGTAATGATCTCTTAAGATACTTGCTTAACTTTTCTGAGCCACGTTTTTCTCACTTATAAAATGGGTATAATACTGCCCACCTTATAACGGTGTTAGGAAAATGAAATAAAACACCGAATAGGAAAGCACCAAGTACCAAAATGACCTAAAGATCATAAATAGCACAATGGTAAGGCTGAGCTCCTACTGTTTAGAAATTAAACATCACCACTTCCCCCAAATCCAGGTACCTAACTGGAGGTATTAAAATGTGCATCTTTATTATATTTCTTTCCATTTAGAATTTTTAATTCCCATTGGAAGCCATCTTATTTTAATGAGGCAAGTCATACAGAGTGATATTAAAGAGAGCTTCTTTTCTCTCACCTCTATGAATTAAGCAATGTTCACAGTTTCATGTGTCTCCTTGCCAAATTTTTATGCTTATATAAAAATATATTTTGATATAATATAGGGGTTAAAAATATACATTATTATGCACCTTACTTTTTCACTTAAAAATACATAGTAGTCTCTTATGAGGTTACTATGTATAAATATGTCTCTTTAATGACTGTATAGTATTTCATATTCAATAATTCCTTACTGAAATTTGTTTTTTTTCATTGTTTTCTGTCATTGTGTACCAATGAGCCAAAGTTTATTCTACTGAATATTAAATATGTAGATAGGAACTAATTGATAAGAAAGCTTTGATTTTTCTAATGACCTTTAAAATAATCCTTTTTTCTGAATGTAGGCTTATTTGAAAATAAATGTTTTACCTGATGGATAATAGATATTTGAAGTCAAATATTTTCTCCTTTTTCTCTTTCAAAAATGATTTCGTTTTACAATAAGCATTTTGACGCCTTGGCGAACAAGGTTAATAATAATAGGGGTGCCTCATCTTTTGAATCTCTGTTTTTATGCATTTCTATAGGAAAAAGATGAAGTGAATCCAACATTTTTTGTATAGCTTTTACCCATGTTTATGCAGCTAGTCACGGATAGGGCTGGGATAACCACCTAGTGTTCTCAAATTTCTGTTCAGCGTATCCCCTGGCTGTCAGGAGCCCTTAAGGAGTTCATGTATCTACTCCTCTGCATTTCCCTTTCCTCATCTCCCCAGGGGCCACCTTGCCTGTGAGTTTTGTTCTGGACTAGGCCGTGTGCATTTGCATTTTGGTACCATGAGCTCCTTTACCTGTGGTGACAGGATCAATCTGTAATTTCAATTCAGTTTCTGCCTTGACTCCTGCCAAGGAGGGTGGAGCTCATCTAAATGCTGGTACTGATGGAGGTGAGAAGCTGAGAGCGGGGTGTGGGTGAAGGGTAGACACTGGGGCAGGCCATAGGCACTGGTGTGCTGGGGCTGGTGTTTACTGGCTCAAGAGAAATGACTTCTATTTTCAGGAGTTTTGCCAACTGACCTCATTAAAAATTAAATATGTAAACTTGTAATTAAATAAAACAAAGGTTTTGTGTACGGTCCTACATCCTCAAAAGGCATTACTTTCTAATTATTTATCAACACTTTCCTATGCTCCTGAGGTCATTTGCATCTATTGTATCTGTACGGTGGAAACACTGTATGATGATGTGTCCGTCGCTTCCTAGCTCCACGCTTGGTGATGTCGCATTGCTAGATTTAAACCAGCCAGTGTGGGAGTATTGAACCATGGAGACTGGCAAGTGCTACAAATTAGGAGAGCTGGTTATTGCTATTTACCAGCATGTCAGTGGGCCAGGGCATCCTCGGGATGCCCAGTGTGAGAGGAGAGAAAGGAGAGCCATCAGTCTGCTGAGGTGGGGGACACGTTCAAGCAAGAGGAAGGAAGCAGGACAAGCAGAATCCTAGGATGAACCGAGACGAGGGGCGCTGATGGAGCAGACAGAGAAAAGAGACCCCTGAACACGTGGCGAGGTCCAAAAGATGTAGGAGAAAGACTCTTCTGGAGGTTTCCCGGTCCTAGCCCCGCTCCACTGGTTTTAAAGCTCAAACACCCCCCTCCCCACCCCTTTGCTAGGGAACTATTAGTATGTAGTCAGTTGCTGACTTGACTGCTTACTTTGTAATCCACAACTCCTGGTTGGTATCCTCCCTTGTATTTACTGAGAGTAACTGTGGGCCGGGTAAGGTTTTGGGGACCCCCTCATAGCTGTTTTGGTGGGAGAAAAGTAAATGTCTCAGTCCATTTGGGCTGCTATAACAAAAACACCAAGGATTGGGTGGCTTTCAAATAAACAGAAATTTATTTCTCACAGTTCTGGAGGCTGGCAAGTCCAAGGTCAAGGCACACACAAATGCGGTGTTTGGAGAGAGCCCGCTTCCTGCCTCATAGACATATAACCATCCTCTTGCTATGACATCACATAGCAGCACGGGCAAGGGAAGTTTCTGGGGTCTCTTTTAGAAAAGCACTAATCCCTTTCATGAGAGCTCCACTCTCATGATCTAATTACCTCCCAAAGGCATGCCTCCAAATACCTTCACATTGGGTGCTAGGATTTAACAGATGAATTTTGGCGGGGGGATACGAACATTCCTTCCATAATAGTAAAGCATATATTTTAAAATTTGGGAGAATACCTTGAGATTTATCTGCTCAAATTGTGCTTTATTTACTAAAAGAAATACAAAGAAGCTGCTACCAGTGAATTTTTATGAATCAGATACTAAACCCTTGATTAATAATTTATCCACATTTTCTGAATGATGTTTTGTGTAACTTTTCCCAGGGTGGGACCAATGAAAAGTGGAATATTTCCCTGTTACGTATTTATGACTGTACGAATGCAGGTTGCATAATAAAGCCATTAAACACACACACAGATGTGGACACAGACACACACACAAATAAATACACAGAGACACCACATTTGCTGACAGTTTTGTGTCAAGCATTATGCTAAATTTTGCAGATATGAATATACTTAGTTTAGCCTTGAGAAATTGAAAATCTTACAAGGACAGAAATTCCTCTTCGTCCTTTAGCCAGAGGAATGTATTTTTTGGAGGAAACAGGCTAAAATTATGGTTCCTAGATATTTAAAAATTTTAATTCTTAGGCAAAATTCATGGAGATTCTGATTTAAAAATGTCTTCCTAGGACTGAAACCAGGCCTGGATGTATTTGTCCCAAACATCTTTATACAAATGACACTTTGTAACCTAATGGACCATGCCATCTATGACATTTTCTTGGTAGACAGAGTGACAGATTTCAATAGTTATCTTGTAGGCTAAGAGTGTCACACAGAAAAGCAATCCCATAGAAGCTCTCCAAGCTTTGGAGTGCTTGCTGGACTGGCTGAATGGATAGGTATATTTAGTATGTTTTGGGGGGAATGGATGAGTTTTATGGCCGGCACCAGTCTCTGTGAAATCCTCCACCTCTCAGGTAAGCTTTTTTACAAATAGAGGTAGCAGTGGGTTTGGTATTGTTCCTGCTGAGGACCACCGGGGTGCAACATCTTTATGGTGCCATTTACATTAAACCCAGGTGTCTTAATAGACCTCTGCCTGGGTAAGGGTTAACATTCGATTATGAAATCGAAGCAGCTTAACAAGGTGATGTCTTGTTAGCCAAAGGTCTTTATCTCATTTCTCCTCTCAGGTGAGCCAGGACCTGAGTAACCACACCTTCAGGAGAAACTGTCTAATGAATGTTGCAATCTATCACATTTCGAAAGTTGAATCTCTGAGTTTCTTTCTCCTTGTCTGAAAATGGGACAAATACGTTTCCTTCCTTCTTCCAGGGTGGTTTGGGGCCAATTCAAAGGGACTGTACCTAGAGAGGAACAGCTTCCTTTTGACTTGAATGGGGTCTGTGTTTGGATGGATGGTAAGGGATCTGAGAGCTAAGTAAGTCCCTCCATGTCCTCATATTTGCAGCATCTGTTTCTGAGCACACGTTATGTGCTTAGCAGCTCAGTCTGTTTTGGGTCTTAGTCTTCTGAGGGTCCATGCACTTGATTTTTCTTTGCAAGTTTTATAACAATCTTTGGCTATGGATGGGGAAGGAGGTTGAGAGTGTTAACAGAAGCTGAGCATAGCCACTTCTGCTTTTTTTTCCTGTGGAAGTTTCTTTCCTTATAGTTTGTCCAAGGATTGCAAGGTTGCTGTCCATGGCTGAACATCTCCTCTAGCTCTTGCTCAGACTATTATATTCTGGTGAGATATGCATTGTGGTGAGCTCCTGATAAATGCAAAACACTTTTATTTTGCCCATTTTAAGAAGAAAATCCCATCATCTGGTATGGATCATGGACCTTGGTCTGTTTGATTTACTGAGGTATCCCAAGTGTCTGGCACATGGAAGATGCTCAGTCAAAATTCGTCAAATGGATGAATCTAGGTGTTGTGACCTTAAGAGAGTCAAAGATTTAATAAATTGTTTTTAGTTTAGGTGGTTTTGTTTTGTTTTGTTTTGTTTTTTTACCAGAATAGGAACTGATGAGTACTGGTATTTAAAATGGCTCTTCTTCCCTCTTCTGTCTTTCTCAGGGCTTCTTCATCTTGGTGTTTGGAACAATCCTGGATCCCAAGGTATTGTAAATTCTTCTCCTTCTTCTTTTCATTATCAGTACTTGGCCCTTAAATCCTCACTTGTAAAGACCACTTATTGAGCATCTTTGACCTCAATCATTTGCACGCGGCATCACTCTTCTTTATGATGCAAGTAAAATCGACCCTCTGGCAAACTCCTGTGGAGCTGAGCATTTTATGTACGTCAGCTCTAACCCTTAAAACGATCTTGGGTATTCTTATTTTCAGTTTTATGGATGTGGACACCGAGACTCAGAGTGATTAAACTTGCCCATGAGCTCTACAGAAACCCACTCTAACAAGTTGAAGCCGAAAGAGGATTTATTAAGTCTCATATCATCTTTGGGAAGGGCTCTCTGGCTTGGAGGCTCAGAGGCTACATGCCAGGGACAATTCCCAATCTAGAGCACAGAACTAGACCTCGGTGCCCCTCCCACTTCCCTGGGCACAGATAGCACAGCTCACCAGGCTGAGCTAGAATTGCTGTTCCTATTGTCTTGGAGGTCGCCGCCCCCTAGCCTGTTGGGGTCCACTGGCACCTGCTTGTTTGCACTGTCATGTCTGATTGGCTGAGTCCAGGTCGGATGGCTGCACCTCCGCAGCAGGGGAGGTTGGGACAGTGAGTTCCACCCTAAAGAGCAGGCGACTCAGGGAAGGGAATTTTCCAATTGCAGATTGAGTGTGTATAGGTGGTGAAACGAAACATGCATGAAATATCAAAAAACGAAACATGCACGAAATATCAAAAAACGAAACATGCATGAAGTATCAAATGTTTCCTCAGGCTTCTGAGATCACCCTCTTTCCTTTTTTTTTTTTTTTTTTTAAAGATTTTATTTATTTGTTTGACAGAGAGAGATAGTGAGAGATAGTGAGAGCAGGAACACAAGCAGGGGGAGTGGGAGAGGGAGAGCAGGCTTCCCGCTGAGCAAGGAGCCCGATGCGGGGCTCGATCCCAGGACCCTGGTATCATGACCTGAGCCGAAGGCAGACGCTTAACGACTGAGCCACCCAGGCGCCCCCACCCTCTTTCCTTTGTACTGTGCTGCCTCCTAGAGTGAGCAAAGTAAACAACTCTCTCAAATGTAGATGCAAACACCTTCACTGCAGGGTTGATTTTTAATTAATTAATTAATTAACTCTATTATTAAGTTAATAGCTGAGGTTTATGAAAGAGGTATTTCACACTGGTCCTTTATCTTGTTATTAGAATAACATATCGACCTAATAAAAATTATTTAGAGGTGGTAGAGTATTAGTGTTTCAGTCTTTCTATTTCTGTGTACTAATTCTGCGCCACTGGGGGAGTTCCTTAATTCTCAGGAACTCAGATCCTCCAAATGGAAAGCAGAGATAATGATGATTTTCCTGCCTCTTCTGCTAGATCCTGGTAAAGAACAAATGTGATTTTGCAAGTGACAAACACAGAGAGCGTTTAAGGTAGTACACAGTTGTATACCATATGATTATTTTTTTTATTAATCATAATACCACAACTAGTATTTATTGTCAAAGCATCAGCAGCAGCATTATTACTTATTAATTTACCAGGTGTCATGAGATGTGCAAAGAACTCTAAGACATAGAACTTTCTATCAAGATCAAAACCTCTTACATTTAACATTATAGTGTAAAAGGTCAAGATTCAAAGATGTCACAGGACCATACATGATTAATTGACATAAAGTTGTTTATGCCAGTAATCCTCACATTTTTTTTTAGGATCAGTAAAAGGCAGTGAACATATGTCCCCAGATGGGTTTATTATCAATTTACAAAGTATGTATTTTGCACGTTATGAAACATAAAATTTAAAAAGGATGAGAAAGAAAGAGATGTAAATAGAAGGCCCAGGTTGTCTCCCCATATCCCCATGGACCCTTGAGTGCACAGCCCCCAAGTCCCAGGGAGTGCTTCTCCCCCTTTGGATCCTGTGTGTGACAAAGAATACCGCATTTTCTGGGAAGCGTGAAGTCACTCTGAGCTGGAGGAGTTTGGTACCTCTTAACTGTGAAGGCCTTGGAAGGTGAATGACATTTTATGAAGTAGAAGGGAAGATGGAATAGAAATAAGACAGCGCCTGCATTCAGCACGAGAGATGTAGGGAAAATGACAGGTTGGTCTGGAGTCTGGGCACATGAAGTCAAGTCTCAGTTCTTCTCAGGAGTCAACTGACTTAGGATGTCACTTCATCTCCTGCTCTTACTGTCCTCAGTTGTAAAATGGAAATAATAGTATCTATTTTACAGGATTATTTCTTGAATAAAATGAGACGATAGGCATGAAAAGTGCTTTAAAGAGTTTTTAAAAAAATGTATGAATATAAAACAAAATATAATTTAAGAAACAAGATGTATTTGATATATTAATAAATTACTTAATATATAAGCATGCCTTATTAACATTATATTAATTTATATTATTATATATCATGTTAGTATTAACATACAATATATCATATATTATTTATATTATTTAGTACATAAGCATGCTTTATTAGTATATTAGATCAATTTATATTATTATTGATTACATTAACATACAATATATAATTATATATGTGATATATTATTTAATATGTATTAAATATATTTACATTTCATATTTATATTTATGTGAAATCTATTTAATATATATTTAAAAAAACAAAATATAATTGTTACTTATTACTCTTATTTTCTTCATTCCATGGACTTTTGCTGTGTTGCATAGGATTTTTTTTTTTTTTTAACTATGGATTGGCCTCTAGAAAGGGTTGGTTTTTTTTTTTAAAGTTTTTTTTTTTTAAAGATTTTATTTATTTATATGAGAGAGAGAGAGCATGAGCAGGGGCAGAAGGGCAGAAGGGCAGAGAGGCAGAGGGAGAGAGAGAGAGAGAGAAGCAGGCTCCCCACTGAGCAGGGAGCCTGACGCGGGGCTCCATCCCAGGACCCCGGGATCATGACCTGAGCCAAAGGCAGACGATTAACCGACTGAGCCACCCAGGTGCCCCTAGAAAGGGGGGCTCAAATAACAGGCAAGCTATGGGAAATGTCTAACTATTCAAGTGCTCCAAAAACCCACTCCCAAAGTGAAATCAAAGATTCCTCCAACTTGGGGCAAACTGTATTTCGTAGCCACGGGTTCTACCCTCTGAGTCGGAGTCTCCTGTGCCAGCCTCATGTCCTTATGTCTCTCCCTCTCCCCACCTTCTCCTGAAGCACTCCTCCCAGTTGCTCACCCCACACATCCCACTGCCAGGGCCTGGCTGGTCACACACTCTCTCAGCAGAGTGTTCGCCCGGCCTGAGCACCTGTGTTGACTTCTCATAATCTTTTAACTCCTTTTGTTCTCTCTCCAGATAAGAGAAGCTTTGAAGAGTCGAGTAACTTCTGCAAAATGGGTCTCCAGAATATCTGAGGTAAAGCCTTCATACTCGTTATTGCATGTGGAGGGTTCCTAAAACTGTCACCCCAACACTCTGTGGTATGGGTGTTTCCAAAGTGCCCCGTGAGCACCTCTTTGAGCTGCTCCGATTCTTTCTGGAGTAGTGGCACCATAGCCAAAGAGAGGAAAGCAGACTTAGATGCATTCAGAAGAGAGTGGCCAGGCAGGGGATGGGGGTGGGGGCTTGCTGCGGGGGGCAGACCTCAACCTAGGCAGCAGGGGAGCAAGCCCCCACCCAAGCACAGAAATGAGAGCAGAGAAAATCTGATCTTCCTGTGACAGCCTGCTCCTTCTCTCTGACTCCAGTTGGCTGAGCCACATACAAAGTGAGGAAGTCCAGGGAAACAAATTCTGCAGCTACACAAAGAACTTCCCAATAGCTTGATTTTCAAGAGGGGCTGGTTGCCACGGTTACTGGAGAGGTAAAGGAAGGCTGGGGCCGGCTCAGCGGTGCGGTAGAGAAGGCTCTCCAGTCTAGTAGCATACACGCCCTTTCCTTGACCTTTACTCGCACAGTGCAGAAACCAGGTATTGTTATGCCAAGCTCCGACCCCTCAGCTGTTCTGAGTGAGGGAAACACGGGAAAATGTTTGGATGGCAGCAGAAGGGGCATCAGGGTTGGCCCAGGGGACATTCCCAATCACAAGAGAAGAGGCAATGTGGAGTTTCGCACGCCAACATTGGATGGGATCCATACCCACAGTAGGGCCACACCCTGTGGCCCTGAGTAGCAGCACTGCCCCACCCCATATCCCTTGCCCCTCTAGTCTCTCTTTTGATTTCCTTCATCCCCCTTTTACCTTCCCTTCTTGCTCTTCCCTTTATTTTCCTAGGTCCTTTGGTGTTACTCCTACCCAAACTTGGTCCTTGGTCTCCAAACCTGGGGGATGGTTGACCCCTCCATATCCTTTCCAGCTGAAATTTTAAAAAGCTACGTTTTACTGAGAATAAACATCAATAGTGATTTAAAGCAGTGGATCTCAACCTTAGCCAAAGATTGCAGTCAGGTAGGCAGCTTCCAATCGTGTTGCCCGAGTCCCACCCCTGGAGAGTCTTACTGGATTGGTGTGCGGTGTGTCTGGGAATTTTACAAGCTCCCGGGGTGGTTCTAATGTAGTCGAGGCTGGGACCCTCTCATCCACGCCTTCCTGAAGTACCTAGCATTGTACATGTTTGCTCTAACCAGACTGCCTGGCAAAAGTACACCGCCCCCCCTCCAACCACTGCCTCACTGGTCTGCCTGGTGCTCTTCCAGAGGCTGGGCGCTTGCAATCCCTTCCAATTTGGCATGGCTCCTTTCTGATGGGATTTCAGTACGATCCATCCAGCCATACAGGGCTACTCCGCCCTTCAGTGCTATCCAGAAATAGTCATTTGGCCCATTTCTCTTGGTGCTTTTACATAAAAGATAAGTCAAGATTATACCCAGAACTTTATTATCAGTTTGTTTGTTGTTGGAGTCCGTGGTTTTCAATGCGGGCTGCACCTTAGAAACACCTAGAGAACTTTTAAAAAATACCACATACACCCAAGAAAATTTAAACCAGAAACTCTTGGGGGTAGGGCCTGTCACTTTTTAAAAATTTATTTATTTATTTATTTTTAAAACTCCCCAGTGAGTCTGATGAGCTGCCAGGGCTATGAACCACGGGTCTAGGAACTGGGTAAATTTATGCTAACTTCTTGCAGTCCTTCCTCTGCCCACTAGCTTTAGGCTCTTGCAAGTCAGTTCCCCCTCAGAGGAAGGAGGCTTATCATCTGTCTTCTCTCCTGCCTTGTAGACCTGGGCTCCCTGTGTAGCAACCTCCCACAGGCCAGACTGAACTCTGTCCCCTCACAGTACCTGCCTGTGGGGTGTCAGTCCTGGCTCCCCATACCCAGGATACGAAATGTGCTTGTCTGAGTTCTCTTTACATCCAGTGTGGTGCGTTAGTCTATGCTCATGTGGGGATCATCCCACCGGCAAGTTAACGCATTGCCTGTCTTAAGCAACATTTCCCGAAAACACAAGGCTGTTTTAGACTCGGGTGCATTATAAAAGGATGACTGTAACATGGAAGGTTCCAGCAGGCCAGCTGAGGAGAGCTGTTTGAGGGCTAGGAGGCATTCTAGTGTTGCTTGGTCTCTCCACGCCACTCACCTGCCTCCTCCCACCTCCCTCCCACACTAGAGACCCCTCAGGCGAGAAAGCCAGGCCAGGCTCCGGTGAAGGAGTCCTCACACCAGCCTGTTCCCATGTTGTCAGCAGTGCTAATATAAAGCAGGAGGGGTTGGAGTGAAAGGATAAAATCAATTGCTGTAGGTCACCATTCTCTATGTGCTTTGAATAATTGTGATAATCGAAAACGGACTAATGATGATTAAGTGCAATTGTACTTTTGTCATCAACAGAACCTTTCTACTGATTTCTCTTGTCACCCCACCAAAGGGCCAAGCTAACAAACCTGGCCATACTCCTAACTTGGGAGGTGAGTGCGAAGGAAGGGGGTTCTCAAAGACATGCCATCTGTATGACCTTTCTTTTAAAAACAGCACAATGTGAGTCGTGATTAGGAATGATTTCCTCACTGGCAGTGAGCAGAGGTGCCAGTTCTCTGTGGCTGCCGCCCCCTCGCCTCTCTAGTCCCCCATCCCCAGGGCGTGAGATCAACAATATCTGCACATATCCCACTGTGGCGCCTCTCTTTCCCTAGTGTGAAAAGATCAAGGAATTATCATAAACATTATCTGTGAGAGACCTCAGGGATAATGTAGAAGTTCATTCACTTTTGAGGTAATGTCTGAGAGAGAGAGACACAGAAACAGAGGGAAGGGGGAAACAGAAGTACAGAGACACTGAGGGGCGTGGTGACTCTGGGTTGTAAGAGAGCCACCCAGATATGTGGACATGTGCAGACAAGTCTTCCAATCCTCTGTGTCCGTGTCTCTATAGATCTAGAGAGAGAAGATCAGACAGGGAGATGGAGACACCCACCACAGGATACCCACATTCACAGTGAGTCAGAGAGACACAGAGAGAGGCCAAGGGTTACAGAGAGAGACCCAGAAAAATACAGAAAGAAACAGAGATGTATAGAGAGACTGAGGCTCACTCAGAAACACACAGAGAGTGACAGAGACAGAGCAGAGGGAGATGCAGAGAGAGGCGCTCAGAAATCCAGACAGACCCTCCCTCCCCCCACCCCAGTGCATCGGGGCTCCAGTATGCCGGTGTGGCCGAGACTTTCTGTGGCAGCCCAGGGCCTTGTACAAAGAGAGGGGTCTTTTCCAAGAGGAAAGGAAGTGGTCCAGCTTACAGAAAGACAAGGTTTGTAATTCAGTGTTTGTAGGCAACAGAAAACCAGCCTATTCCCTGGATTCCAGAGTGACTTAAAAGACTCCCATTTGCCCAGGGGACTCGACCCAAAGGGGCTTATTGTTCCAGAAAGAGTGAGCCCATAATGCAGCTGTTGTGAGGCTTTGGGTTCTTGCTGCTTGTACATTAAAGTTGTGATTTTCTGTTCTTGAGAAGGTCATACGTTCCAGGAATGGCAGAGCCCTGGGAAAAATGTGCTTCTTCCCGTCTTCTTGCCTCCGGGGAGTATGAAGGAAGCCTCCCATGCTGTGGTGCTGATGGAAGAGTGCATGAAGTATGGGAAGGATGGAAGTCCCCCCTGGCTAAGCTGTTCTTCGCTGCTAAACATTTCTCCCCAACAACTGTCAACATACATGCATATATGCCATGCCAGGCATCCACAAGGGAACAGAAAGACAAAATGAGCTGCAGCAGGACCTTGGTCCTGTTGGAGCCTCCAGCTCCATGCTGTCAGGTTATGTTTATCCTCAGGACGAGAGTCTGGTTCATCTTGGCCAAGGTGGCCTGGGATGTCACCTGGCTGGTTTCTGTGGGTTGCTAAGGAGGGGCCCTCATGAATAGTCACCAAGAGTTGGGCTGACTCTAAGTAGGTCATTGCTGGTTCTGTGTACAAAAGGAATCCAACTGCCAGCATAGTCCACCTGTCCAAATTTAAATGGATTGCACAGTTAGCCTGGCTTGGGCTTGGAGGAAAGTTGGCCGTGAGCCAAGTGAAAACAGAGCTTCTGAACCAGAAAGTTGCTCGTTGTAAGTTATGGAGCCTGGAGCCTGGAGCGATGGGTCATTGCTAATCCAGGCTTGAGCCAGAGCTAGAAACCCAAGTCTGCAGGCTTCCAGCTCTGGACTTGCTCCTCAAGACATGGAACCACTGAGGGACTCTGTCTACTCTGATGATGTAAGATTAACCCTCACCAACAATATGTTTTTTTGAAACCAGTGATGAGGAAGGGAGACTATCATATTTCAAGTACAGAGCTGCTCATTTTCTTAACCTTGTAGGTAAACAAATTCGATGTTCAAACAAGGAGCCCCCCGATAGGAGAGCAGTACAATAGGTAGAAGCTCCTTTGGGGGTGGGGGGGGAGCTCTTTTATAAAGCAGGCACCCAGGCTGATGCATCAGAAGGAAATGAGTGGATAAAGGAAAAGGGGGCAGTGAACAGCCCCTAATTATCCTACCAAGAAGCCAGTGTTAATGATGTTACATTACAAAAGGGAAAGTGAGACACACTTTGTGAATGAGGGGGTCTCTCTCTTCCTTTTTTAATGTAAAAAACTTTCTCTAAGTAAGGAAGCTTGAAAAAGCAAAAAATATAAGAAGTCAATCAGAAGGTAGAAAAATACACCAACTTGCAGGTAAGTCATCTTTCAAGTGGCATTGCTTATCTTGCGACAGCAGTCACATTTTTCTCAAATGAAGTCAGAAAGGGATTTTAACTTGACATTTCCCTAGTTATTTCTGTCGAGTCTCTTCTAGGGAAGGGAGTGGGGCAGGCACAGTCCTGGTTTTCATAACGCGGAGATCTCAGTACAAAGAAATGGGACTTACCCAGAGTCAGTATATTGAAATGAGGATGGAATCTCATGAAGCCAAATAGTTATAGGATTAGAAATCTGGAAAAACTTTAGAAAGGACTGGGTCCAATGGCCTCATTTTATAGATGGGAACTCTGGGCATGAACAAGAGAGAGAGACTGGTCTTTCATCTGTATGTGCATTAAGCAGGGAACAGTCCCATCTAGGATGAAGGCATGCTTTACTCAGATGCAGAGCACTTCCTAGGATGGGATGGCAGTAAAGGCATTTGGCCTTGGGATTATTATTAACCAAGAAAGGGCCCATGGATGCTAACAGAGAAACTCCAGAAGTTTTTGGAAATCCCTTGAAGAAGTTGTGCCCTCTCTCCTGCAGCCCACAATTCAGTCTGTCCCCTCCTGAAAGATGTCTGAACCGCACGTTTAGGGTTCCAGGAATGGCAGAGCCTTGGGAAAAATGGAAAGGAGGTCCATTCCACTAGGGAAGACCCCAAGTGGAGACATATTCAGTGCCCTGCTCACACCTCACCAAGGAAGTGACTTGGTCAGGTGGCTCAGGGAGAAACTGGTGCTACCAGTGTCTAAGGCTGATGCGTGGTTAGACACTTAAGACATGATGATTCTTGAGAAAGTTATTTAAATTCCTTAGACTTTGATTTTCTCTACCGTACATTGAAAAAAATAGAGTCTACCTCATAAGGTTGTTGCAAAAATTAAATGAATACGTGTAGGTAAAATACTTAGAATAGTATTTGGCCATTGAAATGTTAGCTGTCTTTGTTAAAGTACCTGTGAATTCACGTACATACACAGACCCAAGCAAACACACAGGCGTGGCCTTGTGCAGGAGTTTTGACATTGACACCCTCATGGAAGTTAGTTCATTGACTTCTAAATAAAAGAATTAAGCATTTGATTCAGTCTGTTCAACATCAGGGGGATCAGCCAGCAAAATCTGCTGAGCTTATCATTGGACAGTTCTCTCATTCAGTGTTACTGTGGTTGTAATACAGAGTCCCCTGCCTGGGAAAGACTCTGGGGTTCTATTCAGGGCACACTGTGTCTGAGCTCTGCTTCGCTTTTCGCCTTCTCTGTGAAGTCTTCCCTGATGAGTCCATCCAGAAGTGCTGATGGTCCCCACCTGATTCCTATAATAGTTATAATCTGTGCCACTCACTTTATATTTATTGTGTTTTATTGTTTATTTACCTTTAATCTTTTGGTGTGCAAATATTTTCTTTCTCAGATAAGACTGTAAACCTTTGGGGGTAGGGTTACTCGCTTGATTTGCTGACTACGTTACTCCCTTTTGTATGCCCGAAGTGCAGAGCAGGTGTGTTGCACAAAGAACATGTTCAATAAAGGCCTCTGATTACACAACCGCAGGATTGATGATACTGGCTTTTCCAGTTCCCAAATGACCCGGCACTCAACTAGCAACCTCAGGAGAAATGACCTATTTCCACAAATGTGGCCTCCTTAGTTGTCATTATCGTAAAGATGTAACAAAATTGCCTTTCCCTTATTTCTCCTTCATGTCAACACTTCCCCTGGTGATATTGAAATGGAGGTTTGCCTTAGGTTCTGGGGCTCGGACACTAGGATCCGGATGTGTGGGCTTTGGTGGTGAGAGAGGAAATCCAGCCGGGCTACCGTCAGAAATCAGACCATGTGAAGTTTCCTGCAAGTTGAGACTGCACCTTCTGCATCTGAATTGCCCCCGGTCATGGCCCGAGGCTCAGTAAGAACTCTTGGCCCAGTTATTAAAAAATAAAACGAAAATCTCTTTGGCGTAAGGTAGGGATTAGATCACGATTTACGGATCCATTTGCTAGCCAGTTTTTCCCCAAGTTCAGCACCGACACAGGCAAAACTCTGGTAGCCCTTAAAACTCAGCATCCACAGTGGCCCGCCCACCTTTGCATTTTATCCCCTGTGTTCTAATTACACCGGGGCGGTAGATGCAACCCGGTCTCATGTGATCGTCTGAGATAAAGATGGGGAATTAAAGCACAAACAGTGACTCATTATAATGGCTTTACTCTAGACAGGAGAAACCTGTAATTTCTCTTAGGCGTGCTTGATGGACCCATCGTGGAGTGAATCACAGACTTACACAGGCCTTGAAACCCCGGGCGGTTTCAGATAGGCTTCTCACAATCGGTGGCTGGTTTGCACCGGGACCTCTTGGATTTCCCTTTCAAAAATGGAGAAGAGGTATCACAGGGGCTGAAGGGGGACCATGGGAAATGCAAAGGCAGGCACTCGTGATGGTGGGGCCCAGCGGCCGGACGCTCGGTGCCGACTCTCCCTCTGGGCTGCTAGCTTTCCTGCATGAGGTGAGTACACATGCCAGGACCAAACCTTCCTCCGACTGAAGACCAGGTTGGTATTGCATGTGTTCCGGAATGGGGAAAATGTGTGATTTATGGTGGTATCCTCTGGAATGCTTGATTCTGCAGGAAACTTTCCTGACATTATTTAGAAATTGGCTAGCTCAAGGTTAAAGTATGTCCTAGATCTCTTTTACATTTGTTTTTCTTTAAAAGGTCATTTGTCAGGATCTAATTGCTCCCTCCTAGGAGTGAAAATGCAAAGCACTTTGTCAGGCAATTGGACTCCATTTTCTGATTGTGCCTTTGCTTGATAAAATGGATAAATAAACCAGCTTTCAATTCCCTTCCTTTAGGCTGAACGTAAAGTTGTATATATATTTTGATAAAGCATTCGTTAGTCGTTTCTTAATATAGTGGGGCTGACAAAGCTGTCTTTATATCAACTTAAAAGGAAACATTTCCTCCAGTGACGGCTAAAACCTTTTTGCGAAGGCATCTACCCTTGTTTTGAGTGGTCTACCGTACCATTTAATCACCCATATTCCTTGTCCTCTGAGGACAATTGCGGCCTTTTAGATGTGTATCGTAAAGCGCTCTTTTGTGTGTGTGTCAGCATTCCAGTGAGCTTTCTTCCTGGAGCCGAGCAATTGCCCAGTTTACCAATTACTTTAAAATCGTGTAAGTCTCAAGATAGCTGGTGAGAGGCTAGATAGCTTCCAGCTCTGAAATCATGCGATTCTTCAAACATAACAGTATTCGAACCAGACTGCCATTCTCAGAAAAGATACTGAGCTACAAAGAGATTGGCTGGAAGCCATCTAAAATAGCCCAGGATAAGATGCTTCTGATTCTTTTTTTTTTTTTAAGATTTTATTTATTTATTTGAGAGAGAGAGAATGAGAGAGAGGGGGGAGGGTCAGAGGGAGAAACAGACTCCCTGCCTAGCAGGGAGCCCGATGCGGGACTCGATCCAGGGACTCCAGGATCATGACCTGAGCCGAAGGCAGTCGCTTAACCAACTGAGCCACCCAGGCGCCAGATGCTTCTGATTTTAATAGATCTTTTCTATCTTTCTTTCCCGCAAGCCTCTTTATGAAACAGCTCTTCCATGGCAAGGGACAACTGGTAAGAGTGACTGAATCCATTCTGTTACTGAGGCCAAGCAACAAACAACTTGGTTAGCCGTCTGACTCTATAATCAGAGCTCTAATTACCCCAGCGGAGTAGACAGAACGGACGGTTATGAAATTCAGCTGAGGGGAACAAAACACACACACCCCAACGTGTGGGTCAGCAGACTCTAAGTTCCTCACCCTCAGTTAACCTTTCTGAACTGGGCCTTCCCATCAAAGGGATTGGCCAACGAATGTGAGGTGAGTTGCTGCTTAGAAGGTGAGCCAACAAGTGGAAGGGGCCCTCCCTCTCACGTTGGGGTGAAGTTCATGGAGGGCAATACTTTGGGGTAGTGTCCACTTCGTGGGCAAACATCCTAGTCCAGCTTGCCTTGGGGTGTTCTGTGTGGAGGGGTTTGAGAGATCATGGCTTCCCATGCATTCCTTCCTTCCTGACTATGGTTACCGTTCCCAGGCTGTACCCTTTTTAATTTGCTTTGAGAGTTCTGATGCTAGCCCTCGCACACCGTGTCCAGGCAGGTGGGGAGTGCTTCAGTTCCATGACTCATAGCCTACAAACCCATTCTAGCGCAGATCAGAAACAAGCTCTGGGACCCAGGCAGACTAATTCCAACTCATTCAGAAACCCAGCTCTTAGTACAAGGGAGGTGGGACGAGTAGGAAATGGTTGTCCAAACAGCTGGGGTCTTATAGGTCTGTCCAAGAAAGTATCTTGTGAGTTTTGACTGTGGAGACAGGGCAGAAAGGATGCTCGTGCTGCCATGCCCGGGGCAGACTCACTCATCTGACGTGGCGTTGTCTCTTGCCGAACCTAGATAGGACCTCACAATCTTTTGGCACAGAGGCTCCAGGTAGTATAACAAAGAGGTAGGCTGGGAGCATGTCTACTTAAATCACCGGGTTCCAAAAGGATCTAGAGTACCACACATGCTCACCTTTCCCTCTAAGATAGAGAAGTTGCCTTGTGATTTTAAAACAAAAACTTCAGAAGTTGGTATCATTCTCTGTGGGGGCCATTCATTTATTCAACACACGCTGACTGGGTAGCTATTATGTTTCTTACACTCTGCTGGGTGCTGGGGACAGAAAACTAGCCCTTCCTGTTCACCTCCTAATGACAACCTGATTTTTTTTTTTTTTTTTTTTTTGGTCTATTCTGCTAGGTGAGGGCCAATTTCTCTCAGGCTCTGGGGCTGGAAGCACTAAGTCTTGTGCTCTGTTGACCCCTTATCATCAGGGCTTAGAGCACAGGCAGTGGTGTGGGAGGCATCCCTTGCTGAGAATTCCCTGGGGAGGGACATCCTGAGCCACATGACCTCTGGGACCCTGAAGTCTAGCTACATTGTCCTCCCAGCCTCAGGGGCCACCGAGGGTTATTCTCTCTCTCTCTCTGAAGTAATCACTCTATTAGAGCAGAGTCTGGCTTCCATTCGGTGGCCTAGAATTGCTGTTCATTATCAAGTGAAAGACAAAAGTGGATGGTAGTGGGCAATTCACACTTTTATGAGGACGCAGGGAGGGAGAGAGAGGCAGGTTGGGGAAGCAGGGAGGAAGAATTTGGGATGCTACTTTTCTAGTACCTGAGAAGCTGCCAATTCCAGGTTGCTCGTTGCTTTTATCTCTGAAATAGGCCAGCTTTCAGGCACTTTGGGAACAAGATGTAGGGCGTGTTTCTTTGTAAATGTCAGGGAACTATTTACCTAATCACCACAGAAGCCTCAGGCATGAGTTCTTCTGCATCTTGTTTTCTCTTCCTCTTTTTAATTAACCATTTCTGAGTCTGCTTTCCCCTTCCTGGGATCATCCTAGACATCTCAAGGTCATCTCATCTCTGCTTGCCTTTCCTCACCTCTCCACCCAGAGCATCGTGTATCAGGATAATTCTGACTCTTCTCGCTGTCAAAGATGAGCTAGCCATTGCCTCCTTCTTTCAGGATTCCCTAAGGCCAGGTCTGTTACTCTCTGAGGCGCTACTTTGGGTCCCGGTGAGTGACCTCCTGTGTGGTATTAGCATAGGGCTGGCACGTGGTAGGTGCCCAACCAATGCACATGGAGCCTGAGTCTGGATACATTCATGTGTTCCAAGATGATGGGCGGTCCTTGAGCAGTAGCCTTAAATCCCCCAGAGCACTTTGGGTGATAAGGTAAATCGGTATAACCAGAGTGAAACAAGTCTTTTTACCACAAGGATTCCCAGGAACTCTGCTATCCGTCTGCATATATGTGAGGGGCTGGGGGTGGTGGTGCTGGGACACACGGTTTCTCCAACTGATCTGACCGTGGAACCCCTTAGTCTTTCATGAGACCAGTGTTCCACAGAAACCCACTTCAGGACACAATATCTTGGCCAGCTGCAATGGACACCAAACTCTGTATTGTTTGCCTTACTAAATAAAACAGGCAGATTTCCTGAAATCACAGAACATTTAAGTCAGTGTATACACATGTCCTCAGGGTCAAGTTTCTCTTCCATTCATTTAAAATTCAACTTTGGTGCTTGCTACAAACTTGGCAAATAAGTGGCGGGTAATATGTGTCAACCCTAGGCATACGTACCCATTGTTGCAGCACTATTCTGTCAGGATTACTGCTTACTGTTTTTATGTCCCCCCACCAGGTACTAGGATCTTGATTTAAATAGCCAGGGACAGTTCTTCCCAACAAAGCGTTTTTCTGCCACTGGACCCCAGGGGTTTTGAGAAGTAGCGATTTTATGAAAACACGCAATTTCGTTGTTAAACTGAACACACTGCAAAGCCAGAAGTTAGTGAATGGTATTTTAAGGTAAAGGTAATTTAAGCATACTAGACATAGAGTAACTCCGGATTCTCCATGGGGGAGAGGACCTGGCCTCGACTCCAGCACTCTTCACTAGGAACCAGTAGATCCCTGGGCCCGGCAAGTTGTCCTTGATTAGGTTCACATCTGAAAGCTGCCTCTTTCAGTTCTGTGTTTTTGCCGATGTTCTTTGGCACAATCCAGTCTTGTTGCATGTATTTAGATTTTGTGTCCTTGTTCTTTTCTTCATTCTTTCAAGAGGTCACTTAGTACATGCAGACACTGTGCTGGATATTGGAGAAATACTATCTCTCTATATTTTTTAAATATTTATATTTATATATATATAGTATTTTTTTTTTTTTAGAGATGGAGTGCCAAGGGAGAGGGAGAGAGAGAATCTTAAGCTGGCTCCATGCCCAGTGTAGAGCCCAATGCGGGGCTCAGTCTCACAACCCTGAGATCATGACCTTAGCTGAAATCAAGAGTCAGACGCTTAACCAATTGAGATACCCAGGTGCCCAGAAATACTTTATATTTGCAGAAAATTTTCATTCAGCGTTATGCAAAACTCAAAGTTCACTTTAATTATTAAGGCTTTATCAACGGTGAATCTAAGTATGTCTCTTCCATTCTGTTCTATAAAATATCAGCCTCTGATTATGAATTATGCCAGATATACTTCTTTTTACTTTTTAATTCCCCATTTCAGAGCTCTGAAGCTCTGGCTCATTGTGTGCTCTGCAGAACACTCTGGCTTGTGGCTTCAGCCATCTATATTGTGATGGGACAGATTCCATTCTACTCTTTCTGGTGAGAAGAGAAACAACCCATTTGGAGCTACCTTGAAAACATTTCTCCATCTGACCCGTCACTGCCAATCCTCCTCTAAGCAAAAATAAGAATGCCATGCCTCCTCTTGGGTAACATTATTAAACATCCCCTCCTTCCCAATTGTAATAATTGAAGGAACTTTACCATATAATTATCATACAAAATGTTTCCTTTCCCTTGCACCAGACTATAAGAACAGGAATGATGAAATAGCAAATTAATTAACCAAAACTCTCCAAACAGCTAATTGTACTCAGTTCAAAGTTTTTGTTTCTTGAGGTCATGCTTATGAGTTCATACTACATATAAATGATCGGCTAGTAAATTTTTTCTTAGGAAAAAAATGAATGTGTCATTATTTCATCATGTTCCATAAAGAGCATAATGATCTACAGAAAATGCCATGACTATTGGATCCTTTAGTCCCCGAACACTTTCGGGAGCTGTGGACTTACAGAGGCCCTAGCACTGCTCAGGAAAACAGTTTTGGGCTTCCTAAATCACATCACATCACATCACATCACATCACATCACATCACATCACATCACATCATTGTACCAAATGCCTGACTTTCTTCCAGCAAGATTAAGTGAAGTTCTTATATTGAAAACTGTGGACAGTAAAAGGCTTCCTTTTGAAGCCTTAGATAGCAGGCATTATTACTTATAAGTGGCCTCCTGTTGGCTCATCTTCACCCATTTTCATTGTACATTTCAAACTATTGCTCTCTAGGTGGAAGAGAATTGCATTTACCCTTAGCATTAGTCCTATTATTTGGCTTTGAATGTAAATATCTTTTTTCACTGATGCATGTACCTTGGGAAGAAATTTTGATAGAATTGTGAAAAATAGTACAGAGAAAGGACCAAAAGGACCACTTCAGTGGGAGAAGTGAATGATTTTCAACTTGATAATGAAAATGAATCTTCCAGTCTGTATTTCTATTTCTCCAATTGCAGGTTACAATCCATTAGAGGGTTGTGGATTCAATTTAGTGGGTGGCAACCAGTTTCCAAAAGAATGTCAGATAGAGTGGAATGCAAGATAAAAATCACAAACACAGCAGAGTATCTTGCTCATAAGTGGGAAGGATAAGTAATACGTAAAAGCTTTTGAAATATAAAAATCATGTACTTTCCAGTTTTGTATATGGATATCTGTATACATACATATATATGTCTGTACACAATGAGTCATGATGTAAGATCTGTTTTATTACTGTGTCAGGATAAAAAATTTTTGAAAGCCACAGGTGTATATGTGAAACATACAGACACATCTAAGACAACTTATACTGGTTCTTCTGGTATTTCCTTTAGTGAGGACAGTTAAAAATCTATCCTAAATAATATTAATATTGCAAATTGCTTAGTGTGCCCATCCACCAATTTGCTGCATACATGAGAACTTCTTTCCACCCACTCATGTAAGATCTTGAATTCCACACACATATCCCAGCAACTATGCAAATCCATTACCACATTTTGCCTGTCATTCTGCCTTGTTTCCTTTCCCTTGCTCAGACTTGCTCTACAAGAAGATAGTATAAGTCAAAATACTTCCCCCCTGTTCATTGGTTAGGAACTCAAAGAATTTTAAGCTCAAAGACAATTTGGAAGCCTTCCTGTAAGTGCCTGTGACTCATCCTCTCATGTGAAGGCTCACTGGAGTCATGAAAGTCCATCTTAGTCTTGACTCCACCCAGGAAAGGTCTGATCCCTGATCAGTGAGTTTTCTTTGCTCCCTGGCCACAGATTGCCTGGTGAGCCTAGATGGATCAGAGTTAGTTTGTCTCCATTAGAGCATAAAGGAATTTATGTTTGCTGAGGCTCAGTTTCTGCTTGGCCTTATTCACTAGCTGCAGTATGTAGATGATCTCTCTTCTCACTATTGCTTTGACTTGTCTGCATTCCTCACTGGACATCCTTTATGGAAATGACAGCACCCTTTATTTCCCTACCCCCAGCATCTGGCACAGTTCCTGGCAAATAGGAGGCACTTGATAAAGGGTGGTTGGTAGAATGTATAATCATCCCACATTTTATGAGATGGATGAGAAAGAAAATAGGCTCAACAAAGGTCAAATAGTTCATCAACAGCATAAATATGATTAACAACTTAGCCCATGCTGAATCTAAAGTTCATGATATTTTTACTTTGTTGCATCTGTACTACCAGAAAATTGTTCTAAGGAACTTTGTTTCCAATAAATGGTCTTAGTTTCCACTATCCTGTAAGAAAAGTATGGTGGTGATGATCATGATGATGTTGATGAATTTCAACTGTTGTAAAGATGCTTTCTTGGAGATTTGTCTTTGAAAGGTGGAACTATCAAGAAAAAAGGCTTTATCAAAAGAAAAATAATTGTAACTATGTGTGGTGACAGATGTTACCTAGACTTACTGATCATTTTACAAAAATACAAATATCGAATCATTATGTTGTACACTTGCAACTAATATAATGTTACATGTCAGTTATATATTAAAGAAAGAAAAAGGCAAGAAACAGAGACATGGCCAAAGAATAGTTACCTTCTCATGCTTCTAGTTTCTCTGTATAATAGTTGATCCATCTATAAGAGAGAGTCTCAGTGCTTGCTCCAGTAACAGACAGTAGTGTATATTCATTTCATTTTAAGTTACTTGACCCCCTTTGCCCCTTTGTAGTTCTCAACTGGGAGCAATTTTCTCTCCCAGGGCACACTTGGCAATGTCTGGAGACATTTTTGGCTGTCACAGCTGGGGAGGAGGCTGTTCCTGGCATCTACTGGGTTGAGGACAGAGATGCTACTGCACATCCTACAATTTACAGGACAGCTTCTGACAACAAAGAACTATCCAGCCCCAAATGTCAATAGTACCATTGCTAAGAGGTCCCGTTCTAGAACTTGGCTTTCCAGCTGCATCATCTGGCTCCACCACTTTTTATGAGTGACCTTGACTCATAGTTGCTCCACACTTCATACCTTAGCTTCTCCACTGATAAAATGAAGATGGTAATACTGTCTTATGCCGTCTGATTAAATGAGTTAATGCAAAGAAAGTGCTCAGAACAGTGATTTGCAAATAAAAGTTCTTGATAAATGTTACTATTAAAGAAAATTGTGGATCAAATAATCAGAAATGACTCCTTGGTGAACATACATCTTTCCTAGTGCGTCCCTCATTCCTGTCTATTGTTTGTAGACAAGTTAACAGTTGAGAGAAAGTCTTCCCCCTTTTTTACATGTTAGCTGGCCTGAAAGTAGATATTGGGGTCCTTTCCTGGAGCAGGAGGTTTTGGTTGGGACAACTTCCCAGTAGGGTCACCAAGGGGTTGGTTAGTTGGCTAAGTTTTGAGTTGTCAGGTCTTATCACCTCCAGCTGGATCCACTTTCATTCTGTATTGCAGGTGAAGATCCTAATGTGTGAAAATGAAGTCCCAGGCAACCATGATTTGCTGTTTAATGTTATTTCTGGCCATAGAATGTTCTCACTATAGATCCAAGATCCACATAAAAGTAAGTTTGATCCATTCTCAGGTGGTCCCATGAGAAATCTGTCAGTTCTCCTAGATGGCTAAATTTATGATAAATAACATAATCTTTAATAAAATTTCAAATGACTACAATTTTACTCCTGCTGATATATTTTTTAAAGGGAACAAAGAAAAGTTGAGAGGTGGCTGGGCCCTGCAGCAGTATATTTTCAGGGTGCAACAGAGTGTAACAGTACAGTAGAAAAATCACTTTGCAAGCCACGGAGAATGTAGACGGGCAGCTGTTGGGAGGAGGAATACCAATCTGGCAGGTAGCATTTCAGCTCTAGACCTTACCTTTGCTTCTCCTTAGTTGTGCAAGTTGTTTTGCTTCTTTGAGTTTTAATTTCCTTATCTATAACATAAAGGGTGTTTTTTTTTCTTTTAGATATTTTATAGCCCTTTATAGCTACAAAAGAGTGTGATTCTATTCTATTCTATTCTATTCTATTCTATTCTATTCTATTCTATTCTATTCTATTCTATTCTATTCACCTAACGATTATTCCTAGCGTCTGCTCATTTCTTCCTCTCTGGGGATCTGTGGTATCTGGTGGATCATATTAGCTCCATTTCACAGTCACAGTTAATACAGAAGGAGACCAGCTTAGCATTATAACTGTTACATCTCTTTTCTCCCTGGGTACTTAAGCTTTCCAAAATATGTACCCAATCCACTAACCTGACCCTCAGGGGCCAACTGACCACTGGCAAGGTTCTAGCCCTCCTCAGAGGAGAGTATTTTCTCTGTCTATGCTCACCTCAATGCTTCTGTCTGCAAATTCCCATGACATCACACGTGGACCTGGTGCAGTTTTCTTCTGAGTCCTCAACACATTTTCTCTTCAATCTCCACATGGAGCTTCTACGTTGAGATAAGAGAGGAGAGTCCCACAGTAAAGAGGACCTTTGGGAATTTATGTTTTACAGGATGGAGATAAACTTCAACATCCTGAAGGGAAACTCAAGACTGGAAGGATACAAGGTACGTGTCTACAGAACAGTCTTCTTCCATATGGAGCATGGGCAGAGTAAATGAAGGGCACGGATATTGCCGAGCACGTCCCCAGACCGCAAGCTTTCAATTGGAATAGCAGTCTCTAACAAGTTCTCATTGTCTACCAGTATTGATAGACTCTCTTACAACTATACCATTATCCATGGCATAGACAATGACCCAAGTTGGCAAATTATTCACATGCATTCTAGAGCAGAAGACAAGTGGTCACTTTAAGCCCCCAAAGGGAAATCTGTTTGAACTAATGAGCTAACAAGAGACAGAAGAGGGAACACGGAAGAATTCATTCCTTCATGCGAAGATATTTTCAGAATGCTTAAATGTACATAACACTCTGGTGCTGAGAAGTCTATTGAAGTGATGTAAGATAGGTATTGTGTTGGTGAGACGGGTTACTCTCAAAAACTCAGAGATAAACTATGGAGATAATCATTACTAGTAAGATAGTGAAATCACATGGTTCTTACCCAAATAGTAGAGATCACTGGATTCTGCACAGACATTGCCAAATATATTTTTTAGCAACAGATACATCTCTACATAGATGAGGAATTGAGAAAAGAGGGAGAGAGATGGCTAACCTTCAGTGAGCATTTATAGCAACACCGATTGAAGTGCTTAACAGGATGCTCCCTCAATGTTTGTAACAAGACTATGGCATCACCTCCAAACTGTATGGATGAAGAAATTGAGAAGCACTGAGCTTAAATAACTTGCAAAACCAGGGACAGTGGGCAGGTGGTAAAGAAAAATGCAAACTTACTCGTTTCCTTTCTCCATGAATGGAGTCATCCTCAGAGCTGTCCAAGCCATAAACATAGATGCCTCCTTTGACTTACAGACAATTAGTCACCACATCTTATTGATTTCAACACCTTACTAGCTTCCATTAGGACCCACTTCTTTTCATTCCATTACCACTATCCTAAGGCAGTTCTTCCTGGGAATCCTTCAACAACTTCATTCTTGGGCTCCTTACCTCAAGTCAATCCATTCTACTCATGGGCCAAATTAGGCCTGCCACCAGGTTTTAGAAATAAAGTTTTATTGGAACAGAGCCATGCCCATTTATTTACATATTGTCTTTGATTGTCTTATGTCACAAAGGCAGAGTTAAGTAGTTTTGATAAAGACCACATGGCCTACAACACTGAAAATATTTATACTCTGGCTAGAGTGGTCATATTTAGCAAATAAAAATATGCAATGCCTCATTAAACTTAAATATCAGATAAACCATGGATGATATTGCATGGGTCATATGAACACCAGAAACTTATTCATTGTTTAACTGAATATTTTCAGTTGATCCCTGTTATTCATGGATTTTGTATTTGTAAATTCTCCTGTTCATTGAAACTTATTTGTAACCCCTAAATCACTACTCACAGTGCTTTCTGGATCATTCACAGACAGAAGAAAAATTGAGTTAGCTAAGGTGCAAGTTCCCAGCCAAACAAGGTGGCTCTCTGCCTTCTTGTTTCAGTTGTCCTACTATAAACAAGTGTTCTTTTTGTGGCATTACTAATACCATACTTTTTGCATTTTGTGCTTTTGTTTGTGATTTTCCTGTTTAAAATGGCCCTCAGTGTAGTTCTGAAGTGCTGTCTGGTGTTCCTAAAGAGACTGTGATGTGTCTCAAGGAGAAAATTCACATGTTGGATAAGCTTTGTTCATGTGCTGTTATGAGTTATGGTGCTATTGGCCATGAGTTCAATGTTAATGAATCAACAACATAAATAAAGTGTCTTTAAATAGAAACACACGTAAAATGAGCTCGTATATTAATCAGTTGATAAAAATGTGAGAAGAAGCTCGTAAGAACCTGCCTTGATTTCCCCTCATTCAGTGTTTGTGGAAGCAACTCCATAGACCATAACTACTGCAAATAATGAGAATCGACTGTGTCTGAAAATAAAATTAGTATTTAACTGGGCTTTCTTTATTTTATCTGGCAACTCTATCTGGGCCTTTATAGAAAATTTTACTGCTTTCTGCTCTATGCTATTGTTAATTATCTTTCAAAAATCCAATCATGTTTTCTGGTAACCCCCATATTTGCACAGAATTCAAAGTCCTTCATGTCTTGACTCCTGCTTTTCTCCCATCCTCATCTCTTTCCCCACTCCCCTCAGATGCTCTAAACTAGCCTTTCTGTCTGACCTGCAACCTCTCCTCTCCATGTGCAGTTCACTCTGCCTCCACATCAGCGCCGCAGTCTGCCTGGCACGCCTTACTTGGTGCTGAGGACACTGCTCAGTGTCACCTCCTCTGGGAAGCAAGCAATTCCCAAATCCCTAGAATGAGTCAGCTGCCTCAGCAGAGCGCAGCAACGCTAATTAGGCCCCCTTGTCTCTCTTTTTCTTTTCAGAGAAATGCCGAGGACCTTGCATCCCTGCTTCCAACTGTAGCCAGCCCTGTGCTCAGCCCTTTCATGGAGAAATAGGGTTTACATGTCATCAAAACAAGTGGCAAAAATCAACTGAAACATGTACAAGCCTTTCTGTGGAGACACTCTTTAAGGTGACACATTTGCATATTATTGGCTTCCAGGGCTAATTTCCCAGGAGATGGTAGAGGCATTTTCCTGTGTTCTGTTCGGCGCAACAATCTCAGATCTAGATTTGGGAAAATGGCAGAGTGGGTGAAATTTGTCTTTTCTCCTTCCTTCCTTACCCAAATTCTCAGACACTCTCCGCCCCCCCGCCACTCTCTCTCCCTCTCAACATCTTTTCTTAAAAATAGATCTGAAACTCATTCACACAATGGTAAATGCTTAGAGGTTAAAGTTTGAGCTCTAAAGATGGATTTGTGTGTACCTTCGTCTAATTAGTGAACTCTAAACTTCTTGAAATTGCAATTTAGTATTCTTTATCCTGCCAACCTCCAAATCCACCCCCCCACACAAATTCCATGAGACTCCCCTTTCAAAAAATTAAAATAAGTAGACAGATTTTGATTTTAGCATTTTTCCACATCTCTGGAGAAAACTGTCTTGTTATCACACTTGAGTTAAAACCACTGTCCTGAAAGCAATAGGTCAGTATCCTGATCTCGTGGGAATATGATGGAACTTCTCATTTGTGTGTGACTCCATCTTACTCTTTCCGTCTTTCTTGGCATCTAAACCCCTTTTAGGACTACTTGCTTCTGTCTTTTCCCCACGTGGTGTATTGGTGCCTTAGCTCCTTTACTCTGACATATGTTAGGTACTTAATCATTTTTGAGCGATTTTTTTTTTTTTTAAAGCAGGACTTCAATAGTGCATCACGCCTTCCTCTAGCAGCATCATCCATACCCGTGCACGTTCTTGACTTTCGAGCACCAGAGCCTGTGGAGAGTGTAGCTCAAGGAATCCGCAGGAACTGTCCAATTGATTATGCCTGCATACTCGATGTTGTGAAATCCTCAGAAGCCACGTCTGGAAACATCGCATTTATAGTGGAGTTACTAAGAAATATTTCTACAGATTTGTCTGATAATGTTACCCAAGATAAAATGAAGGTATTTTTTGATAATTTCGTTAAAAAAACTGACAGATTTCTTCTTTTTTTTAAACCAAATCTTGCCTTTTAACAGTTTCAAATGTACTTTTCAGGGTCCAAAATATGACAGCCACAGCAACCGTAACAACAAGGATAGGCATTTTATTTCAATTTTGCATATCGATTCACTCTAGTTTATGTAAGTTTTCAAGAAGTTGGCACATTTTTAATACATGTTTTTGTACAGACTTACTATTTTCAAGAAAATGTCCCAAAAGGATGGCTGTGAGCAAGACTGTGTCTACTCCGGTCTTGCCCAAATTTCATTCTGTAGAACATAATTATTTGGAGAAATGTTAATGGAGGCTCTGTTTCTAAAAGGGAGATCTGTACCTAGCAGAGGTAGGAATTCTGGGTTAAACAAAGTTAAGCAGGTTTCCTTCTGGCAGGACTTTTTAAAGTTTTTCACGTGTTAATGAGGTTTGACCCTCTTTATAAAAGGGGGGGTTATAGAGATACAGTATGCAGTATTTCTCAAATTTAGGTTTTTATAGAATCTACCCCCAATTCCCTCCATTAAACAATCATTAATATCTCATGAGAATCTTGGGTTATAAAGACTGCAGTTTGGAAATGCTGCCCCGGGGCCCATAATAAAGCAGGTAAACTTTACCTATGATTTTTATTTTATTTTAATCATTGTTTTACTTTACTTCCCTCTCTGAAGGACTCATCTCTCAGCATGAGATTCTAATAAACAATGAATTTGAAGAGCAATATGTCAAATAAGATCCGATCACTTGATCTTTAGAAATTTCAGGTTTTAGAAATGGACTTTCTACAATAATGTGTAAATCCTTAGCATAATTTCCACCTTTTCTCCATTGCAGAGTTATAGTGAAGTGGCCAACCACATCCTTGACACAGCAGCCATTTCAAATTGGGCTTTCATTCCGGACAAAAATACCAGCTCGGATTTGTTGCAGTCAGTGAATCTGTTTGCGAGGCAACTCCGCCTCCACAATGAATCTGAGAACCTTGTGGATGAACTCTTCATCCAGGCAAAAGGTCTTCGCATCAACCACAATACCTCAGAGGAGAAGTTCAATTTCTCTGCAAGCATGAATAGTACAACAGAGGGTATCTTAGGAATGATAGAAATTCCCAGGCAAGAGCTGTGGAACCTGCCACCAAATGCATCCCAAGCCATCAGCATAGCCTTTCCCACCTTGGGGACCATACTGAAGGAAGTCCACTTGCAAAATGTGAGTCTTCCTAGACCTGTAAATGGTCTCATCCTTTCAGTGATTTTACCAGAAGGACTGAAGCAAGTCTTATTCACCTTCGAGAAGATCAACAAATCCCGCAGTGCTAGGGCACAGTGTGTTGGCTGGCACTCGAGGAAAAGGAGGTGGGATGAGAATGCCTGTGAAACCACGTTGGAGATCATGAACAGAGTGAAATGCTTGTGTAACTACACCAACATGGTGATGTCCTTTTCCATTCTAATGTCCCCCAAATCTATAGACAACAAAGTCCTAGACTACATCACCTGCATTGGGCTCAGCATCTCCATCTTTAGCTTGATTCTTTGCCTGATCGTCGAAGCCGCGGTGTGGTCTCGGGTGGTTATGACGGAGGTATCATACATACGTCACGTGTGCATCGTGAACATAGCCGTGTCGCTCCTGATTGCTAATGTGTGGTTCATCATAAACTCTAACTTTCACAAAAAGGCCCAGGACTCCAACTGGTGTGTTGCACTGACATTTTTCAGCCACTTCTTCTACCTCTCTCTGTTTTTCTGGATGTTCTTCCAAGCACTGCTCATCATCTATGGAATATTGGTTGTTTTCCATAGGATGATGAAATCCCGCATGATGGCCATTGGCTTTGCTGTTGGCTATGGGTGCCCGTTGGTCATTGCCGGCACCACAGTTGCTGTCACAGTGCCAGAGAAGGGCTACATGAGACCTGATGCCTGTTGGCTTAACTGGGACAGTACCAAAGCCCTTTTAGCATTTGCCGTCCCAGCCTTAGTCATTGTGGCCGTGAATCTTGTGGTGGTTTTGGTTGTTGCTGTCAACACTCAGAGGCCCTCTATTGGCAGTTCCAAGTCTCAGGATCTGGCCATAATTATGAGGATCAGCAAAAATGTTGCCATCCTCACCCCATTGCTGGGACTGACCTGGGGTTTTGGAGTAGCTACACTTCTAGAAGGCACTTCCTTGATATTCCATATAATCTTTGCCCTTCTCAATGCTTTCCAGGTAAGTACCAAGAGAGAGAGACTTATTTTATTCATTAATATTGTTAATTAGTATTTTATTTATAAGATGTTACTTTTATTTTATCATTCGCTATTCTGGCTATATGACAAAAAAAAAAGGCTATGATTGAAAAATACAGAATACAAAATGTGCCTTTCATTTCTTTCCATGTCTTAGAGACATTGAGCTGTGGCATCTCTCACCCTATTGATCGTCAAGTTGGATTTAGCTGATCAGGCTGACTGGGTGGGAACCTCTTTCCTTCTGTCCTCAACCGATCCACCTGTATCCCTCCTGAAGTTTCAGTGTCAGAAGAAGTTGGCCTTCACTTATAGAGAACCAGTCTTTGGTCAAAGATGTGTGAGTCTACACTCACATGGTATGCCTCAAAACAAAGAAGTTTTTATCCTTTCTCAAGCAGTTGGGAACTCAGTGAAATAGTCATTTTCCATAGTATGACGAGACAGGAACTGCCATTCTATTTGAGTGTTAACCAGTTGGGAGTTCTCATGGCTCTTTCCTGTGAAATAAATCTAGGTTGTTCTTCATTGAAATGGATCTTGCTGCATGTTGCCTGACCCTAGAAATGTCACTTTTCTCTGGGCCTCACCCATCTCCTTAGTAAGATAAAGATACGAATCTGAGATCATCTCTTCTTTTCTCTTTTTTTTTCTTTTCTTTTCTTTTCTTTTTCTTTTCTTTTCTTTTCTTGTCTTTTCTTGCTCTACCATACTTGGTTTGGCAAAATTATCCCTCTAATAGTTGCTTTACTCTATGTTGGCTACTCAACTTGTACTTTTGGGAAGCTGTCACTAGCCAGACTGCTTTCCATACCTATGAGTAATAGCAAGTTTGGCAGGTTCATATCCTTAATTGTGCTTTTAATCAGGGGTTGGCAAACTCCAGCCTGCTGCCTGTTTTTGTAAATAGGTTTCCTGGAATAAAGCCATACACGTTCGTTTACATTTTGCCTGTGGTTGCTTTTGAGCTACGATGGCAAAGTTGAGCAGTTCTAACAGAAACTGTGTAGCCCGCAAAGCCAAAAATATTTATTATCTGGTTCTTCACACACACACACACACAAATTCCCAACCACTGCTTTAAATATATAAATATAACTGCTTAGTAAAGCAGCAATGTATTCCTATTAACGTGTCAAAATTACTCTATTTAAAAACATGGTACAGGGACGCCTGGGTGGCTCAGTCGGTTGAGCGTCTGCCTTCGGCTCAGGTCATGATCCCAGGGTCCTGGGATCGAGTCCCGCATCGGGCTCCCTGCTCCGCGTGGAGCCTGCTTCTCGCTCTGCCTCTGTCTCTCTCTCTGTCTCTCATGAATAAATAAATGAAACCTTTAAAAATAAAAAAAATAAAAAAAAAAAAAACATGGTACAAAATACAAAGCAGACTTTTAAGAAATGTCAGCTCAGATCAATTATATATCTTACTCATACTTCTTTAATAACTATGGAGAACATTTATTTCACGCTTTGCCTTGCATGGCTTTAAAGAGAAGCATTTAACTTATGGTTGTTGTTGGTGGTTTTTTGTTTTTGTTTTTGTTTTTTTTTTGATCAAAAGCTCTTGGACTGACATAAATCTCCCCGACTCTTGAAGTTACTTTGGTGACTAATGATCTCATTCTATTTTTTTTAATTTTTTACTTTGCAACTTAATTAAACCCCAGAAAGTTTTATTCTGTTTCTTTTCCGAATCACTTCCTTTTGTCTTTTCTTGATAGAAAGAAAAATACTGAAACACTTTTAGTTAAATACACTCCAACTTTTCGCAGCAAGCTTTCCCTGTGACTCACATTTAAAAAATTTCCGTCTTCTGATTAGCATTTCTCTGCCATGAGACTATCCTTGGAAACCCAGCCTTCCTTCCACTCTCATGGCAAGATCCAGAATTTTCTTAACTTCAACTTCCACCATTTAAAAAGATTGGCTATCAATTATTGTGACTTTATAGGTAAACAAATAATTTAAACTTGAAGAGACTCTGGTCTTTTAGATCTCTGTAGTTTTCTCTCTTTTATGCATAAACTTATTCCACCAGCTCAGAGACCCTGCCGTTTCAAGACTTTTAACCCCAACTGAAAGTAAACTATAATAACAGGCTGCACTTCTCAAGAAACCTTCCATGATTGTCACTTTGAGCTACAGGATTCCATGTCATGTTATGTCATGTTACTGTTATGATGAATAAGAACAACTACTTAATATTTGGAAAGAAAGTAAACAGATGTGATAAGGTGGAGAAACACCATCCTACATCTGCAGCCTTTCAATAAATATCAATAACTGTCACACACAAAAATGAAGGTGACCCTCTTTGAGGTACAGTCACAGAAAATACTTACCAATGCATTTTCTCTGAATCAGTAGAAGCTGAAGTTTCTAATACCCAATAACTGTCCTGGAAGATATCTAGAAGAGTGGTATTAAAATTACAATTGGGATGTTGTCTGCCAAACCATCCCTCATACTTCTGTTGAATTTTGCCATAGGGGTTCTTCATCTTGCTGTTTGGAACCATTATGGACCACAAGGTAATTTGAATTTGTTTCTCTCATTGTAAAAATTTCCATGTGGCTCAGGGTAGCCGGGGGATGAGGCAGTTTTGATCAGAAAGCCTGGTCCATGGGGGTGAGTTTATGGGGGTGCTTCAGGCATCAGCTGAGAGGAGGAAAGGAGAGAACTCTACTCTCTCATTTGTTGACTTAAGTCAACAGGAGGCTGTGTGTGAGTGTATCTAAAAGAATGAAAACCGTACCGGAATTTTAATTTTAATTTTAACCCCAAATCTAATTATAATAGCCAGAATTTTAATTTTAATCCTAAATGGAATTATAACTACACCTCAACTTTTATCCAAGTCTTATTATTGGCTAAGCACTATGCTAAGCCATCTGATGCTGCTTCTGCCAGGATTAGTGGTCTCGAAGTTTCAAGGCATGGGTCTGGGTTTGAGGGATGTTGTCATTTCCTCACTGTCATTGTTTCTTCAGATAAGAGATGCTTTGAAGATGAGGATGTCTTCACTGAAGGGGAGATCCAGGGCAGCAGAGGTAAGCCCTCCCTTTCAGTCTTAATACTGAAGGGTCAGTGTCCTCAGCAGAGTCACGCAGAGACAAATATAGCTTAGTATTCAGAATTTGTTAGCAAAGAATTCTTAGGGTATACAGACATTCATTCATGTCTTCACTCAACAAATTTAGAGTATCCTGCTAAAGCTTAAGGTCAGTAGAATATACGTCTCAAGAGAATTTTCTACCTTGGATGTATTTCAACTTGGTATCTGGACCGTTGAGATGGGACAACATGAAGCCAGGATCCTAGACTCATAAAACAGAGCTGGGAAATGAGAGATGAGTTAGAAATGAGATTCTAGGCCAACCTAGTCATTTCATAGGTAAGGAAACCAAGGCCCAGATTACCTACCAGATTTGCTGAAGCCACACAGATAATCATGAGAATTCACATTCTCCTTGCTCAGAACTCTTTTGAGTAAACCCTGTTCTTGGATTGAAGTATTTGTATACTTATTGATCTTGAAGATGATTTTGACCAAGCTATCCGTCTTTTAAGGTACCGACTGAAATTGCCATCATTGCCATATTAATGCAGTCATTTACTCCACCAACAGTTTCTCAATAAAAACTACTTTCTTAAAAATCAACATACAAAACATTTTCTGAACATATTGAGAGTCAGCATTTATGGTTAGCTAGTATTGGGCATGACTTTTGGTACCCTAGTTCATCAATGCTAAGATAGGTATTTTCTTTACCTTTTAACATTTCTGAAATAGGAATGTATCTTACAATCAGTGGCATGTCATGATTTAATTGGCAAGTTTTTTCTTTCTTTTTCTTAGTGGAACATAAAAATAATGATGCAGGGGCGCCTGGGTGGCTCAGTCGTTAAGCTTCTACCTTCGGCTCAGGTCATGATCCCAGGGTCCTGGGATCGAGCCCCACATCGGGCTCCCTGCTCTGCAGGGAGCCTGCTTCTCCCTCTCCCACTCCCCCTGCTTGTGTTCCCTCTCTTGCTGTGTCTCTCTGTCAAATAAATAAATCAATCAATCTTTAAAAAAAAATAATGATGCAGCTAACAATGTTAGGTTCAATGAAATATAATTTAATTCTGTGTAGCTATGTCATTTCAAATGCTTATTTTCATGTTCCCATTTTTACGTGTTTATCTCTGGGCAGCTGTATACATAAATATAAATGCATTTTTTGTCAATGCCATTACTTACTGACATCACTGTTACTTTTTTTTTCCATTTAGAACGCATCTTTAAGCCCAACCAATGGATCTAAATTAATGAATCGTTGAAGATGAGGTGTGAGTATTAAAAACTGAAGGAGAATCTTTGCTTTCAAGTTGTGACAAATTCCTTAATGCCCCTTGTGAGCGCAGTAGTACCTATGGTGTGACGCAGGAGTGAGGTGGGGAGGGAACAGGTGGATATATCTTTCAGAGATTAGAAACTTCTTTATTGCCCAGTGCATAAATGAAAATATGCACATCTTCAAAACTATGTCATCTCAGTGTGTATGTCCAAATCTTTTTAAAAAAACTTTTATTTAAATTCCAGTTAGTTAACATACAATGTAATATTAGTCTCAGGTACAATATAGTGACTCAACACTTCCACACATCACCCGGTGCTCATCACAGGTGCACTCCTTCATCCCCATCACATATTTCACCCATCCCCCTGCCCACCTCCCTCTGGTCACCATCAGTTGGTTCTCTATAGTTAAAAGTCTGCTTCTTGGTTTGCCTCCCTCTCTCTTTTATCTCCCTTTGCTCATTTGTTTTGTTTCTTAAATTCCACCTATGAGTGAAATCATATGGTATTTGTCTTTCTCTGACTGACTTACTCACTTGGCATAATACCCTCTAGCTCCATCCATGTCATTGAAAATGGCAAAATTTCATTCTTTTTTATGACTGAGTAATATATATATATGTATATATATATATATATATATATATATACATATATATATAATATATCACTTTTTTTTTATCCATTCATCCGTCAGTGGACACTTGAGCTGTTTCCATAATTTGGCTACTGTACATAATGCTGCTATAAACATCGGGGTGCCATATATCCCTTTGAGTTAGTATTTTTTTTTCAAAGATTTTATTTATTTATTTGAGAGAGAGAATGAGCATGAGGGGGGGAGGGTCAGAGGGAGAAGCAGACTCCCTGCTGAGCAGGGAGCCCGATGCAGGACCCGATGCCGGGACTCCAGGATCATGACCTGAGCCGAAGGCAGTCGCTTAACCAACTGAGCCACCCAGACGCCCAGTATTTTTTATTCTTATATGACCAAATCTTAAGCATATGTTTCTTTCCTCAGTGAGAGGATGATGTCATCGCATCTCCACTGATAGAGGATACACCCTTGCTGTCTATAGCACTTACACACCCTAATTCCATCTTGTCAGTGAGCGGTGACACTTATACTAGACTCATTGTCGAGAAGGAAGACTTAATTGATTGAAATCACAAAGCAACAAGCCTGTCTCTCCATAATGAAGTTGGAGCCCAGAATCATCCCTAAGGGGCTGTGGGTAGAATTGTAGCGAGTTAGCTGCCTAACAGCCAACCTCTGAGACATATTTCTACACAGATGAAATTAGGAGAAGACAAGTATTAAGCATCTGTGAAGGGGAGATTAGTAACAAAATGGCAGCCGGGAGCCTGAGAGGTAGTAGGGAGATGTGGGCAGGGGTGATCAATTTTAGTATGGTTTTGTCTTGGAGAGTTTTCTCGGCCTTTGTACATGATATAGATGAGTCTCAGAGTCAGGGCCGAATAGCAAACAATGGTTGGAGTCTAACCTCCAGCTATTTGGGCATACCTGGGTGGCTGTAGTAAAAACTGGAGAAGACCTGTAGAACCCAGGATCTGTACTGCACTCCTTCCTGTGATTGGGGAGGTGCACAAAGCTTCGAAAGGCACTTGGGGAAAGTGTAGGAAGGAGGCGGGAGTGTACTAACAACTACTCAAAGAAATCCTCACCAGGTGATTCTTCAACTTCTATTTTTGAACCTGTGAGGTGGGGGATGAACTGAGGGTTGCATTTTTTTCAGCGTATCCTTCATAGGTGGCCCTGTGCCTGTTGAATTTTCTCAGTAATTGGAGCTATGCTTTTTACATCTGGATGCACGTGGTACCAGAAGTATCAGGAACAGCAGCTGACACCAGGGTAGACCATGTTAGGGGGGCTACAAGTTAGATATCAGGGATAGGAAATTCACTCTAAGTGAATGGAGACCTGGCAGCACCAGGGAGGTCTTTCAGCAGAGAGAGAAGGGCTCCAGCCATGGGTCAAGATCAGAATTACAGCTCAGCAACATGGGGTGTTTGGTAGCTCAAGGCAGGGCTAACCCACAAGGAAAAGGCAGTATTTCAGACCTTAAATCAGGGCACAGAACTGAAGACTGATGGGGTCTGAGGAGATAGGCAGAATTCCATTTGTGAGACAGGGGGCCAGAGTTCAGAATTGGACTTGCAGAGACTTGAGACCCTGAGCATGGGTGGAAGCTGCTCATATCCCAGTGACCTGAGGTTTGATCGCTCTTAGAAACAAGGTTTGGAAAGGTTTGTCAGGAGGTCTTGAGATCACGGAAGGACTGCAGAGATATGAAAACCCAGCAGTTTGCTTCAGGTATAGATTCTAATTGGGGGAATCCCATTCTGGAGACAGAGGAGGGAGGGAGAGAGAGGGCATGCTTATTATGAAGTCACAGCTGCACAGCGCCCTCTGCTGTTCATATGAAGGGCAGGCCTTTACTCTGAGGCAAACAGCCTGTTTTCCCCAGGGTTATTCCAGTGTCACCAGCAAGTCTCTTCAGTTCCTGTAAAATCCCTTCCACATATTTGTTTATGCCTGAACTCACCTCCAAGGATGCAGAACTCTTCATTCCACAGTGAGACATGAGACTGGCTGAGCAAATGCTCCGAGAGAAGCAACACGGTTTTCTATGTAAGGTTGTAGGTTCAGAGGAGCAGTCATTCTAGAGGCCAAGCTTAGGCAGCCGAAGAGAGAGAGAGGTCTCTGAGCATCGAGTTTAGGGCTGAGGGAGCAGCATGGAGAAGGTAGAGGGCACAGAAAAAGGAAGCTGGGAGAATAGCCTTCCTAATGTGTGACTTTGAGGAGATCGCTCAATGCCTCTGTGCCTCTGTTTCTTCATCTGTGAAATGGGGCTAATAATCTTACATACCTCCCAGGATGGTTTCAGGATTCAATGAGCTAACATATTCAGAACTCATAAAATAATGCCTGGTTCAAATTAAGTTATCAGTAAATGCCAACTGTTTTTCCTGTTAACGTGTGTTCCAACCATTTTGCCTAGGCTGCTCCATTCCTCATGGGCATTCTGTGTCCTGGACTGAGAGTGAAGCTCTGGGAGAGGGAGGCTGGAATGAGGGACAATCGAGCTTCCTTGGAAGACTTTCTCTTCTGGCCAGGAGTGACACCTAAGCTTTCAGGGGTGAAAATGCTTGCTGAGGGAAAAGTAAGCATGACGTTTGGTGACTGGGCTTGAAGGAGCTAGAACCACTGATTCTTTGACTGGCCCATGACTTTCAGGAGCCTGGCTTCTTGGTCAACCTTGGCAAGATTAAGACAGCAAGCCATTTTCTGAGCTCCTGGACAAGCCTGGAGCTGTTGGGGCTCTCCTGGACGAGGTCCGCTTTCACGCGCAAGGCCTGCTCTGTGGCTCCATAAACCCAGCCATTGTCACTGTGCATGGATCCTGCTTGCTTTGGGGGACAGGAGTTAGATCCAGTGTTAGGGGTAGGGGCTGGCATGGGGGTGGAGGGTGGGGTGGCAGCAGAAACACCGAATCTACTTTGGAGACAGTTAAGTCATGGTAGGTGTCCTAAAAATAGGGAACAGAATTAAATTAAGAAGACTTTTAAATATGTTTCTGATTTTAGTCTATTTTAGACCTCAAGTAAAATAATTTAGCTCCTAGGACTTTAGGTTCCTCATTTGTGAAACTTAAAAATATTCTTGTAGGTATTATGATGATGATGATGATGATGTGTGTGTGTATGTGTGTGTATGTGTATCTGTGGGTATTTAAACTGCTATACATAAAAAAAATCTTAGAAATAAAAATAAAAACATTTACTTTTCACAATTTGCTCATGTGTGAGTTCATTCAAGGTGGATGGCCCCATTGGTACCACAACATTCTTGGGTACAACCCTTTTATCAATCTACCTCAACCCATTGGCCAGACACACAGGAGGCCCAGGAATATAATCCTACCATGTACTTATAAGGTGAGGACCTGGAAATATTTGGCAAACAGCACTACTTTCGGGCATGCTCAGTGAAATTTCTATTGCAGTTTGGTTTTAAACAGCCAGCCAGTCGGTAGGGCTGAAGATGGCCATGTGTGTGTGTGTGTGGGGGGGGCAATTTGATCAAAGCAGAAGTTATAAAGGCCAGTCACCCCTTTTTCACAACACATGCACACAAGTACCTCTTTGCAGGCCTGCTTTCAGAACCTTTAGTGTTGGTAGTTTAGAAACAAGATAAAGATTGGTTTCAAATCAAATAGTAATTATTTTAGTGATGAAAATTTTGAGTCAACTTGACATAGTACCCCTTTCATAAAATAAAAATAAATTATTTATATTGAGGGATATGAATCTAACTTCTATATTTGTAAAAATTTCCTGAGCATTAATTTACTGGCCCCTATTTCCTTTTTGACTCTAGCCAAATGAGTTATGAAAACAAGTTTTACTTCTCTCAACCCCCTGAGATTTAGAAATTCCAGAGCATCATGTAATTCCAAGCCAAATAATTGCCTTTAGTTTGGTAGATTTACTTGGTATTGTATCAAGGTCAAATTAATAATTTCCTATGATAATAGCATTTAGTCTCTTTTCTTTTCCATATTTTCCCAAGCTCTTCATCTTTTTAGTGCATATTGGGGGAACTATCATGCTGAGTAGTCAGTTCTGCAGTAAGAGAACACAGCATTTTTAAAAACCATCACACTATGCAAACAGGTAATAAAACCTGCAGAACTTATGGGAAAAAGGGCATTAGGTACATCCAGGCATGAATCTTAGGCAGAAATATCAGCCCTGAGCAGCTCAGCTTAAAGACAAATTTTCTCCCAGGAATTTTTCCCTTCTGGTAATTCTCATCTCTAAACACAACTCAGTGACTCAATGGTTCTACTCCCATTGAGAAATCATTTTTTTTCTACTCTTTTTTTTTATTGTTGTTGTTTTAGAGAGGGAAGGAGGGGTGGGTACTGGGCAGAAGGAGAGCAGAGCCTGATATTGGGCTCAGTCTCACAACCCTGAGATCATGATCTGAGCCAAAATCAAGTGTTGGACACTTAACCAACTGGGTCACCCAGTACCCAGAGAAATCCACTTTTCAACTGCATTATGTGGCCAGGTGATATTTTATCATCTCTTTCCAACTTCCCAAATCCCATTTATTCCATTTAGAGGTGTGGCTGGAAGTTTGCATGACAAACAGAAGGGGTGGCTTTTATTTGGTGTCCACTTTGCCATCCCAGCTCTTCAAAAGGTAAAAATCTGCTCTGGGAGTGGGGACTTGGTTTCCAGAGAGATGCAGGATCCCTGGGACACAGTCAAGGAGTAGAACCACTGAAAGAGGCAAGCAGAGAATGGAACTTATATCCCTCAACTTCCCCTGGGAGGGTGCCTGCTAAGATCAAAGAGCCCTCAGTGCAGGACCTGAGGACCAGCAGAGGAAAGATTTTAGCTGATAAAACACATGAAGAATGTTGAAACTCAGTAAGCAGGAGACCATCAGGGTGCACAAGACATTTTAAGACAGCGGATAGAACTTTGGTTCAGACACAGGAATGGGCTCTGACATTCAGGAGTAAGGACTGTAAACATCTCAGCCTTTGGGCCTGGGGATTTTGGGGGCTTGGCTCTGTAATACCCCTCATGCATTCGCAGGGTGGGCCAGTGGAAAGAAGACAGGTTTTGAACAGTCAGATGTGTGTTTCAATTCTGTCTTTTCTACATTCTATGGGGTGACTTGGGCAGGCAATTTAGCCTCTAGGGGTCTCCATAAAATGCTCACCCATGAAATCGGGGCAATCTATACCAAATCTTATGGTCCGGTCCAGAGTACAGAAGATGATGTCTATAAAAGCACCTTCCTCCATGTCTAACAGATGGGAGACACTTGAGAAAAGTTAGCTCCCCTTCCCTATCCCTCTGTTTGTCTGGGGATGGGAGTGTGAGTACTCTGCTTTCCTCTGAAGGTGTTTTTGGCTCTGTGTGGCAGGCAGGGCAGGGGTGGGGACTGGAGAGGGGAATTGAGGGCTTACATACTAGGACTTTCACTGCGCTCAAGAGCAATAGCCGGAGGAGGGCTTCATATGTCCTTCTCTTGGGTTGGCCTGGTCACAGGATAGGAATGGGGACAGGGTTTGAGAGCGAGTGATCTGCCTCAGGAATGACAATTAAAACTGGATCTGGAGTCTGGTGCAAGAGAGCGAAGGACTGTGTATGGGATAACAATAATTCCCAGAGTAATGGAGAAGATAAATTCTGTTCTTGAACAACTTAGTCACTTAATTCCACAATTCAAAGCAAGCTTCGTGGAAGATCAGTGGTAAGGGCTCTGCTGTGCTAAAACTAATGAGTGTACAGAGGGTTCCTTGGGGAGAGACGACTGGACACTCCCATTACAGTTAAGAAGACAAACCATTGAGATGGGTAACGTGAGCTGTGCACAGAGCCATTGACATCCTGGGCTCAGTTTCTCTGTCTACAAAATGGTAGTGAAAGCATGAGCCCTTCCCACAGGCTGTTACGGGCCAGTTGTGTCCCCTAAAAATTCCTATGTTGAAGTCCTAACCCCCAATTCCTCAGTATGTGACTGTACTTGGAGACAAGGCCTTTTTAGAGGTGATTATGTTAAAATGAGGTCATAAAGGTGGGCCCAAACCAACATGACCGGTGTCCCTATAAGAAGAAAATCTCAGGACACTGATAAGTACAGAGGGAAGACCATGTGGGGATGCAGAGAGAAGGTGGCCACTGCAAGTCAGGGAGAGAGGCCTCAGACGAAACTGGCCCAGCAACATCTTGATCTCAGACTTCTAGTCCCCAGAGTATCGAGAAAATAAAGTTCTGCTGTTTAAGCCACCTAGTCTGTGATATTTTGTTACTGCACTCCTAGCAAACTAATACACATGGGGCCAGAGATTAAAAAAAAAAAAAAAAAAAAAAGACAATTCTTTTAGAGCAGTTTTAAGTTCATAGCAAAATTGGGAGGAAGGTACAGAGATTTCCCGTATTCATCCTGGTCTCCACACATGCACAGCCTCTCCCATCATCAACATCCCCAGCCAGAGCGGTACATTTGTGACAAACGATGAGCCTACATTGACACATCATAATCACCTGACATTAAAACTCACTCTTGGCGTTGTACATTCTATGATCAACAAATGGTCAATGAGATGTATCCATCATTATAGTGTCATACAGAGTCTGAAATTTTAATATAACAATATGCCAGCAATAGGGCGGGTTTTATTTCAGACAAATCTGATCCTGATATTTATTAAAGCCGACCTACCATTTGCAAAGAGCATTGGGGCAACTAGTAGAGTAGATAGAGACAAAGATGTAATGCCAGTCTGCAAAAAGGTGGCTGTGAAAATGGGCCACCCGTTTATATTCTCGAAGGAAGCATTGGTCGTACATGCCAGGATGCACTGCCGAGACTCTCCCTTGAGGACCGAGACACTTGCTCCTGCCTGGAGCCTTGCTGGCTGATGGCTCACAGCCGAGTTCCTCTCTCACGTTGCCCCTCAAGGACTGAGGGAAACTGCCTCTCCTAAGGTCAGGCTGGAGTCAGCGTGTGTCTAAGGACTGAGTGATGCTGCACATAAAGGGCCAGCCCCCTTGCTTGAACTTGGAACATATCTGAGGGGCCACCCACCTCCAGACTTCCTGTGGGATCCGTGGCGGAGGCTTCTGTTGCCCCTACACCATGGTTTGATCCTCCCTCTGCCCTCTCTGGCTCCCCTCCATCCCTCATGGGTGTTCCCATGAATACTCCCCACTAAACATCACGCAAGCAAACCTCCGTCTCAGAGTCTGTTCCCCAGGGCACGTGACCAATGACACCATGCGTCCTATACTGTCGTTCCTGATGCACTAATGCTGTTCTCTGTGCAGAATGAGTTGAAGCAATTGACAGTCTGAATGTTCTGCAAGGTAGACCAAGAGAGTGTTGGTGAAGATTTTCTAACATCTAATGATATGTCATGTCCTATAGAAGTAGGTCTCACATTTTTTTTTTTTCTTTTTTAGTAAGCCACATTGCGGCAAAGTAATCTGGGATCCAAATATTTCAAGTTCCTCAGCTGTTATTAGAGACCTGCCAATCAATGGCCTTGCAGGTCCTTGCTTATAGTACCCTGTAAGAGGAAGCATAGCTCCTGACCTTGCGCGTGGCCTCCCAGCATGAATACACTTTGAGATGTGATTGTTTACCCGAGGAGTGAGGCCCCTTTGAAAGCAGTCTAGTGCTCTTTTTGATTTTTAGAGTGATTATATAGCAAAGACAAACAGGGAAAAACTCGGGCTCTAGCACCTGCTCTGAACTCTCAGAGCACCTGAGGGCTACTAGGCATGGGATCTAAGAAAAGCCAACATTTCCATCATCCCGTGTCCTCACCTGTCACTGTGGATGAAGAGGAAATAGGTTGGCTGTGATCCTGAATCTCCAATTCCTTGACCTCAGAGGCTCCCAGAGAAGAAGTGCAGGGGGAATGCTCGGCTATTTCTTTCTCATGAGCACTTTTGTGTGCAGTCATATTCTCACAGGGAAGCCAGGACTGGTGAACGGGGCTGGACCACGTCACTGGGAGCCTCAAGGACACCTTTTGTCTTTCTGGCCCCAGGCCACATGTCCTTGGTTTCCTTCCTCTCTAATCTTGACTCTCAATGTCTAAAATGAACTCAGACAACTGCCTCAAATATAAGCACATATTTGTCTTTAAACCGTGGAGCAGTGGTCTAAGCTGCAGACTCTGGGTTTCCTATTTCCGTGAGTACTGTGGTCAGTGGGGCCATCTCTGAAGTCCGTGGGGTCACCTCTGACCCGAGCTCTCTGTAGAGCATCTGTGCTTCAGCCCTGGCCTCTCAGCCTCAGTCACTATGATACTGAAGCCTTTTACTTACAGCTCAACTCTGCCCACTTCCGAGCTAAGTCCAACCATTTTGGAAAGTATGCTCAGAGCATCATACAGACTGGGGCTTAGGGCATGCGATTTATAGCCATCAACCCGGGTTAGATGTGCCAAGGATGAGTCCTGAGTCCTGAGTCCTGGGTGTCTTTAGCCCGTTCTATGCCTTTTATCTACTATATCAGCAGGGTCAGGTTTACTGGACCTCTCTCGCTCTGTGACTATTCCCTGTTCCGTAGTCCACTTTACAGGACCAGAGCCCCGACTTCCCCTCTGGACAGTTTCATCCTTGGAGACTGTCCCATGTCCTGGCTGGAGCCCTGCTTCCTTTGTCAGCTGCTTGGGATTGATTGTCATTGTCAAGTGTGTTTGGCAGCTGCACCCTGTGGTATCCTGGACTCCTTAGACAGTGTTCATGGCTCAGGTCAAGTGCCAGTTACCCAGCCCCTGTGAACTCTGTCTGGCACTCCGGTGGCTGCTCACGCTCTGTGGATCCAGCCCCACTTTGCTTCCTCTCCTTCCCCATTAGCTTTTTCTCCTGAGGTTTCAAAATACTTCAAGAAAGAGCTTCTTCTTCCTTCTATCCCCTGTCTGTCCCACCTTACAATCTGCTATTTCTGTCTAGCTCTGACCCTGAATGGAGCTCAGTAGAAAAGTTCTTAAAAATAACAAGTTCTCCCCAATAGGATTTTTTAAACAGAAAAAACCCCCCTATTATTTTATGTTTTAATCAGTGTGTATAGCAAGGGCCTCCAATATGTGATGGAGCTACTTGGACTCCAGCGTTTTCTGCTAGCTGAACTTAAAATTTAGGATCAGACTTGCCTTAGGCTTTAGGACTGATTTTATCCTTAATCAAGACGAACGAAGCCTTGTTTAGGAGGAACTGGCTGATTCAATAGTAATTAACATGCCTTTCTTTTTTTTTTTTTTTTTTTTTGACCATGTGCCCCTGTTACAGCACGTGGAAGTTTCTACCTTTCTCCTGGGACCCACTTTCCCTAGTGTACCAGCCCTAATAACAAACCTGTGCCTTGTGTTGATAGACTTCTCTGATTTTAGGTCCACATAAGCCTGGGTCTTCACCTTGTCCCACAATTTCTCTTTTCCTCTAGATCCTCCCTGACCATCGCCAGTGTCTGTTTCCAGATGTTCTTTACCACATTCTGCCCACTTACTTAGAAACCCCTCTTGCCTTCCACAGGAGTGCCTTCTTGCCCAATATTTCCTCGAACTGCCATCTATTTCTTATTTCAATATTTCCAAATACATTTATTAATTTAACATGTAATTGAGCATCTACACTGTGCTTATAATTGTGAACAAAACCCAGTCCCGGTCTCCAAGGAGCTTACCATGTACTAAAGGGAAGAGACAAATAAAAAGGAAATATTAGTAGCAGATAACTCTGCAAAGTATATTATCTAAATTAGTCCATTTTATTCTCAGAATCCTATGAGGGGGATATTATTATCTTCATTTTGTAGATGTGGAAAGTGAGGCTCAGCTAGGTTAAGTAGCTTGGCCTGGATCATGCAGGCACGAAGGGGCAGAGTTAGGTTTAGAACCCAGGTCAGCCTGACTTTGCTATATTAGTTAGTAATCCTCATCGAGTCTGATGAAAAGTCTAAGTACAGTTTGTCAGTTCACAGGGAAACAACCTACTGACTTTGGCTGGAGTTACACTGACCTGGCAGAGAATTAATAGCTTGGCAAGATTGTGTCTTCTAATTCATTAACATAGTTTATTCTTCCATGTTAGTCTTTTGGTCCATGGGTCTTCTTTCTTTCTTTCTTTATTTTTAAAAGATTTTATTTATTTGACAGAGAGAGACACAGCGAGAGAGGGAACACAAGCAGGGGGAGTGGGAGAGGGAGAAGTAGGCTTCCTGCTAGCAGGGAGCCCGACGCGGGGCTCGATCCCAGGATGCTGGGATCATGACCTGAGCCGAAGGCAGACGCTTAATGACTGAGCCACCCAGGCGCCCCCATGGGTCTTCTTTAAATTCTCTACTTGTTTTATAGTTTTCTGTGTAGGTGTCTTGCATTTTTTTTTCTATTTATTTTTAGGTGCTTGGCGTTTTTTTGCATATTTTTGGTATTTTTAGAATTTATTTTAATTTCTTTCTTTCCTTTTTTTAAAATTTAAATTCAATTAATTAACAGAGTATATTATTAGTTTCAGAGGTAGAGTTCAGTGATTCATCAGTCTTATATAATACCCAGTGCTGGTATTTTAAAAAAATATTAATTTCTAATTGTTTATTGCTATTATATAGATATAAAAGAATTGATGTTTGTATATTGCTTTTATATCTGGAAAACTTGCTGAATTTGTTTATATATTCTAATAGCTCATCTTTAGATTTTTTTTCCTGTGTATACAATCTAGTTATATGCAAATAAGGACAGCCCCCTCTTTTCTAATACATCTTTTCTTTTTCTTGTTTTTTTTTTTTTAAGATTTTATTTATTTATTTGACAGAGAGAGCACAAGTAGGCAGAGCGGCAGGCAGAGGGAGAGGGAGAATCAGGCTCTCCACTAAGCAGGGAGCTGGACTTGGGGCTCGATCCTAGGACCCCGGGATCATGACCTGAGCTGAAGGCAGCCGCTTAACCGATTGAGCCACCCAGGTGCTCTTGTCTTGCTGATTTTAATATCATTTCATTATCTGAATAAGTGAAGCATAACTGGCTGTCAGAGGATATACTTTTCTCTGGCTGATTTCCTAAATTTCTGTTGTCTTTACCATATTAAAACTGAGTCTTGCTCAGTAGTGGCCCTAGGTGGCCTACCCTCTGATGTAAGCCAGAGTTAGGGGTGGGCAGCACCTGTTCTTGCTAAGAGTTGGGTCTGTGTAGCTGTATGAGAGCTTCTTTCTATGACTCATTTATTAGTAAGGGTTTCATTCTATTCTGCATAGGTCACAGAAGATGTGTTGGCACCACTTCGTGTTTATTTTTTATTTCTTTATGCAAGGACAACACCTCAGAAGCATGAGAGGGAAGAAGGGAAGGAGGGAAGGAAGGACAGAGAGAGAGAGAGACAGACTGCATTTGTTAAAAAGCTTTCTCAAGCCTTATTCTGTTTTGCAGCCAACACTGCCCTTATACCTGGAGAACCTCTTTAGTGTCCTCCCTACACCTGCTATAAGGCCTATATAGTTCCCATAGGGGCTAGAGAATCAAGTAATGGCTAACTTTGGGTAAGTCCAATGCTCACTTTATTCCTAGGCTGGAGAGGTCAGAATTACTGGGGTCTCACAAAGTAGCACCCAGCCCCCATTTCAGAGAGCCACGCTATCCTCGATCCTAGTAAATACTCTCTTTGAGATTGTCTTTAACTGGGCATCAGTGCTGAAGCCTTACTCCATAAGACAATCCTGATTTCACCTTTTAGTTTTTTTCTTCTTTTACTCAGATAAGTATTAGTGGGGGCAATTGTGGAAATATATAATACTGAGACTCATATAAGGCTGAATACAGGGTACCTGATTGGCTCAGTCGGTTAAGCATACAACTCTTGATTTCAGCTCAGGTCGTGGTCTCAGGGTTGTGAGATCAAGGCCCTTGTTGGGCTCTGTACTGGGCATGGAGACTGCATAATATTATCTCTTCCTCTGTCCCTCCTCCCACCCCCACACCTCTGGCTTCCACACTCACTCCCTCTCTCTTTCTGTAAAAAAAAAAAAAAAAGTTTGAATACTTCAAATTTTTAGGTTTATGGGCATTAGACATGTACTCCCTAAAGTAACTTTTGACTTCATGGCTGATATTTATTGACCAGTAGAAATATGGAAAAAAAATGCACTTAAACATCAGCATTTCTTTCCATGAAGAAGAGGGTAAAGGCTATAGAAAGAAAACTGGGGCTAGTGACTAAGGATCAAAATTCAAGTTTCCTAACTAGTACAAACTTTTCTCCAGTATATAATTTTTCACCTAGCATGCCGATGTGATTGCATAGTTTTAAAGAAAAAATTGAGATATATGACTTGATAGTTCTACTTATCTACCTGTTAGTCTATTATATATTTACATCTAGTAGACATACAGTTTCAACCATGTACTCAAGTGTACAGAAATAGTTTTTTAAAAAAATTACAATTTAATTTTCATTTTGAGACTTGCCTCAGCTTAAACAAAATATATGTTATTATATAGTACATATAATTTATATTTCTTTTCTATTTCATATAAATTATATACATATATATCCATTTAAGGTAAACTAGTCCCTCTAGGTCAATTTCAATCACTTCAGGATATGTTTCTCCTTATCCCGTCCCCACTCCTATCTTCCTGAGATTACACTTAAGTTCTAGAAACTTCCATTAGCTTCATCCATCATTGAAAAGAAGACCTTGAATCCTTGGGCAAGCTCTATCATACAATGGCTTCTACTGGGTACCATATGGTCCTTGGGGAGAAGTCGTCCTCCATGCTGGCATCTGCTGAGACTTCTGTGAATATATCTGGTCCTTGGCCATATGGCTTGTCCCACTTTCCTTTTCCTTTTCTCTTTCTCCTAACTTCCATGCCCTTTTCTCAGTTGTGTGCAGAGGACTTAGTTATTATCCCATGACTCTCTGAAGTTGTGAGACTGCCTTATCCCTCCCTTTTGACAGCCTCTTAGCCATGTCTACCCCACAATCTCTGCCAGTATAGCAGGGAGAGTGTTTGTGAGTCTTCAACTTCCAAAATTTCAGGTAGGAGCGTGGACAAAGTATTTTTTTTTCTTGGACCCCCAAACTTATCATTTGATTTATTCTACACTCTCTGCCAGTCTAGTATTTAACCTCAGGGCCTACAAGAGCAGATGATATTCCTGCTCCTCCATCTCTTCTCTCTCACAGTCAGAAGAATCCTAATTTATTCTGTGGCTAGAATAAACCCATTTTGAAATTGGAAAAAAAATTCAGGTACTATTTTAAGTCTTTCTGTTTTGTTTTTGTTTTTTTTTTAAAGATTTTATTTATTTGGCAGAGAGAGAGAGAGCATGAGCAGGGAGGAGGGGGAGAGGGAGAAGCAGACTCCCTGCTCAGCAGGGAGCCTGATGAGGGGCTTGATCCCAGGACCCTGGGATCATGACCTGAGCCGAAGGCAGACGCTTAACCAACTGAGCCACCCAGGTGCCCTAAATCTTTCTGTTTTATCCACAGACTAGGTTCTTCAAGGCTGAAAGCTAAGAATTTGATGTTTGATTCTGTGGCAGTGATTCATGTCTATAAGACCAAATGGGATGAGGGAAAAGGTCATGAAGTTAAAGGAGTTTGTGTGTGTAAAAAACATTGATTCATGTCTTATACTGGTCTGAATATCCATCCAAGCATCCATCCATTTGTCCATCCATCTGTTCATCCATCCATCTTTCCATTTATCCATCGATCCTCTGAATACTCCAGAAAAACTGTTGAGCATGCTGTTTGACTTGAGCATGACAGGGCAAACTATTAAAAATCAAGATATATTAGAAATTCCAGAACATACAGTAGCTGTGGTAGGCAGAGCAATGGCCTCAAATATAACTATATTCTGTTCCTTGAAACCTGAGATTATGTTAGGTTACCTGGAAAGGGAGAATTAAGTTTGCAGATGACGTTAAATTTGCTTATCAGGTGAGCTGAGATAAGAAGATGATCTTGGATTATCCAGGTGGGCCAATGGAATCACAAGGTTTCTATAAATTGAGGGGGAGGTCAGAATTAGAGATTTGAAGATACTCTATTGCTGGATTTGAAGGTGGAGAAAGGGGCTGTAAGCCAAGGAAGGCAGGCAGCTGCTAAAAGCTGGAAAAGGCAAAGAAATGAATTCTCCCTTAGAGCCTCCAGAAGGAATGTAGCCCTGCTTGATTTTAATGAAGTGAGAGCCATTTTTGACTTCTCACCTGCAGAACTGTAAGATAAGGCATTGTATTGTTTTAAGCCAATACATTTGTAGTAATTTATTACAGCAATAATGGGAAACTAATATAGTAGTTGTAACTCTCTAATCATAAATAATGACTATATAATGACTCTATATGACTAGCAAATGAATTTAAAACTTGGCAAACCAACAGTGCAATTGATTTGAATAAGTTAAACACTTAGGTGCCACCTGGTGGCTGAAATCTTGCAGTGAATGACTTGAAATGATCTCAGTTTACAGCTCTTCCCTTCTAAGCAGGGCATTCATTAGTCTTATGGTTTGTGGTCAAATGATTTAAAAAAGGTTGAAATGATTCATTTGGATTGCCAAATAATATGGTGGAAAAAAAGGAGCTCAAGTGGTAAACATTCAAAAATATGGCATTGTATCGCAAGGACATGTGACAGAAAACAGGCGGCCTGTGAGACCAGCCTAGGAAACATTAGCCAGTGATGGTGCCAGCAGGTGGCACCTGATGGGGAATTTTCCCTCACCCAAACCTTACTCCATGTAATCTATCAGACCTCGAGACTCTCCCGATATTAGTTACCGACAACTAACACTTTCTCCATTTCGTACAGAGTATAGTGAAAACACAACATTGTTTCAACCAGAAAGCACCCCTCAACCTTTCCTAGAGGGAAAATCTGGACCTGTCTTGGCATACATGGCCTAGTTAAAAGTGCCAGGTACCTCCTACCTGTTAGGATGGTTACTATTAAAAAACAAACAAACAAACAACACACACACACACAGAAAAATTAGTGCTAAGGGGATTGTGCAGACGTTGGGGCCCTGTGATCTAGTGGTAGGATTGTAAAATTGTGCAATTGCTCTGAGAAACAGTGTAGAATCTTCTCAAAAAATTAAAAATAGAACAACCGTATGATCTAGCAATCCTACTTCTGGGTATGTAAACTAAAGAATTGAAAGGCCCTATCAGGGGCGAGGGCGAAAGGAAAAAGGAAATTGTTATTCAATGGGCATAGAGTTTCAGTTCTGCAAGGTGAAAAAATTCTGGAGATCTGTTTCACAACTATGGAAATAGGCTTCACGCTACTGGACTATACATTTAAAAATGGTTAAGATGAAGGCGCCTGGGTGGCTCAGTCGGTTAAGCGACTGCCTTCGGCTCAGGTCGTGATCCTGGAGTCCCTGGATCGAGTCCCGCATCGGGCTCTCTGCTCGGCAGGGAGCCTGCTTCTCCCTCTGACCCTCCCCCCTCTCATGTGCTCTCTCTCTCTCATTCTGTCTCAAATAAATAAATAAAATCTTAAAAAAAAATGGTTAAGATGATAAATTTTATGATGTGTGTTTTTTACAACAACAACAAAAGTGCAGGGTAAGTGGAACATGTACAGTAGAGAATAGAGGATGACAAATCCACCCTCCCACGGGGCATCTAGGTCTTCGACTGAGGAACGTGAAGGTCCCTCTATGCTGGAGAGGCATGGTGGCCACTGTGGGGTTTGAACAGGCTCTATATCTCAGAGTGGGCCCTAGTCAGAGGGTCCCAAGAGCTGCCTTCCTTTTACCATTTTTACATGACTTAACTACAAAAGCATAGCTTTAACGCTCTTATCCTCTAACCTAATTTTGTACTAGTCATTGAAAGAGTCCAATTTTCCCATCAGTCATGGGTCACTTCCTGCTGGTATAAATATACAGTCACGTTATGCTCAGATCTTTCCATCATAATTTTTCAAATTATTTATAACTTTTATAATACCTCTGAGTCTAGAGGCTGAACTCATCCCATAACCTATTTTAAGGAAACCTTTCAGGATTTGAGCTAACTTAATTCTCTTAGACTTTTCATCAGCCTATAACCTTTCTTATGTTAACTTTCCAGAAACCAGTAGCAAGTGGAGGTAAAGAGCATATGAGTGAAGGAAGACAACACACCTAGTTCCACCACTGAGTCCTCTTTCCACCATTTGCTCGCGTCACCTTAGTGACATGTGAGCTTGGTCACCTTAGTTAGTTTAAGAACTGCCTAAAATGGTCCTTCTGATTCTGAATACTCCTTACAGTCTAATTGTCAACAAAGTAACCTGAGTGAGGTTATGAAATTGATCAATATTTTGCTTTATGTTTGTGTTTTTGAAGGTTTGTTTAAAGAAATTTTCTTTTCTTTTCTTTTCTTTCTTTCTTTTTGTTTTTTTTTGTATCCCTAGGTTACAATGATCTTCTTTTCCATTCAGGTATTTATTTCATCTACAGAAGTGGTTCTTAACTGGGGGTGATTTTGCCTCTTGGGAGACATTCAGCGAAGTCTTGGAGACATTTTGATTGCCATGATTTGGGTGGTTAGGGGTGCTGCTAGCATCTAGAGGCACAGGATAACCCCCCTTAAAACAAAGAATTATGTGGCCCTCAATTTCAAGATTGAGAAACTCTGATCTATTGGTCACTTTTTTTAAAAAAGATTTTATTTATTTATTTGAGAGAGAGAGAATGAGTGGAAGGGAGGGGCAGAGGCAGAGGGAGAAGCAGGCTCAATTCCAGGACGCTGAGATCATGACCTGAGCCGAAGGCTGACACTTAACCAACTGAGCCATCCAGGCGCCCCTATAGTCCACTCTTGAACAATATGATATTAGGTGGGAATCCAGTTTTATTTGTTTTTGCCCATAGTAATCCAGTCTTCCAAATACTTATTCTTCAGATTTCCATGTACCCTTTTTTAAAAATACAATTAATGATAATGGCTAACACTTATTTAGAGCTTAATACATACACACATAGATACATACATGCCAAGATCTTGTTAGTACTGGTGTAAATATGAATATTTTCACACATCCCCCCCCCCCCCCCCCCGAATCATACAGATCAAGAGGGAGGCCAAATGAAATCACCCATACCCCATATTGATAACATAATTAGATACAGTTTGGCATTCTTCAGTTCATGTACCACTAGGGAAATATTCATTCAAGACTAGCAAAGCTGCTTCCAGAGCCTGCTTAGAAGGGATGGTTAGGAGGGATCTGCACAGAAGAGACCAGACGGCAATGGGTCTCAGTGGCAGAAGAGCACAGATCATGTCAACTAGGATGTGACCCCAAAGGGAGGGGGACCTAGCCTGAAGCCCAGTGAACAGAGAACTGGATACTGGGGAGTGAGTCAAAAGGAAGAGTCTGGAAGGGGAGCAGAAGCAGCAATGTCAGGAAGACCCTAGTCTGGGGGAAACAGAGAAACATAGCAGAGAGATGAGTTTCTTGAGGCCTAGAGGTGAAGAGGAAAAAGGAATCGATCGAACAAAAGTCTCTAATGAAACAAGAGAGCATCAAAGATTCAGAAGAAGATAGATTAAAAAAATACATTAGATGAAAAAATACAAAAAATTATGCTTCACAGAAGCAATAGAAGATATCTCTGTTCAAGGCTAACTTTCCTTATATGTAAAGAATTTTTTTAAATTAAGGAGGAAAAAAAAAAGATATGAGATAAAGATCTAAAAAGACAATTTACAGATAAAGAATCTTGGGGGTCTCTAAACACATATATATTTGTTTATTAAAAAATATATCCACAGGAAAGATAAAGATGGAAAATAGGAAATAGGGTTACTAAAAAGTTGGGGGGTGGAGTGAGGAATGGGTTGGACTTAACAGGCATGTGTATTAGTTTTCTCTAGCTGCTATAACAAATTGCCACATATTTAATCACCTAAAACCACATGCATTTATTATATTATGATGCTGGAGGTCAGGGTTCTTAAATGGGCTTCCCTGAGCCAAAATCAAGATGTCAGCAGGGCTGTGTTCCTTTCTGGAGGCTGTAGGGCAGAACACACTTCCTTGCCTTTTCCAGCTTCGTAAGACTGCCCACATCCTAGACACCCTTTCGTCTTCAGAGCCAGCAAGCATGGGTTGAGTTCTTGTCTCATGGAGTCACTTTGACCTCCTCTCTTGTAGTCAGATCTCCCTCTGCTTCACTCTTCTGACTCCCTTTTTTTACTTTTTTTTTTTAAAGATTTTATTTATTTACTTAACAAAGAGAGACACCGAGAGAGAGAGAGAGAGAGAGAGAGAGAGAGAGAGAGAGAGGGAACACAAGCAGGGGGAGTGGGAGAGGGAGAAGCAGGCTTCCTGCTGAGCAGGGAGCCTGATGCGGGGCTTGATCATGACCTGGGATCATGACCCGAGCTGAAGGCAGACGCCTAATGACTGAGCCACCCAGGCGCCCTCCTTTTTTTACTTTTAAGAATCCTTGTGTTTACATTGGGTCTACCCAGACAGTGCAGGATAATCTCTCCACATCGAAATCCTTAATCACATCTGTAAAGTCCCCTTTCCATGTAAGTGTCATCTTCACAATTTCTAGGGATTAAGACATGGACCTCTTTTGGTGTGGGGGCGAGCATTCTTTTGCCTCCCACAGCATGGAAATGATATTATAATTTTTTAAACATTTACACCACACACATACTTTACTTATTAAAAAATTAACAAATCAAAATAGGAAAAAGAAAGCAAACATGAAAAGAATACATACCAGGTACATTTTATGGGATTCAACGCATCTAACCTTCAATAAAATATATGAGGCAGTGCAATTGTGTACAGAAAACTGAAAACCTTTGCTCTTTAATAATTTTCCCAAATCGGTGGCAGAATTATGATTCAAGCTCAAGTTATTATGACTCTGGAATAGCTCCCAAGGTCATTCCACTCTAGCGTTTAAGCCCCAAACGAAGATTTTTTTCCATTACTTCACAGCTGCCCACGGTCAGTTGCAATGCTTACACAAGTGTTTCTTCTCTTTGATCTGTTGCCTATATGAAAAATAATAGTAAAATCTCCTGTACTGCCAAATTGTTATGAAATGTCCTCTTCAAGTTCTTTTAGAAGCTTCTTGCACTTGGAAAATATTAATAGGAGTAGCAAAAATAACACTTCTCATAGGTGTGATTTAGTACCCAGGGATCGGGGCTAACTTTGGATAGCAGCAGATCTGGTAGCAAATAGAGAGCCAGAATCATTGACTATCGATGCTGATGGGTGGGCAGCAGTGATGATAGGATTCTATGGAAGTTCTTTTCCGGTTGCTTCAGGTTTTTCAGAGAAATAGGAAGAAGGGTCGTTGGGTGAGAGGGAGGATGGGGAAAAAGGTGTGGGAGTTTGGGAGGACAGAATGTGTGGCATGGTTGTTTTGGAAAGTGGGGTATCTTTTGACTGCTAGGCAGCATAAAGGAGCCACTTGCTTTTTATGGTAATACATTTAAAGAGGTTGAGGGTTGAGAAGGCAGCAAGTTGGCTTTCATCAAATTTGTGGCTTGCCAAGCATGTGGGAGCAAGTAAGAGAAGGAAAAGGGACCAGAGTGTTTAGGTCTACAATTGACCATGGAATTTCAGCCTGGAAGGGAGGGGAGTGAAACCATCAAGAAGATGAGGAACAGCAAAGAGATTTAAGAATCAATGAATCATAGTTCTCAGGGGTTGGAAGGGTAGTTGGCACAAAGCACTGGGGGACAGAGAATGAGATGTACACACCTGAGGTTATGGTGCGTGTACAGCTCTGTAAATGATGGTGATGCTGAGTCTTAGGCTCTGCCACGGGAGTGGCCCAGGGAAAGGAAGTCTCTACTACATGTGTATTGAAATTACTAAGGATTAGGACCAAAGTAGCATCAGAGTGAGTGACAGTGAACCAACCCTTGGGAAATGAGGAGGGATGACGTGGGGTCAGTAGGTGACCTCGACAGTGAGATTCAGAATGGAAGGGAGGAGAATGGCCAGAAAGCAGCCATGGAGGTTGGCGGGTGGGCAGGGAGGACACTTACTCCTTTCGAGGTCTGGGAGAAGCAGCCAATACTAGAGTTTTCTGCAGGGAGCACGGTGTCCCCCTGAGGACCAGGTTTCTTTTGGAACAAAAAGGTGAGGATACATTGGGAGAAGAGTGTGACAATAGAGGGGATTTGTTCTCTATGATTTGTCATGAGTCTAGGCAGTGCAGTGGAAAGATCTTGGGATCAGGGGAGAAGGGAAAGAGATGGATGGAACTGGAGATAATGCAGAGCCTTATGGAACTACAGTGTGGGAGGTGAGGGGTGACCTTGGGGTTTGGGGCTTTTGAGATAATTCTCATAAACAGAGATAAAATGATTAGTGTGGACCCAAGGGAGGGATTGGGGGTGAGACTTAGACTATAGAGGGTTGGAGAGGTTGGGTCTCTGGAGCTGCCTTTTTATCCCTGATGATGGGGATAGGTAGGTAGAAGGGAGGCATGTTCTTAGACCAGCTATGTCATTGTCCCTTACTCCCCTGGGTGTTGGGCATCACCCCAAGGGTGTTTGTTCTGTCTGCCTCCTTACTGATAGCCTGGAAGATTCCTGGAGAAGCAAGTGTAATGTCAAGGGTACCTATCTCTACACATAGTAATAAGAGTTGAAGGCATCATCTTGTTTCCACAACAATAAAGTATGAAGTTTGAATAACAACAGGCCAGGAAACAGAGTAAAGTTTCCTCAAAGGGAAGGCCAACCTAACTGATGGTATCTGCAAAAGGAATGAGGTTTACTTTACTGCCATCGGAAGCATTCAGAGGCGCTGAGAATAACAGACCCCTGAGTTCCTTCTCATCAGTTGAGACTGAGTGTCCGCTGCATGCCCAGCACTTGGGTGGGTGTTGCAGGACATGGAACAAAGGGGTGACACTGTCCCCCCTTGAAGCCTACTCCATTAGAAAACAGTGAAAAGTATTATATATAAAGTCAGTGCTGTCCCGAGGGATAGGCTACCACGGATATTGTTGAAAGGTATCTTCTATTATTTACCTAGAGTTTGACTTTCATAAAGTATCTGCAAATCAAAAGCCAAAAACAAAACTAAAACACAGATTGATTTCTGTTTCCTTGTATTGTTTTCCTGCAGGCATTTTTGATTTTTGAATTTATCATTATTACGCAGGTTCTACATACACTGCAGCCAGAAATGCCAATGAGCCATAATAGACGTTTCCCCCTGCATGCTTAAGATTAATATATTGAGAACTGAATATCTGTATTTTATATTTCCATTTTTAGAGACGATCACAAATAGCTAAAAAGTGATAGATCAGGGATTTAAATTCATTGATTTTAAAGCCATATGGTCTATTTTGTGTCTCCTGTGATTTTTTTTTTTTCCATCTAGGTCTTGCCCTGTACCATCTCTCTTGATCCCAGTTATACTGCTGAATCACTGTCAAAGATAGGGACTCATAGGAATGGGTCATCTGGAGACGTTTGTCCTATTTTAGAACAAATTAAAAGTTGCCTCAGTCGGTGGTGTCTAACCCCTTAACTTAGAAGAGAGAAAATATTAATAGGAATCAACTCTGCTTATTTAGCAGGTCAAGTTGGTCTGTGGTGTCCATGGGGATGCTTGAGGACAAGCCAATTCACATTGAGATTTGTGGAAACAGGATCAATAGTTTTCAGTAACTGAGGAAGATTACCAGAAGTCAAGGGAGCTTTAACAGGGGCTGTGCAACGTGGAGCCCAGGCTTGTCAAGCACTTGGCAGGCGATTGAAAAAGTCTAATTGTGGCCGATGATGAGTCATTTTACACGATTGTCACACCTCCGTTCACCAGGTTCCATTTTAGGCACAGTATAACTTGCCCAGCCAGAAACTGCTTAATTTAAACCCTGACTCTTACCTGTGTGAATCAAAATGACTCAGAAAGTGCAAATAAAATATTCCCAAGGAGTCAGTGATTGTTTCATGTTTCTCATAGCTTCTCTTCTTAGAACTGAGTCTATCGGTATAGAAAAAAAATACAAGTCCTGGAGAATTGAATTTGGGTTGGAAAGAGAAGAAAAGAAGTCTCACAGGACCTAAGTCAGAGCCTACATTTTACTCTGACATGAGAATACAGGGTAGGCTATTTTAAAATTTATGATCAAGATTTTAATTATACAAAAAATAGAGCACTTATTCTTTAAAAGGAGAGAGAATTGCTACCTTTTAAAGATAATTAGGGACATTGAGAATAAACAAAAATGAAGAGTGTATGCACACACACACACACACACAAACATAGATACATATACTCTTTAATCCTCTATGTTCAGCTCCTATCTGCTGTTCATCTCCTATCCTCTCAGCCTGAACCATTCCCCACTGTTCAATGGCTGTTAGTAATTCCTGATGAAATGAGTAAAACTGACCTGCTGTTCTTTGCTGAGACTAATTTTTTTTTTTAAAGATTTTATTTATTTGTTTGACAGAGAGAATGAGAGAGAGAGCACATGAGAGGGGGGAGGGTCAGAGGGAGAAGCAGACTCCCTGCCGAGCAGGGAGCCCGATGCGGGACTCGATCCAGGGACTCCAGGATCATGACCTGAGCCGAAGGCAGTCGCTTAACCAACTGAGCCACCCAGGCGCCCTGCTGAGACTAATTTTGATCCTTTTTAATTTATTTAATAACCACAGCCTAGATTCTAAAAAGAAGACTCCAGAACTCACAAAACCATGGCATATTGGCCAATGAAGTGACGAACAAGTAGTGCTTAGTAGTTAGATAATTCATAAGACATCATTTATTCTATTATCCACAAAATATTGATACTTACAACAGCCCCGATCACCTAGAATGTTATAGGTAGCATTCCTTATTTCTATATAGTACTCTTCAGTTTTGAAGATGATTTTTTATTTATTTATTTATTTATTTATTTATTTATTTATTTATTTATTT